>NC_086078.1:17960224-18290224 GCF_948474715.1 Cydia amplana
GTCAAGATTGAGGAGAATCGAGATCGCCTCAAGACTGAAGTTGTCTGAGAAACAAGTGAAGATCTGGTTCCAGAACCGTCGGGTTAAGCTGAAGAAGGAGGAAACCCCGGCTGCTGCCGACGGCAGGGTTAAGAAGTGCTGTTGCTCAAAGGCCTCTTGCAGTTCGAAAACTCAATCGGAGGCGGGTTGTGACAACGATCAAGAACAAATTGATGTAGTCAGTGATAACGATAGTTTTGAAGTTCAAAATTTAACGCAGTATTCCTAAAAAGTTGAATGGTGTTAATTATAAACGCGCTTTAAGCCTCAATTAGCAATTAATCGTTTGTCTTAATCTGTCTTTTGGACTTAAGTATTTGTAAGAACGGGATAAAACAAAAATAAACTTATTGAGGCTTGTAAATTTGTATGAATAAGGGGATAAGACAATGATAATAATGAACAGTTTTACTTGAAGTACAATTTTGATTAATTGATAATTCTGCAAAGATGTTATTTGGTAAACAACCGTATTATTAGGTACTTATACATTATAAACGTAATTTGAGCCAACATGCCGAGGTTGTAATAAAATAATGAAACGTTAATATCAACATAAATTGCTAATTAGGTTGCCAACAAGGAGAAGAATTCTGTGAATTATAAATTAAGGAAAATTGTAGATATTTGTTTGCCTATTGTTAAGAATTGTAAATAATAATTTATGGGAGACGATGTAGAAATATATTTTTGTACCGAATGGAAATTTTAGGCGTAATAAATTTTATATTGAAATATTTGATTTGTTTGATTTCTGCATGTATTCATAGGCATTTTGGAATGTCGATATATTATTATTAGGGGACGTCAACGAATGTCATTATAGGACAAAGAATTTTAAGTCGAGGGAGGAAAATATTTTCATTCCTCCTACAGCTATTATAGACAAGTTTAAATTAAATAATGTAGGGAATTCGTACCAGGGTAAAATGAAATTCATTTATAACTAGAAACGAATTTATTAACTAAGTTAAATTAAAAATTTCTGCCACTGACTGTTTATACAATTAGTTTGTATAATTACCAATGTTCATTTAAAGTTTTTTTTCCATTTGAGAGTTAGTACGAAATAGCATCCGTTAATAACTACGAATGTATTTGACTTAGACCATTTTTTTATGGATATTGTTTGAGACCCAGGGATGGATTTAAGATTATTTTCAATCATCATCATTCACACAGACGAAGTCGCGGGCAGACGCTAGTGCTTAATAAACATAAATAAAAAGGACATAGAGACCGTCTAAGATAAATTTGCACCTATTTTGACATTAATGATGACATTGACACATTTTGTTATTGAAGATGCCATGCAGAGTTATCTTGGCCCTACTCTACATTATTACATACTAGCGACCCGCCCCGGCTTCGCACGGGTTACGCAAAACCTTAACAAAATTATACACCTAAACATTCCTCAAGAATCACTATTATTGATAGGTAAAAACAACATGAAAATCCGTTCAGTAGTTTTAGAGTTTATGGCGAACATAAGGACAGACAGACGCGGAGGGGGACTTTGTTTTATAAGGTGTAGTGATGTAAATAGTCATTCTATGGAACTTGCTAACTATGTAAACAAAAGTCACTATAAAATTCATATTTTTTGACACTTTCAATATGGCGGTTCGTGTAAATAGTTAGCAAGTTCTATAGAATGACATTTTATTGTGTCTATCTATTAATTTGTGCAGAAAGGTGCCCTACAACCACCCTTTTAACAGGGCACCAAGTTAATAGCACTAATATTAAATCTATTCCATAAATGTATGTACACAAAGAGCAATGCAATTTTTTACCCTTTTTACAAGTTAATGGAAGGCTCACTCCGACATCAAAGCCTAATAAATTGAAGCCCCAAGACGAAACATCGTAACTCACTTTTTAGCAATTTTCGAACTAACGATAAAATTGCTTGAAGCGAGCATTTTAAATCAAATAGAGGTGATTGAAGTATATAATAATCTTTACTCTATATTATTAGCTTTAGATAAAGATTTTAACAACTTTGGGAACAAATTATGAACTAAATGTTTATTAAATATTTTGATTTGTGTTTTTTAAGTAGTCACACTACTAGAGCCTGTTCGGAAAGAGAAGAGTCGTGGAATGTATTGGGCCCCATACATTTCACGACTCTTCTCTTTCCGCACATACTATACCTATATATCACTACAGTAGTATAAATAAAACAAAGTCGCTTCCCACTGTCTGTCTGTCCCTATGTATGCTTAGATCTTTAAAACTACGCAACGGATTTTGATACGGTTTTTTTAAATAGAGTGATTCAGGAGGAAGGTTTATGTATAATTTGTTAACCCGTAGTAAATTATAAACTGAAAGCGATAGACGTCAGTGTCAAATGTGACGTTTTTATTTATTTATTTATTTATTTAAGAAACAAACAGTCTTTTATAGTTATATATAACACTGGAAATTTTCTTAAAACTAGACTTACAGTTTCCTTAATGAAAATATTTTAACATCATGTTAATTCAAATTGTTTTCTACAGAGTAAAAACAGAGCTATTTGTGCATACAACAATAAACTAAGAGAAAAATAATAATAAAACTAAAATATAAGAGTACCTATCACAGTATTAAAATTTGTACAATTTTATCAATAAATGTAGGTACCCTATTTTATCTAATATCTTATAACAACCATAACAATTGTTTTAAAACTGAAAAAAAAAAAAAAAAAAAGAGGTTTTGTTACTCAATTACATATAAGAAACAGTAACATTTCATACATAATACTGAGATTATTTCTTAAAAATGCCTCTAATAACTAATGCTTTAGGTTACATATTACACTGCATAGAAAGTGTTTTTGTTTGAAGATACGTCACTTTTGACACTGACATATCTAATCCATATCGTATCTAATATAGACGTAATATTTGACGTATCTTAAAGTTCGAATCGGGCCGATATAGTGTCTAGATCGACTTTCCCTCCTGTAACACCAACAAGTTAATAAAGTGCATTATCAACCCTTGCATGCATGCACGTGCACCCCAAGGGACATTATTAAACTACCTCATACATGTTCCGCACACAAGGGTTGCGTTGGATAATCTAATAGAAGTTGGCTAAATGATGCGAATGTTTTAATTTAACTCTTTCTAGTTGATTTGCAGTTTTCACGGTGAGAATGAAGTTTCGAACCATTTATAGATACATTTACTATTTAGTCGAAACTGGAAACATTGATTTAACCGGCACACTATAACTAGGTATATTATCCAATGAAATGAGGGCAGGTGATAGCTGAAGTCGCCAATTCGAATCTGGCCCCGTAGACAACATGCCAATCGCTAGCGCTCCGTAGCGATCGAAACGCAACTGTCAATGTCGCACTTATAAGGAAGAGTGATAGAGAGACACAAAGCGTTTCGTTGTCGAAGCGATAGCGATTGTCACCTTGGCTGGTCTAAGATTTCATCGAGAATGAAAAAGTGATCTTGACTTTCCGTACTGCGGTTCGAATCGGATTAGTAATTCAGCTTTTGCGTCTAACACCTTAATCTCTAGGACACCTGGACTATAACCGCGAAAATCGAACTTCGCAATTGCGGGCATCTTTCTCTGTCACTCTAATTACGCCTTCATTGGAGTAATAGAGAAAGATTTGCGAATTTCGGTTTTGGCGGTAGGCCCTCTGGATTCCTTTTAGTCTTTTAGAAGTACGTGTGCGCTGTGCAATGTTATTTGTATTGTCTTAAATAATTATGTTGTCACATATTATAGCTACATGTTTGTGAATTACTCACCTACCTAAATACAGATTTTTATATTTGTTTCATTAAACAAATCGTTAATTCTGAGTATTCTGACTTATGCAGTTTGTTTTCTACCAACATGTTGTTTGCTTTTGCTGCCATTGCCTTTCGGCGACTGCACAATTTCGTTGGAATAGTTCAAAAATAAAACCCAGTAAAAATTCTGTTCCAGGAAAACTCTTGTGCCGATAATAATTTACAAACGTTCGGAATGGAGTCGTTTAAATGCAACTCAAAACTAATTTTAGAATTTTTATGCTGTATAAAATTTGTCCCAAAAGAATATGTACCTACTTATGTAATTTTCCGTTTAGTTACGAAAATACAATTCATTTTCGTAACGTTTCTGAGTAACTCGGGGGAAATTGTTAGGACAAGTGGTGAAATTGCGCTTTTATTGTACAGAATAGGGAACTCTATATACCCACCAAAATATATCGAAAACAAGCAGCAACGGTTGCACTCCGGGAGTGCCGATAGAAGTGAAAACTCACCTCACTATGTTACCGACGCCCGGTAACACGATACATACGTTTAGCGGAGGTATTCTATTTATTTATTATAAATATATTATTATCATTCTCAAATAAAATCACACTTTTTCATTGACATATATGTTTATTTACATACTGCCATGACAACGTCAAACTATTTGAACATAGGTAAAGAGTCTTGAAAAGGAGTCCGCAACATAAATGTCAAATAACATTGAGTTTTTCTTTATTGATTTAAATGCCATTTAAATTATGAGTGGCCACCTTACGGGGCTTACGGTCACGTCATCCTTACGCTGTCTCGAGTTTATCATTTTTTCCCCACCTCAAAAAGTGCCCAGCGCCGCTAAAGAAGTTTTCACTTAAAAAAATCAACAAAAAATAAATAAAAATCAGCCCATATAGCAGCACTGATTTTTCCCAGAGTCCATGGAAGTGAAACCACGGTATTAATAGCAGTACAAGGCAACTCTCTGTCAAATGTGATTGTGAGTGCCCCTTGAGACTCTAAGGATCGAAGTAAGACCCTTTGGGGACGCCGCGGCTTGAGAAATCAAAATACGAATTTTATAGTTATTGGGATCTTGGTAACATATTATTCCATAAACGGTATTTTGTATTGAATTAAATTAATATTTTATTTGATAGTAGAAGTAAAATTTGCACGATCTCTTCCCGTTGATATGAATCAGTAGGTACACTGTACAGTCAGCAGTCCTATTAGCTTACAATTACAAATTTATATGAAGGGGGGTACTTTTTCTCTGCAAGACAGTACTTATGTTTTGTATTTCTATCGATTCTGTAGTGTGATCGTGAAAATGTAACAAGATTAATTTCTATTATAACATTTAATGTCGAATTTACTTAACTGCATTTTATAAACCAAATTCATTTTTCTCCCCATAACCGTATCAGTCACACAATCACGATCAAAACTATTATTTCCATTGTGTTATTCATGTTCCACAAAACTCGAGTTTGCCTCTTAGCTCCGTTTCTTATCTGGTCGAGTGTATTTTATGGTCCCTAATAAATAGCTTTCATTAAAATGATTTGGTGTTTACTATTATATAATTAAGTGCTTTTATTGAGTTTGAGTAATAAATTAAGTAGGTATACATTGTTTGTTTATTTAAGCAATTATTAAAATTACTTATTTTACTAAAAACAAAGAAACCAAACCGTGAAAATAAAGTTCCTTTCGTTATACGGCGGACGCAGCATGGTTTCATTTTTATCGCTTGTCACTATGCCCGTCACTTTCGCACTTACCTACATACTTGTTAGACCGTGACAGGCATGGTGACAAGCGATAAAAATGCGACCGTCTTACCGCCGCAGGACATGCCGTTTTATCTTCCAAATATTTGAGATGTTATTATTTTTTGTCCAAATCTCGTTACCCGGTGAATGGGATTCCCAAATCAACCGGAAGGATAACCGTATTCCATTGTCACCGAACGCAGAGTCGAACATTAGGTCCATCCAGCGTATAGTTGAGCTAATATCACCTGATTTTTAAGTCCACCAACCCAAACTGAAAAGTTTACCTGATCTGAATCTGATCTACTAAACTTACCTGGTGCCTTGAGATCATTCGGTGCTATAGTTGAGATCTAGTGAAGAATCAGCGTTTTAAATAATAACAATAGTTTGACATCAACTGTCTACACCGGGGTCTACACCGACATCTATTAATGACTATCGGTCTGATTCGAACGAAGGTAGTTGGTTTTATCATATTTACTGTGTAGTTTGCAATCAGTGCAATGCAATAACATAGTTGCGTCACTTTCGTTTGGCATAAGTACCTACTGAGGAAAGAAAATGTGGTTGTTTAAATAATTATTACTTTTGGTTTGTGTAATAAAGTTTCAATAAATAAACAAAAGTGCATGATTTATTTATTAAAAGTTTTTAATTAACAAATATACACGGACCAAGTTGCGGGTGTAACCATACAAATGCCTATTGATTAGCTTAAAATGTTTGCACTGATGCCTATGTTATGCCTGGAGTTACGTTACGTTATGCGTTGTAATGTTATGTGTAAGTTTTTTTTGTTCCTCTGTATCTGTATTTTTGCCACGAATAAACTATTTCTATTTCTATTTTACGTAATTTGTCCGAGAGTTGGACTCGCTGTCGGTTCGAAAGCATTAGTAACCTCGCCAGGAAGGGATTGCCCTGATCCTAACCCTTTCGGCATCCGGTGCAAAGAGCCGAAGGGCTCCAAATTTGCCAGTGACATTAACAGAAAGGAAAAGTGTATATTTAAAGTCTATTGATTGTTAAGATTAGGTTAAGATGACAGTTGAACAATTTGGTATAACATAATGTAAAGGCGGGAATGCGTGGGGATCGAAGGCAAATAAAACATTTCTAGTAAATCTGTTTGAATTTACGACCGCCACTTTATTTTTTTAAGAAGTAAACCTACCATTTGATCATTTTATAAACTGTATAATAAGTAGTTTAATTTTTTTTATTAAATAATAGGAAAAATAATAATAGGATAGGTTTATTGACTCACATATTTATAGACGGGTCTATCGCGAAAAGTACTTTAATTATTTATTTATTTTGTAGGGACATCAGTTAGTCGCGACCACGACCAGCGAAACCTGTGTCGAAATGTCGGTAAATAAAGGTATAAATGTGAGTTAATATGTGTTCAAAACGCGAAAGTTTTAAATAGGATAGGTTTAATTAGGATAATAGCGATTGTATATAAATAGGTAAGTAGGTGCCTTTACGGGTCTATTTAAGAACAGGTATGCCATGGCTGTCTACTTCTATACTGTCTAATTTGTGACCATAATATTTTGAACTACTTTACTCGTCTTCTATTGTCCTATTAATGGCCTCAATATCTACATCAAACAGGTGTCTTATGCACACCTTTTCCATTTAAAAATAAACCCATAATCGATATTCGATACCATTCGTTCCACCGGCCAAGCGTGACCGTTATAATACTACCCACAAAATTACAAATTTCCCAGCCATTAGGAGTTCCATTAAACTGGCTAATAAAGTAATAATCTTGGTCACTTCCGGTAATGCCGGAAAGTGCCGCCATTCCGGTGTGATGTGAAATTCATTTAATCCAGTTTTGTCGAGCGTGTAAACTGGCTGTTTTGATGGGATTTTGGTGGTGAAATTATTAGTTTATTTAATGCCGTGGAACCTTGATAATTGGAATCTAACTTACTCCATTGGCTCAGTGACCCAAAATGAGTCTTGGCTTCGTTTCGTGACGACTACACTTCGTTTTTATAACATTAGAAAAAAACTTCACAGAAATAATTTAAACGTCATAATTTCATAGGAGTTTGACGTTTAAAATAACACTTGCACATCCTGGGCTATCAAAATCGCTGCCAACTTAGCTTGGTCTAACTATTTAATTGTCTCTATTTTTTCTCTAACCCGCGAGGGTGCAACAGTATAAAGCGATAATATTGGGCGATTGAGGCACTGTTTGAGCTGAGCCACTGTTCCCGTCTTGACCCTACAGACAAACAGTTGGGCGACCAAAACATCGATTTACAGAAACTTACGAAAATATCGACAGCTCATCTTGCACCATCTCTTATATAGCTCTAACAGTGAAGCTAAAAGCTAGAAAAATACCTAGATTCTATAAAAAAGAAACGCTTATATGAATACGTAAAGTTCACAACACTTAACACTTGAAACTCTTCTAGTTTTCTCAAAGAAAAGGAAAGCTGTAAAATAAATTCCCCCTACTTTGTGGGTCCTGAGACGAAGTATGAATTATTTATTACGTGTTAGGATTTCTTATGGATCGGTTGGGGATTTATTTTGGTGATTTGCGAGATTTGCATGAGGTCTGGGTCAGATATATGCCGCCCTTTTGGAAGGACTTGGATACTTACTAGAATATTGAAAATTTAGAATTTAATACAGATCATTACGTTAAGTATGTTAAACTAATATATCATGATGCCTTTGAGTCTATAATTATTATCTAAAATATCTAAACACATGTAATAAAGATTTGAAACGCAAAATCTCTTTTTAATGGTTTGTAACTTTTACACCGTAAACAGTTAGTAAGGAGCCTAAGGGTAACATTCCATCTCTGACCGCAGCTGCACTACTGGTACTGAACGCGTCGCTACTGTCAATTTCCATAGTAAAATGAACAGTAGTGCAGCTGCGGTTGGAAATGGACTGTCACCTTAACTGTTATGTTGCTTTACGTGTTACATAATTACATAAATTATTATTACATAATAATATTGTTTTATGAAAATTACTTTTATTAATCTCTAAAATATTTCTGACGTTGTAGGCAGGGCCTCAAAATTTAAAACATATCCAAACTTATAAATATTTAAGATTTTTTAACCTTGAATACCTATTCGATATAAAATAGATAGGTATAGTATAAAATATATTCAAGTATAAAACAAATGCTCTTATAAAACTAAACAAATCCGCAGCCTATCAAACCAGTTAGGGTCGTAAAACTTGTCAACGAGGGTGGTCACAAATTAAATAGTCGATGTCGTACGACAAAATAAAATTAGTCGCGCACTCGTTGCGTAGTAACAAATTATAGACGTTATAGTAGAGCTAACTTTGCACCAATTTGAACAGAACAAAGTAAGGAACTGTCAATATAAAAAAAAAAACAAAAAGTATTAAGTATAGGACAATTCTACAAACACAAACCGACCTAGTCCCAAGAGTCCCAAAAGTAAGCTTAATAAGGCTAGGTGAGGTTATAAACGTATTTTCATAAAAGTGTAGGGTCTTGTCTTGGTCTTGAATCAAACTCACTTCCAGTAGATATTTTCGTATATTATTAGTGAAAATAATAAGGAAATCAACAGGTATATGTTTTACAGCCAGAAACGTCAATTCTCCCTCTCAATTATCTGTCAGGCTCTTATTAAAAAAATAATATAGTATTGCCATATCAAAATGACGTTACCCAGTTTGACATAGAGTTGTCATATCAAAATCTAATAATACCCTTCACCTACATACAGAGATATAGTGCAGAATTAGTATTAAGGTGTTATACATAGTGTTATCAATAGAAATGACCTTACAGCTCGGCCGTCCTTTTTAAAAGTGGGGCCCTCCCCATATAATTTAAGAGAAAAACAAGTTCCATTAAAATTGTAACATTAACACATTAAATAATCAAACAAAACAAAGGAACTTGTGAACAGTCTGTTGTGATCTACGACCATCTGTGCGGTGTTAATTGCTTAACACCATTCGTTTCTGCACTGATCGCTTACAATCTAAATAACAACAATAATATCACTACTAATCTCATTAAACTCTGTTGCGATCTACGATCATCTGTGCGGTGTTAATTGCTTAACGCCATTCAGTTCTGCACTGATCGCTCGCAGACTAAATAATAACAATAATAACACTACCAGTCTCATCATAATCTGTTGTGATCTACGATCATCTGTGCGGTGTTAATTGCTTAACACCATTCGGTTCTGCACTGATCGCTCACAAACTAAATAACAACAATTAATCATAATCTGTTGTGATCTACGATCATCTGTGCGGTGTTAATTGCTTAACACCATTCGGTTCTGCACTGATCGCTCACAAACTAAATAACAACAATTAAGAACACTACCAGTCTCATCATAATATTGTTGTGATCTACGACCATCTGTGCGATGTTAATTGCTTAACACCATTCGGTTCTGCACTGATCGCTCACAAACTAAATAACAATAAAAACAACTATACTAGTCTCATCACAGTAAATAGCCATATGTGCAGTATTAATTACATAATACCATTCATTTCTGCACTGAATATAGTCTAATCACTAAACATTCTCAAGGTACAATATAACAGCTATATCTTTCATTCTTTTTCATATCAACTATGTTCAACATTGTAACATTACTAGTAATATATTAATTAATCAGTCTCACTTGAGTTACAATTACCTTTATCATTTTTATCACTACTATCACTGGAATAATCTTTAAAACTAAGCCAGGGGTGAATCTTGTCTAGTGCTACAACATTTTCATATTTTCTGTTTCCCTTTTTAGTTAGAGGTGTATCTTCAATTAGAAACCTATCATTCGGTAAAACTTTTAAAATCCGGTACGGCCCATGGAACTTAGGGATCAACTTTTTTGATTTACCAATGTGTTCTTTATCTGTAATAGTCCTTTCTACTCTAACCAAATCGCCAATATTATAAGACTTGCCTACCCGCCTATGTTTATTAAATTTCCTTTGAGAATATTCCTGTTGTTTATCTATTTTATCTTTAGCTTCCGTTCTTAATTGTATTAAGTTATCACCTGTTACTCGCTCAGAAATTTCATCTATTGCATCATTTAACTTATTTTCTGATGTAGTTATAAAATTACAGCCAAATAATAATTCCGATGGACTCTTACCTGTCGTTTTATTTACGGTAGTATTCATTCCTAATTGGATTTCTCCTACGTATTCATCCCAAGTGTTATCGTTTTTTCCATGACATAAAGTACTTAAAGCGTCCAGTATTGTACGGTTATATCGTTCAACTTGGCCGTTCGCCCTCGGTGAGGCAACTGCATTTAGCACGTGCTTAATACCTGTTTCGTTTATATATTCCTTAAATTTAGCACTAGTAAAACAGGACCCTCGGTCTGTTATCAAACGAGACGGAGGCCCGAAGTAACTAAAGTGTTCTTTAAAAACTTTTATAGCAGTACTCGTCTTTGTGTCTCTTACAGCCCGAATACCAACATACTTTGTGAATGCATCAACTATAACAAGTATATACATATTGCCTCTCCTAGAGCGCACGAACGGACCAAGATGGTCAGCATGAACTGTGTGAAAAGGCTTTTCGATCTTTGGAATCGGATGCAACATCCCTTCCTTGCATCCGCCTGGAGCCTTATGGTGAGCACACTCTAGACACGCGGCTACATATTTTTTTGTAAATCGCCGCATTTTCGCGAACCAATAAGTGTTAAAGTGCTTAAAGTTTCAACATTATCATGATTCATGCGCAAAACCTGCCACCTAACACCACGAGGCACAACCCACCTTAGACTCCCGTCCTTTAAAACTCGATATACATAATTTCCCTTTAGCCGGTAATTCTTTTGAACATCTATTATCAATTTAGTATCTTCGTCTTGCAAAATGTGTTTAATACGTTTCAATTCATCATCGTCATCTTGTACCGTTGCTATCCAATCTTTAACATCAATATTCAGAACATCGATAACATGAGGTCGTGAATCATTCGTGGGGTCAGCAACAGGACCACGGCTGAGAGCGTCTACGTGTGCCATACGACACCCTGGCCTGTACTCTATCTCACAGTCGTACTCCTGAAACTGTACCCACCAACGAGATATACGAGGTATAAGATCTCTTTTGGTAAGTGTAGTCCGCAGCGCGTTACAGTCAGTTACGATTTTAAATTTTACGCCAAGTAAGTACACTCTAAAACGGTTTAGAGAAGCGACTACAGCAAGTGTTTCTAAATCAAATGAGTGCAATTTTTGTTCGTCTGCAGTGGTTTTTCGACTGTAATACGCTACGGCTCGCAACAATCCATCCAAACCACGTTGCATCAAAATGCCAGCAATGCCAAATTTAGAAGCATCACAATGCAATTCTGTTTCTAATTTAGGATCATACAACGCCAAGATAGGGCGTCGTACATCATGAACATTCTTTGGCGTCGGGAAGTTCGAAATAGCTATTGTTTTTCGAGCACCCGGTCGTATACCTTCACCACTTACGTGAAAACCCAAGAAATCCAATTCTTTATAGAAAAAGTAACATTTTTTTAATTTAAGTGTTAATCCTGCTTCACTTATGAGATTCAATACCTCATCTAAACGTATTAAGCCCTCTTCAAAATTACGTGCTGGAATTAGTATATCATCCATATAGATGATAACATATTTAACTTTTGCAAGCACCTTGTTCATCGTCCTTTGAAACACGGACGGCGCATTGGCTAATCCAAAAGGCATACGTTTATATTTATACTGACCGTCCGGGGTCACAAACGAAGTCAGATCCTGTGATGGTTCCGCAATCGGAATCTGGTAATATCCAGAGGCAAGATCAAGGCTAATAAACAGAGAATTACCAGCTAACCTGTCCAGCTGATCATCTATAAGTGGAAGGGGGTAATGTTCCTTCCGCGTTTTGCTATTCAAAGCCCTATAATCGACACAGAGTCGCTTTTCGCCAGTCTTCTTTTGTACCAATAAAATCGGACTAGCGTAAGACGAATTTGATTCACAAACTATGTCAGCATCTATCATTTCCTGTACCATTGTGCGCACTAACTCTCGTTCGGGATAAGACAATCTATAAGGACGATATACAACTGGCTGTTTGTCTGTCAATTCAATTTCCATCTGAACTACATTCGTAAAACCTAAATCTTTTAAGTTATTTGAGAAGCAAGTCTCGTGTTTCTTTAAAACCGTTTTCAATTTTGATACTTCGTCATCACAGAGATGTTCACTTATATTTAAATCCGTACAATTATCATCTACAAGGTTGAGTGATTTTACATTTAGAAAGAAATTAGTTGTTGTTACGCGAGTAACCAGCTCCCCTTTTAGCAATGTGAGTGGTAAGTCAGTGATATTTTGTACTAGTATTCCACATTGACCTTTTTCAATAATATATTCACCCGGCAAAAGATATAATTCAGCATTAGGTTTCCCGCGCAAATAACCTTTTACATATACCGAACCTGAATAATCTGTATCTGATCTTACATGAATAACCATCATTTTATTTGGTAAAATGTTTGTGTCTTCCAGTAATATAAGCTGTAATTTAACCGGGAATCCTTTTTCAATAATAAGGGAATAGTCAGTTTTTGTAATAGTTATCCCAGGTTTCTCTGTAAAACTATGACCTACTAATACTGGATATTTAATGACACAATCATCAACAATATATGTATCTACTGTTTCAATTATATTATCTATCTCCATCTCAACGCTCACATGACCTAAAGGCACAACGGCATTTGATCCTATTCCTTTCAAAAGTGGAAGTTGACTATGTGTGTTCCAATTTATTCCCATCCTAACTGCCTCACTATATCTTAACAATGTGCCTTCACTGCCCATATCTATATAACCATGTGTAAGGAAATTATTTATTTTTATATTTTTAAAATATTTGCTATCACGGTTAGTATCACCCTCAAAGTGTTTATCAAAATTAACCCGCAGAACATTTTTTTCAGGAACACTCTCACCCTTGTCATTTCCTAGTAATTTTGGACAGTCTGTAGACAAATGCCCAATTCTATGACAAATATTACACCTTAAAATGGTTTTTGTACATTTAAAACTAAAATGACCTGGTTCCTTACAGTTGTAACACACAATAGATTTTGAATGGGATTTTGGATCTGCATTTGAAACACTTTTTAAGTTATCACTTACCGCATTTGAAGTTTTGAGTTGTTTTGTCCAAGTACCAGAATTAAATTTTTGTTTTTCAGAATCCCGTGATTGTTTGGCAGATTGAAAATATTCCAACACTTGTTCTGGTTGTTGACATTTTAAGGCCTTAGCACCTAACCTAACCGATCTATCATCAATTCCACTCAAAATACAATCTACAGCTCGCTTTCCATGGATATCACAACGATTTAATAAATTTAATTTGGCATAAAAGTAAAGCTCTAAAGATTCATTATACTTAACTCGCTTATTCAGCATTTCTGTTAACAGTTCAGCATAATCATCAACGCTAGGGAATGATTCAATCAATTTTGTTTTCCATTCCGGCCATGTGAATGACATAGATGGTAAAGCTAAATACCAGCTCTTCGCAACACCAGACAATTTGGGTAATGATCTGATCATCTCCCCAGTTATATAATTTTGCACACTCATCTACCTTATTCAACCACATATGTACAGTTTGCTCTTTAACCATTGGGTTAAATTCTGGTATTACATTGCCTAACATAGGAAATTTATTACCCTCTGGCCTGTTATGTTTTAATGTTTTAACTAATTCTCTAAGAAATAACTGATGTTCAGTACCTTGAAATGTATTCTCAATAGACGTCAAAACTGGTTGATTCTCACCACTCTGCTTGGAAGTACCCGGCATGTTGTGTGCATGGTTGCGGCTCCCTGGATTCCGCCTGCTGTGATCAACGCGGCTAGAACTTCGTTCGCTCTGATGATCACATCCGCCGCTCTCACGACCACTGCTATAGCTTCCACTATGGCTCCTATGATGACGACCGCGGCTTCTAGCATGGGAACTACGGCTACGTCGACTACGCTTCGAACTGCGCCGACGGCTGGTACTACGACTCCTTCGGTTCTCGTACTCGCGTTTTCGACTGGGTTTTCTGCTGCGCGTACGATGCCGTTCACGCCTCTCTTCGGACCGACTCCTCCGACCTTCACTGCACGCTACACTGGCACTTCTTCGGTTTTCGTAATCGCGTTTTCGACTGGGTTTTCTGCTGCGCGTACGATGCTGGTCACGCCTCTCTTCAGACCGACTCCTCCGACCTTTACTGCACGCTACACGAGCACTTCTCGAACGCCGATTCCGGTGACGCTTGCGTCTATTCATCGTAACATTTGTACACAATTGTGGGCTTCTTCAGTAATTGTGCCACTTATGAGTTGTAGGGTCTTGTCTTGGTCTTGAATCAAACTCACTTCCAGTAGATATTTTCGTATATTATTAGTGAAAATAATAAGGAAATCAACAGGTATATGTTTTACAGCCAGAAACGTCAATTCTCCCTCTCAATTATCTGTCAGGCTCTTATTAAAAAAATAATATAGTATTGCCATATCAAAATGACGTTACCCAGTTTGACATAGAGTTGTCATATCAAAATCTAATAATACCCTTCACCTACATACAGAGATATAGTGCAGAATTAGTATTAAGGTGTTATACATAGTGTTATCAATAGAAATGACCTTACAAAAGTATGACATTAATGATGACGTTACCACACTTTGTTATTACCATGCAGAGTAAGGTTGGTCCGGCTCTAGCAGAGTAGGTTAAATACCTATTAAGATTAGTTGGCCATATAGAAAATAAATTACATATATACAGGGTGCTTCTTGTAACAGGAGCAATAAATTAAACTAAAGGCTGTACTCCTCAAACTGACCGACATTTGTTCAGCAATTTTTAAAAATTATGAATCTTTTAGACTTCCTCTTTTTCATACAAAATAAATATTGCCTTCAATGTACGCTGATATCAGTTTAAACAAAACAAAATTTGCAGTACATTGCGTTTAGAATAAACTTTAAAATGTAATAAAAATCTAAACTTGAGTTATTTTCAAAAGTTGCTGAACAAATGTTGGTCAGTTTGAGGAGTACAGACTACAGTTTAATTTATTTGGTATCGTTCTCAGCTGTAAAAAAAAATGTTGATTTGCTGGCGCCTACTTCAAAAACGTTACGATTACCAATTTAATGACAATCTCTGAGTAGGTTAGTAAAACTTGGCATCAATGTTTATGTTGAACCAGCATGTATGTGATGTATGATACGTTGAATTTGTCATTGTCATGTGACAATTGTCAACGTGGTGAAAATATCGAAGCCGATTTTTTTCCAAGAACTCTTATTAAATCTTATCAACCCGTCATTATGACCGATAACCTACATACATCGATACCAGAAAATACTAATCTAAAACGAAGTAAATCCACCCTTGATTATCGGAGCAGACCAAAGTAAGGGTGGTACTGGTGGTAGCAAATTAAATAGCTGATGTTATACGCCAAAATAAAATTAGTTGCGCGCACTCGTTGCGCAGTGTCATGTTGAGGGGACAATAATGGCGTTAGGAAATAGGCATTTGAATTTGGCGCGTCATGTCATAAGGCCATGTTGTCAGCGCCATGATTTAAATGGAAACTAGCGACCCGCCCCGGCTTCGCACGGGTTAACAAATTATACATAAACCTTCCTCTTGAATCACTCTATCTATTAAAAAACCGCATCAAAATCCGTTGCGTAGTTTTAAAGATCTAAGCATACATAGCGACAGACAGACAGCGGGAAGCGACTTTGTTTTATACTATTTAGTGATAAGAGCTGGCAAAATACAATAAGGGATTAAACTTTCGTATATAATTTGCAGCAGTAATGCTGCTGGTGCAGCGTTGCAGAAGTGAGATAGGGTAGTTGCGTTAGTTTTCGTCCAAATGAGGAAATTTGAATATAAACCTAAGTTGCTGCACAGATTTGTACGTATTGCAATCCATAATGTCAAAACAATATATCTATCTACATAAAAATGATTTGGAAGTAGAAAATTAAAAATCAAATATATTATTTGCGAATCTGTCAAGTGGACGAAAACTAGAGCATGGACGGAAACTAGCGCAATGACCCTATGAGCGATTTCACTGTAAATTTTCGTGATAATTGAGTAGCTTTCGTAGCTGCTGTAGCATAGAATGTAGGCTTAATTTTGCCGTTAGAACCTAACTTTGCCTCTTGAAAGATAAATCTCATTTGATTTAGAAATTCAGGTCTGTATTACGCAGTGCCTTGCAGCGAATACTTTGATTATGAAACTCAAGAATCACAACAGACATTCACAACGTCCTAACAACCATAAACTTTACAACAATAGTATCTACAATACCCGACATACTCTGAAAATTACTCCAAAGTACCATTTCATTGAATACTTTCTTCGACACGGCCTCTCCAGAACATTCATTCATGGTTTGAACGATAGTTATTCTAGAGTTAGCATGAATGACTGAATGATTTGAATGAGTGAATGGGACAAAGGCAGTGGTGTGTAAAATATCACCGTATTTAGGTAGCGGCATCTTTGACGCGTGAGATGGGTGCTTGTAAATATGTGTGTGGGGCCACGATTTTAGTGACGAGCGATACTGTGCATAAACGTAATAAAATTGAAGCGAATATTTTGGTTTACGTAACCAACGTGCCGGCTTCACTTCTTCTTAAATACTTGACTTTATCCTAAGTGTTGTGGAGTATTACAGGAGTAAAA
Organism: Cydia amplana; assembly: GCF_948474715.1. Classification (NCBI taxonomy): domain Eukaryota; kingdom Metazoa; phylum Arthropoda; class Insecta; order Lepidoptera; family Tortricidae; genus Cydia; species Cydia amplana. The sequence continues at coordinate 17,977,593 of NC_086078.1, forward strand.
ATTAAAAACGGCTTTCCTGGTTTTAGTACAAGTGTAATGTCTAAATTGACACATACATAGAATAAAAAGAAAAAGCGCCTGCACGTTTTGCAGAGCAATATTACGTATCAGTATAAAGTAAAAATGAGTTCTTAAATTTAAACATGCCCCCGGGGTTGAAAGGAAGCCTTTCAAGCAGAATCGGTAGCCACAGGAAGAGGACAAATCTTGCTGAAAGCGCGTCGAACGACTCCTCCAGCTGTCTTCACATCAGCCACTCGAGATATGCCATCCTGTCCAGGGTGAATGGCTACAATGCGTCCCAGTCTCCATTTCAACGGAGGAAGGTTGTCCTCCTTCAGAACAACGAGGGTATTATTCTTAAGGGACTCATGGTTGAGTCTCCACTTGATTCGTTGTTGCAGTTCTGGAACGTACTCTTTAGTCCAACGAGCCCAGAAATGTTGACGGAGTTGTTCGATTCGGTGGAATCGGGACAGATGCTGATAAGTATGGTCCCGCAGATCCTGCACCGGCAATGACGTCAGTGAGCGTCCGACAAGAAAATGTCCAGGGGTGAGCGCTGAGAGATCGTCCGGGTGTGATGACAGAGGCGTGAGTGGCCGAGAATTCAACAAGGCTTCAATATTGATGAGTGTAGAGTTAAGCTGTTCATAAGTTAAGTTACAGTTGCCCAACACTCGTTGCAAATGGAATTTAACTGATTTGACACCCGCCTCCCAAAGACCCCCGAAGTGAGGTGCATAAGCAGGCAGAAAATGAAATCTAGTATTTTCACTAGCTAACGTCTCAGCCAAAGAGTTGCAGTTTTCCTTCAGAAATTTTGTGATTTCATTATAGGCTCCGACAAATGCAGTGCCGTTATCGGAATACACGTTATCTGGCTGTCCCCGTCGAGACATAAAGCGAGACAGTGCTAACAAATAAGTTTTACTAGTTAAATCTCCCACCAATTCTAAATGTATCGCCTTGGTTGTGAAGCATATAAAAATAGCAACATAAACTTTTACTAGTGCGCAACCACGACCTTGACGGCTGGCTGCCATGAGTGGACCTGCGTAGTCCACGCCCACATTCCTAAACGGGTAGCCTCCAGGTGACAACCGAGAATTTGGCAAATTCCCCATCAATGGAGCAATTACTTGTCCCTTCATGATTTTACATCGCACACATTGATGGTAGCAAGCCTTTGCCAAATTACGACCCCCTATGGGCCAGTAGGTTTCTTTAATTATTGCTAACAACAGCTGGGGCGGTGCATGGAGAAGCCTTTTATGTTCCTGATTAAATAATAATTTTGTGAATCGATGTGTGGACTGTATAATAATGGGATGTTTTTTCTCGTATGGAAATTCTGAATTGGAAAGACGGCCTCCTACACGAATTAAGTTGTCGTTGTCTAGGAATGGGTTGAATTTCAAGAGCTTGCTCTTTTTTGGTAAATTTTGTTTTTTGGATAATATATCATATTCTGAAAATGATTCGCTCTGACTGAGTTTGGTAATTACCTTTAATGAATTATTTAATTCGTCATGATTGAGGTACGTGGACGACGTCGACGTTGCATTTTTGCGGCATTTTTTAATGAAACGGAGAGCGTATGCAAAAGCACGAATGAGCCGCGAGAGGTTAGAGTAACGATTGAAATCTATTAATGGCTCATTAATTATGTTGACGTGCAATGAAACCTCAACGCGGGTTTCAGGCAGCTCATCGCATTGTTTTGTGATAGGATTCGAGGGCCACTGAGCCACGTCTTGTTGCAAGAAACTGGGACCCGACCACCACAAATCTAATGAGTCTATAACGCTTGCATGCAATCCACGGGAAATTAAGTCCGCTGGGTTTTGGTCCGTTGGAACATGCCTCCAAGTACAACTGCCGGTGATTTCTAAAATGTCCGACACTCGGTTCCTAACAAAGGGTTGCAACCTACTTGGCATCATCTTCAACCAACCTAACACTATAGTCGAGTCGGTCCAAAATATCGTGCTTCTTACCTGAGCTCGAAGTGAGGTCATGACCTTATCATACAGATGAGCACTAACCAGAGCACCACACAATTCAAGTCTAGGTATAGTCGTAGGTTTAATCGGACTGACTCGACTTTTTGCGATCAATAACCTAACCAACACCTGACCTTCCTTGTCTACACTACGTACGTACACACAAGCGCCGTACGCGCGTTCAGATGCATCTGAGAAGATGTGTAGATCAAAGGCTACGTGTGAGTTGCAAATGACATGACGAGGGACTCTCACATCATTCAGCGCCGGCAATCCTTCCAAGAGTTCTAACCATTGTTTAGTGATCTCTGGAGACAGTTCTTCTTCCCATGTAATCTTTTGCAGCCATAATCGCTGCAGTAGCATTTTCATGGTGATTACGAATGGAGACAGAAGTCCCAACGGATCAAAGATCTGAGCAATCACTGAGAGCATGTCGCGTTTGGTATTTCCTTTGGAAACTAGTTTTCCTATAGGAAAATACAGCTCATCGGACACAGGATGCCAGCCTAAGCCTAACGTTTTGCTGGGCTCATTTGATCCCATATTCAAATCCACGGAGGATTGAGAGGGTTCACCTAGAAGGCGAGGCTCGTTTGACTTCCACTTACGCAGGTTCATTCCTGCGGAAGAAAGTGCTTGAGTCACTTTATGGCGAATCTCTTCCACCCCAGTAAGCTCATCTCCTCCTGTCAGCAGGTCGTCTACATAAAAATCATGAATGATGATTTCTTTGACTGTCTCATCTTCACAATCTAAGCCTATTTGCTTGAGACACCTGGTGGCTAGGAAGGGAGCACTGGCTGTCCCATAGGACACAGTATTGAGCTCGTGCACTAATAGTGGCTTGGCCTCCGAGCTGCGCCAAAGAATTTTTTGGAGGTGGCGGTCGTCAGGATGCACCCATATCTGACGGTACATCTTCTCCACGTCCGAAGAAATGATGTATCGGTGCTGCCTGAATCTGATAAGGATAGACAGAAGGTCGTCTTGCACAGTGGGTCCGACCATCTGAATGTCATTCAGACTGATACCTGAGGTAGACGGGCTGCTAGCATTATATACGACACGTAGCTTTGTCGTGGAGCTGTCACGCAAAATACCATGGTGGGGTATATAATAACCCTTTTCTACCCTTAAAGCCTGCCTACCATGCGACATGTGACCCAAACTTTCATACTCTGCCATGAAATCAGTATATAAACTTTTAAATGAGGGCTTGGTTTTAATTCTACGTTCCAATGATAGCATGCAATGCTTTGCGCGTTGGAATGAGTCGCCTAAAACACTTTCGCTTTGTTTTAAAGGAAGCCTGACACAGAATCGTCCGTCGGCTAGCCGCGTAGTATTTTCAACGAAATGTTCTTCGCACATTTTCTCCTCAGGTGAATAATGAGACGACTTATGGCTAACCTCTTCGAGTTGCCAAAACCGCGTTAATTGGGTTTGGATGTCGTCGTTACATTTTAAATCATTATTACCTGTGTGCGAGAGACCAGAAGCAAAAAAGCACTGCATACTGGAAGGCAGAAAGTCGGTAATTGCCCGACCAGCAACCAAAAAGCCAAACCGAGTTTCACAGAGCATCGGCAGTCCGGTACCTAGTCTGATGATCTGAGGCTGTGTAGGAAACGAGTCCCAAAACACTTCAGCTCCTAATATTATGTCGACAGGTGCAGGTTTATAAGAGTTTGGATCGGCCAAACAAATGTCGCTTGGGATATTAAGATCAGTCAAATCAATTTGACGACATGGGACGTCATCAGTAAGAGATGGCATGACGTAACAATTTACTGTTACTGAATATGTGTCATTTAAAGATTTAATAGGAAGTAGACACATTTCTGCTATTTTAGTAGTCTGTTTATTTATACCAAGAACAGACGTGTTAATTTGATTCGTTGGTAAATTTAATTTCTCACAAAAACTCTGAGATGTTAGACATGCAAAACTACCATTGTCTAACATGGCGCGAGCGACATGCTCTTTATTGTTGCTATCGTAAACCTTTACTAACGCAGTCGCAAGCATACCATGTTTCCCTTGTCGCGAATTTGAAACCATTTGGGCCGATAATGCCTGTACAGAGGCGGGCGAGGAATCATATGAACAATTTCCTAAGCCAGAATGAGATGCGACGGGCGCGGCAGGTGATAATTGATTACCAGGAAAAATCGATTTATTATTTTTAGTTGAATTATCCTCCTCGCCGCGGCCGGACGCGTAGTCACCGCTCGATCTAGATTTGCAATCGGTAACATGAACTAACGTGTTATGTTTTCGCTTACATAACTTGCATCCCGGCTTTTTGCAATGATTAGCATAATGTCCACCGCGTAAACAGTTATAACAAACCTTTAAACTGGGTAACAATTCCAATCGCGCAGCGTTGCTAAGGGCGAGAAACTGTAAACAACTAGGTAAATAATGTTCACCGCTGCATTTTGGGCACTTAGCGACAGTGTTCTGTTTCGTATCTTGTACGGACATGGTTTTCAGTTTCGGAGTGTTTTTGTGAGAAGTGTTAACTCGACCGGCAGTGTTATTTGTGGACAGTTCCAACGTTTCTAATAAATCAGAGCGATTTCGCATGAATGTTAAAAACGCTTCGAGAGTGATTGGCTTATCTTTATCTAAGCGACCTTTGTATTCTTCCCATTCCCGATACGACTTAGCGTCTAACTTATGTGACACAATGTAAATGAGTAACGTATCCCATTGTTTTACTGGTTCGCCGAGTGATTCTAAGGCAAGCAAGTTTTTGTTCAATTGGTCGATCATACGTTTTAACGCAAATGAAGACTCCTTGGTAATTGTTTCGATATTAAAGATTGCTGAAACATGATTTTGTAGCAATAAACGCTTGTTATCGAAACGATCACATAGGAGCTTCCATGCAGTTTGATAATTTTTAGAACAAAATTCGACCGATTTAACAACCACTGCCGCTGAACCATCCAATGACGATCTCAAATAATGAAACTTATTTATCTCGTCAATTTCGTCATTTGAATGAATTAAGCTTAGGAATGTGTCGTGAAACTCGAGCCAATTTTCGTAAGAACCTGAGAATTTTGGCAACTGTATGACGGGAAGTTTAACTAGCTTATGATTGCTAGCACTTGAGATACTTGCACGTTCGCTACCCAGGTCTTCTTGATTTTTATTAAATGAAGTTAACATATCTTGCGCTTTAGCAATTGCACTGAAGTACTGGGTTTCGAACTCAGTTCGCTCAGATAACTGAATATCAATGCTTGCCGCCAAACATTCTAACTTTAGCTGCACTTCATCGTACTCACTAAATAAGGTTTCCATTCTACTTATTCTTAACTGCAACTCATTGGCGGCAACAGAGGTAAGTGAAGAACTTTCCAAAGAATTCATGTAGTTTGAAAAGTTAGTTAGCCGGCCTTTGTAACTGCCACGTTTTTTGATTAATTCCTTTTCTTCGGTCATTTTGAGAGGCGTGTGTTGTCAACTGAAATGTTATACAATGCAAAATTAACTTAAATGTATAAGCAATGTATGAAAGTACAGTTGTGCCTAAGTTTTACTACGTTAACAGTTTATTCACGTGTATATTGATTTTATTTACTTAGTTTAAATTTTAACACTAATAATTGTATATAAATTTAATGTTTTGAAAGAATTATTTAATACGATTCGAGGTGAAAGCTAACCTATTGTTTTATTTAACACCTACATAGGTATGTCTAATCGTCCAGTTAAATAATGATTTACTTATTTCACAGTTCGTAGATTTATTGGTTAATTAAAAGCCTAGGCAAATATCAGTGAATAACTAATACAGATTAACTAATTACGAAATAAATTTAAAGTGAAGTAGCAATCTGACGTGACAAAGGTTAACCTATCGGTTAGTTACGTGGTTAAATTAAACAATTAAAATGATACTAACCGTATTAAATCGTATCCTTATACTTAATTACTACCTGTATGACGAGTGATGGGTGAAAATTAAGAACACTGAAGGCTTAACTCTGTCTTCAAGTCCGGCAAGCCCACGTGAACACGATCCTCCTTTCCCAAGTCAGCTTGATCTCTTTATTGTCGGACGAATTTCTTAATTTATTCACTCGTCAACTCCTTTTATCATATAATCTGGATTATTTTCTGTATATTCTTAATCCGGCTCGTTCCAGGACCATGTTGTGGAGTATTACAGGAGTAAAAATTAAAAACGGCTTTCCTGGTTTTAGTACAAGTGTAATGTCTAAATTGACACATACATAGAATAAAAAGAAAAAGCGCCTGCACGTTTTGCAGAGCAATATTACGTATCAGTATAAAGTAAAAATGAGTTCTTAAATTTAAACACTAAGTGTATGGTTCATCTTCATTGATTGTCATCTAAAAATTCAAACAAAAAATGCAATACTCCTAGCACCCTGTCAAGATCTATTTTTTATCCTAACTAGGATTCCTGAGCCTTCAAAATCTTCAAATTATTTAAACTTTAAAATACTGTGTAAAAAAATGCACATGTAATTCTAGATATAAATATGTATAATTCTTATTAAATACATATAGTCTGTTATTTTTTCAAAAAATTACGCTATTTCCAAATTATAAATCGTACATTTAGTAGCCTCACAAAATTCTTAAATGCAAGTAGTAGCAACAAAGCATCTTCGCGGCAGCCCCGCCCCCTCTAATTGATTGCATAACTGCCGGCTTTCATTCACACATTCATTCATTCATTCAAATCATTTGACACGAGGCAACAAATCGGCTCTGAACTCCATTGTCATACAATATGCTTTCAACTCCCTCGTGACAGATTTTAAACTTTATTTGTTATGATTTAAGGTAGACATTTAGTTGTGGTTGTCAATAGATTCTCAGTTATCTTATAATGTATTATAGAAAAGAATTTCATGCATGCCTCTTTTTTTGCAAGTTTTCCAGACATAATGTCGCCTTTATAGCGTCTAGTGCTACTTGTGTCATTGTCTGAATGAATGGATAACATTTGCTATGGTGAATGGTTGTGTATGAGTGAACTTATTTTGGCTATTTAGCGATTTGTAATGTTTTTTCTTTTGAATTTGGAATTTTACAACGGTTGCTTAATGGTGCCTGGAGAATTTTTGGATGGCTTTAAAAGGTATCGAGAGACCATGGATTTTAGACTGTTAACCAGGTATATTACCTTTAGATAAGTGTCATATATTTTGCATGACAATATTATACAAATTAAATTGTTTAAAAGAAATTTATAATAATTAATAATAATTTATTTATTTCGGACAAACAAAAGTATCCATAGAGTGTTAGTAATACAAGCAAATATCTTAATCTAGTATTAGTATTTTTACATTATATACATTTATGTTCGGCTAATTAATTTATAATATAGATACCTACCTACACTACTACAGCATAGCAGGTACCTACACTACAAATTGCGCTACACCTTTGATCTGCTCGGTCCAATGCTTTAGCATCGGACAATCATACCTATCAGCAATTTCTCTTAGAATGCTGTTGGGACTACACCTCACACGACTTAGTAATGAATTTAAAGTTATGTTAACTTGTAGGTAATGTTTGATAGCTCAGGTAGATCCAAATTGACGGTACTTTTTTAATAAATTAAAAATATTTTCACTTAATTTTTCTCACGTATTGTACAATTAAGACAATTTTGACTAAAATAAAGACATCATGTAAAACTGTAAAATACAAAATTATTCCGAAATAATAAATAATCAATAAATCATCCATGTAAGTCCAAGCTAAGGTAAGTCCAGACAAACCTAAAGGAAAACCTATGCCTAAGAGTGTACGTAAAGTGCCTCATACACTTAGAAAAGCAACTACTACAAACTTGCCTCTGTTAGAGATAACAATAAAAGTCAGTTTTCCTACAAATTCAAAATTTAAAAGGAATTTGTCCGCTAAAGTCACTACAATGGCAATAAAACGGCGTATAAGCGGAATCTGAAGTCAAAATCAATAAACGTCATATTACAATAATTTACGGCTTATCAATGTGTTGTCCAACCACGACCAATTTATACTATGCGGCTTGATATTTATCCAAATAACTTTGCTTCTAAGTAATATTTCTAAAGTCTAGAAGAAAAATGAAAGTAACTGTATGCTTATTACTGGCTGTTATGACGTTTTGAGTTTAAGAAAAAAAAATTTTGATGCGTTGTCTGACAGCAAATACAAAATGGCCGCTGCGCGCGCCGACCAGCTGCCCGTTTTTGCTCAGACATCATTTGCCGCGTCATTTGCCGTCTCGGCGTCACGCTTTCCACTTATTATCCATTTTTATATCATTTCTACAATAAATTTTATGCCAAATAAAATTCCTGGCCCCTCCCTTTTCCAATAAATAACTGGGAAAAGACAAATTTTTGGACAAAAACAGGTTTTTTTTGTCGCGCGGACCCCCTTTGCGTGAAATTGTCGATCTTTTGTCTGGTAGAGCGGGGAGCTAGTTTTGCGATGAAATTGCGTTTAATGTCGGTTTTTATTTGGATTTGTGGTTTTGCTGGTTTTTTGAGAGCTTAAGTGCGACATTAAGTGCGCCGGATCATTTGTCGTAATTTGGCGCTCGGGATAAATGACAGGGCTTTGGAGTAAGCTTCAAGTGTCCATTTTAATGCGGTTTTATAGCTTTTAAAGGTATTGCTAAATCACCAATTTAAATTGTAACATCAGAAATTAATAATTATTATACTTAGGTTATAGGTTATAGGTATTCGCGGGCTTGGTTTCCGCAACTCGACGTCATATTATTGCGCCTATTTTGCGTGATGCGAATTATTATACTTTTTTTAATCTTTCTTAATCTATATATATAAATGCAAGTGTCCTGACTGACTGACTGACTGACTGACTGACTGACTGACTGATTCATCAACGCAGAGCCGAAACTACAAAAGCTAGAAAGTTAAAATTTGCACACTAGGTTGCATTTATAAAGTGTACAAGAGATAAGAAGCGATTTTGAAAAATTCAACCCCTAAGGGGGTTAAAAAGGGGATGAAATGTAGTATGGGGTTCAAGTTTTATTTTAAGCTAGGAATTTGAAACTTTGTAAAAATGTATTATATTAAAAAACAAGAAAACTAATTTCAGCGTTTTCGAAAACTCATCCCCCAAGGTGGTGAAAAGGGGGTTGAAAGTTTGTATGGAGATCAAATATTTTTGTGAGTGTGGGACTTGAAACTATGTATGTGGGTATATTATTATAAGACAGGAAAAGTAATTTCAGCGTTTCTGAAAATTCATCCCCCGAGGTGGTGAAAAAGGGGTTGAAAGTTTGAATCCATTCAAATGCTTTGAAACTTCTTAGAAAGGCATAATAGCCGATTACAAAAAAAAGTAATTGTGACGTTTTAGGAAATTCAACCCCTAAGGGGGTTAAAAAGGGGATGAAACTTTGCCTTGGGGTGCAAATTTTATTTTAAGCTAGGACCTTGAAACTTCGCAAAAAGGTATTAAATTAAAAAACAACAAAACTGATTTCAAGGTTTTTAAAAAGTCATCCCCCGAGGTGGTGAAAAAGGGGTTGTAAGTTTGTACGGAGATCAAATATTTTTGAGAGTACGGGACTTGAATATTTGTATAAAGCCATATTATTAGAAATCAAGGAAAGTAATTTTAGCGTTTTTAAAAATTCATCCCTTAAAAGGGTTAAAAAGGGGATGAAAGGTTGTATGGGGTTCAAGTTTTATTTTAAGCTAGGAATTTGAAACTTTGTATAAATATATTATATAAAAAAATAAGAAAACTAATTTCAGCGTTTTCGAAAATTCATCCCCCAAGGTGGTGAAAAAGGGGTTGAAAGATTGTATGGAGATCAAATATTTTTGTGATTGTGTGACTTTAAACTTTGTATATGGGTATATTATTATAAGACAGGAAAAGTAATTTCAGCGTTTTTGAAAATTCATCCCCTAACAGGGTTAAAAAGGGGTTGAAAGTTTGAATCCATTACAATGCTTTGAAACTTTTTAGAAAGGCATAATAGCCGATTACAAAAAAAGTAATTGCGACGTTTTAGGAAATTCAACCCCTAAAGGGGAAAAAACGGGGATGAAACTTTATCCTGGGGTGCAAATTTTATTTTAAGCTAGGACCTTGATACTTCGTAAAAAGGTATTAAATTAAAAAACAAGAAAACTAATTTCAGCGTTTTTAAAAATTCATCCCCCAAGGTGGTAAAAAAGGGGTTGAAAATTTGTACGGAGATCAAATATTTTTGAGAGTGCGGGACTTGAATCTTTGTATTTGGGGATATTATTAGAAGACAGGAAAAGTTATTTCAGCGTTTTGTAAAATTCATCCCCTAACAGGGTTAAAAAGGGGTAGAAAGTTTGTATGGAGTTCAAATTTTATTTTAAGCTAGGAACTTGAAACTTCGTAAAAATATATGTTATTAAAATACAAGAAAACTAATTTCAGCGTTTTTGAATATTCATCCCCTAAGGTGGTGAAAAATGGCTTGAAAATTTGTATGGATATCAAACATTTTTTCGAACGCGGGACTTGATTCTTTGTATTTCGGGATATTATTAAAATACAGGAAAAGTAATTTCTGCGTTTTGTAAAATTCATCCCCTAACAGGGTTAAAAGGGGTTGAAAGTTTGAATCCATTACAAATGCTTTGAAACTTCTTAGAAACGCATAATAGCCGATTACAAAAAAAAAATAATTGCAACGTTTTTGGAAATTCAACCCCTGAGGGGGTTAAAAAGGGGATGAAAGTTCGTCTTAGGGTGCAAATATTATTTTAAGCTAGGATTTTGATACTTCGTAAAAAGGAATTAAATTAAAAAACAAGAAAACTAATTTCAGCGTTTTTAAAATTCCCCCAAGGTGGTAAAAAAGGGGTTGAAAATTTGATGAAACTTTGCCTTGGGGTGCAAATTTTATTTTAATCTAGGACCTTGAAACTTCGCTAAATGGTATTAAATTAAAAAACAACAAAACTAATTTCAGCGTTTTTAAAAATTCATCCCCCGAGGTGGTGAAAAAGGGGTTGAAAGTTTGTACGGAGATCAAATATTTTTGAGAGTGCGGGACTTGAATCTTTGTATAAAGCCATATTATTAGAACCCAAGAAAAGTAATTTCAGCGTTTTTAAAAATTCATCCCTTAAAAGGGTTAAAAAGGGGTTGAAAGATTGTGTAGGGTTTAAATTTTATAAAATAAAATTTGTAACCTAGCTACGAATTTGTAACTTTGTAAAAAGTTACTTCATTAAAAGAGAAGAAAACTAATGTCAGCGTTTTGTCAAAATTCAACATTTAAGGTGGTGAAAAAGGGGTTGAAAATTTGTATGGAGGTCAACATTTTTTTTAATGCGGGACTTGAATCTTTGTATAATGACATAATTATTATTAGAATACGAGAAAAGTGATTTCATCGTTTTTAAAAATTCATCCCCTATAAGGGTCCAAAAGGGGTTGAAAGTTTGTATAGGGTTCAAATTTTATTTAAAGCTAGGAACTTGAAACTTCGTAAAAAGGTATTTTATTAAAAAAACAAGAAAACCTATTCAGCGTTTTTAAAAATTCATCCCCCGAGGAGGTTAAAATGGGGTTCATCCTGGTAGAATGTTCGCGATCCCAGGACGCCTCCCCAAACGGCATATTGTGGGAAACGCCGGTGTGGGTTTAGTGGGTAGGCTCCTTCCCTTTTTTCATAACTGAAAAGAGCTGGGAGGCGAGTCCCATATACCCCCCATTATGGGCCCACGTCGGGGCCAGGGGGACGATGCGTAACAGCATTCTCACATTGACAAAAAAAAAGGTTAAAATGGGGTTGAAAGTTTGTATGGAGATCAATTATTTTTGAGAGTGCGGGACTTAAATCTTTGTATAAAGCCATATTATTAGAACACAAGAAAACTAATTTCAGCGTTTTTTAAAATTCATCCCATAACAGGGTTAAAAAGGGGTTGAAAGTTTGTATAGGTTATAATTTTGTTTAAAGCTAGGAACTTGAAGCTTCATAAAAGGTAACAGAAAAGAAAACTAATTTCAGAGTCTTTGATAATTCATCCCCCAAGGTGGTGAAAAGGGGGTTGAAAATTTGTATGGAACCCAAATATTTATTTGAGTGCGGGACTTGAATCGTTGTATAAATGCATATTATGTATTAGAATACAAGAAAAGTAATTTCAGCGTTTTTAAAAATTCATCCCCTAAAGGTTAAGAGTTGGACTTAAACAGGGGTTGAGAGTTGGTAGAGGGTTCAAATTTTATTTAAAGCTAGGAACTTCAAACTTCGTAAATAGGTAGTTAGGTAGTAGGTTTTATTGAATAGTGGACTTGAAAATCTTTTAGGGGTTGAGTGAGATTATATCGAGAACAATTTTATTTAGTTAGGGGCTTGAAACTTCGTAGCCAGGTTGTGAAAGACAAATCTCATGCGTTGTATAATAATTAACAAATGATTAACTGTCCCTACTGCTATCTTTTGCTGCATAATGTTCTAAGCTAATGTAGAATTTATAACCACCAATATACAAATCCACGCGTACGAAGTCGCGGGCAACAGCTAGTCTATATATATAAATGCACGTGTCCTGACTGATTGACTGACTGACTGACTGACTGACTGACTCATCAACGCAGAGCCGAAACTACAAACGCTAGAAAGTTGAAATTTGGACACTAGGTTGCATTTATAAAATGTATAAGAGCTAAGAAGCGATTTTGAGAAATTCAACCCCTAAGGGGGTTAAAAAGGGGATGAAAGTTTGTATGGGGTTCAAGTTTTATTTTGAGCTAGGAAATTGAAACTTCGTAAAAAGATATATTATTAAAATACACGAAAACTAATTTCAGCGTTTTTGAAAATTCATCCCCTAAGGTGGTGAAAAAGGGGTTGAAAGTTTGTATGGATATCAAACATTTTTTTGAGTGCGAGACTTGAAACTTTGTGTATGGAAATATTATTAGAATACAGGAAAAGTAATTTCAGCGTTTTTAAATTTTCATCCCCTAACAGGGTTAAAAAGGGGTTGAAAGTTTGAATCCATTACAAATGCTTTGAAATTTCTAAGAAAGGCATAATAGCCGATTTAAAAAAAAACTTATTGAAACGTTTTTGGAAATTCAACCCCTAAGGGGGTTAAAAAGGGGATGAAAATTCGTCTTGGGGTGCATATTTTATTTCAAGTTAGGAACTTGAAACTTTGTAAAAAGGTATTATATTAAAATGGAAGATAACTAATTTCAGCGTTTTTGAAAATTCATCCCCCAAGGTGGTGAAAAAGGGGTTGAAAGTTTGTATGAACATCAAATATTTTTTTGAGTGCGGGACTTGAATCTTTGTATAAGGGCATATTATAAGAATACAAGAAAAGTAATTTCAGCGTTTTTAAAAATTCATCCCTTAAAAGGGTCAAATAGGGGTTGAAAGTTTGTATGGAGATCAAACATTTTTTTGAGTGCGGGACTTGAATCTTTGCATAAAGGCATATTATTAGAATATAAGAAAAGTAAATTCAGCGTTTTTGCAAATTCATCCCCCAAGGTGGTGAAAAAGGGGATGAAAATTTGTATTAAGACCAAATATTTTTATGACGTGGGACTTGAGTCTTTGTATAAGGGCATATTATTAGAATACAAGAAAAAGAATTTCAGCGTTTTCAAAAATGTATCCCCTAACAGGGTTAAAAAGGGGTTGAAAGTTTGAATCCATTACAAATGCTTTGAAACTTCTTAGAAAGGCATAATAGCCGATTACAAAAAAAAGTAATTGAGACGTTTTTGAAAATTCAACTCCTAAGGGGGTTAAAAATGGAATGAAAGTTTGTCTTGGCGTGCAAATTTTATTTTAAGCTAGGAACTTAAAACTTTGCAAAAAGGTATTAAATTAAAAGACCAGAAAACTGATTTCAGCGTTTTTATCAATTCATCCCCCTAGATGGTGAAAAAGGGGTTGAAAGTTTGTATGGAGATAAAATATTTTTGCGAGTGCGGGATTTGAATCTTTGTATAAGGGCATATTATTAGAATACAAAAAATGATATTTCAGCGTTTTAACAATTCATCCCTTTAAAGGGTTGAAAAGGGGTTGAAAGTTTGTATAGGGTTCAAATTGTCTTTTAAGTTAGGAATTTCTAACTTCGTAAAAAGTTATTTCATTAAAAGAGAAGAAAACTTATTTCTGCGTTTTTAAAAATCCATCCCCCAAGATGGTGAAAAGGTGGTTGAAATTTTTGTATGGAGATAAAATATATTTGTGAGTGCGGGACTTGAATCTTTGTATAAGGACATATTATTAGAATACAAGAAAAGTAATTTCAGCGTTTTTAAAAAGAATCATCCCTTTAAAGGGTTAAAAGGGGGTTAAAAGTTTGTATAGGGTTCAAATTGTCTTTTAAGTTAGGAATTTCTTACTTCGTAAAAAGTTATTTCATTAAAATAAAAGAAAACTAATTTCAGCGTTTTTAAAAATTCATCCCCCAATGTGGTGAAAAAAAAGGTTGAAAGTTTGTATGGAGATTACATATTTTTATGAGTGCGGGACTTGAATCTTTGTATAAAGGCAAATTATTTGAAAACAAGAAAAGTGATTTCAGCGGTTTTAATAATTCATCCCCTAAAAGGGTTAAAAAGGGGTTCAAATTTTATTTAATTCTAGGAACTTAAAACTTTGTTAAAAGGTATTATATTAAAAGAGAAGAAAACTGATTTCAGAGTTTTTGTGAATTCATCCCCCAAGGTGGTGAAAAAGGGGTTGAAAGTTTATGTGAAGGTCAAACATTTATTTTTTGAGTGCGGGACTTGAATCTTTATATAAAGGCATATTATTAGAATACAAGAATGTCCTAAGCTAATGTAGAATAAAATAACCACCAACATACAAATCCACGCGTACGAAGTCGCGGGCAACAGCTAGTTAATATCTAAATGTAAGTAGGTACTTAACATTTAGATATTCTATTTCTTGACCGGAGACATTTTTCGTCTTTCCTTAATATCAAAATTAGAAAAGATCTTGTAACTTGTAACAAACAATATTCCCCTTGGTCGAAGAACTTTTTCTGTGTTAAGTACCTTACCTACAATCTGACACACAAGAGCGTGCCACATATTTTTGCAGCCTTTGAAGAGTAACATATTATTGCAGGCGACTGTACTGCTGTAATAAGAGTACACAAGGCGGACTTACGCATTTTGGCAATATATTTAGACATTGTATAATTGCCAATAATAACTGAACATTACCCGAGAATCAAACACGAGACGCCTCAGGCGCCGCCCGCGCTGCGCGTGTGTCGCACGTGGCTGAAGCACTAATTATAGATCATATAATTATTATACTAACTTCAATAACACGCCAAATTAAAGGGCACAAACTATCGTTGAATATTTCAAAGGATATTCAACTATAATATTCAATTTAAAAGGAATAATATCGCTTGAAATTTTTCATTGACTTGTTAAATTTGATAAGAAACTCGATGTAAATATAACGCGTTTATTAATTATGGAAAAATATAGGGGAAACTGGGGAGGGTTGATCACCCCTTTTGTTTTTAGCATACATTTTCTTAACTATTTGTAGTATTGAAAAACTTTATAGACCATACGACTCAGAATTTATCTCTTCATTAATAGTTTGAATTAGAACAGATTTGTGCAATAAATTAGATCATTATTTAATGAAAACCCATACTGTTGACTTTTACCATGTGTCCCCTATGTAAGGGAGACTTGTTTACCCCTGGTCGGGAGCCTTAATCCTAGGGGGATCAAGTGACCCTGGTTCTTGGGACACATGGTAAACATATTTTTACCATGTCTCCCCATACCAGATTCTCATTGATTATATAACTCGGATCGCTATTAGCAATGCATCTATAATTTGTAAAATACACAGCAAACATATATATATTGCATCTTCCATGCTTTGAAGTTGTATTTCCGGTAATCAGATGTCTAAGCCGAAGGGATCAAGTCTTCCAGATTTGGGGACACTTGGTAAAAAGATTTTAAGTGGCAATGTCATATTTCGAGGGTAGTATCTACATTAATTTATTCACTTTATCTACAGAAAATTAATATATGAAGATATCAAACACATATTAATTCATAATCTTATACTTTTAAAAATCAATGTAATCGTATTATCCATAAAACAACATAAAGTAGGGAATCAATTTTTGTACAAAAAAAAACAAAAATCTAAGTTATTAACGTAAAATTTCTTGTAACAAGCTATTTTTTTTAAAGTTCTTATGAAGGTATTTTTAGCGTCAGATACCTACAGCAATTTTATTTTTTTTACTCATCACTGGTCGTTATTGTTTACTATAATAAATAAGTTTAGAAATTTACTGCTCACGTTTCGAGGACGGTGTTTGAGCTGCATAATCCTAAAATCCTTTCTATGGACCGTCGGTTATATAGTACATAAGGTCGGAAAGCCATTGAAATAGCATTTCATCCATAAAAACAAATATCGTCGGTTGAAAACCAAATATCGTTATAAGTGTTTTTTGTCGACCGAGTAACATCCCCTGTGTGTAAAACGTTTAACTTGATAAAAAAGACCAAGTACGGGTAGTTCGTAAAATGTTGATGTCAACTTTAGTCAGTCTTTTCAAAGGCCACGGGGATAATTCCGTTTTCGAAGTCGGTTGTATAATTAAAAACTGAATTATACGCCATTAAATTCCGTTATAATAAACAATAATGAGTCAAAAACCTTGAAAGTTTAAATCAGTGTTTCTCTGGTCGTACTTTCGCGGCATGATTTACTAAAGAAAAGAAAATATTTATGATAGCTCTATGAATCATTTTGTAAGTAAATTTATTACAATGTATACTTGATCGCTTTGGGGGTGACATGATCCCGGAATCATATCTCCCCTGAAGAAAAAGACAAAGTCTCCCCATACATAGTAAGATTATAAAACGTGCCGTACTCGAAACATGTGTTCGCGTATATCAATGTAATCCAAGTTAATCATCACTTCAATAAACAACAAATAAAATAAGCACACTCACTAACATCATTTCCATCTCATATTATAAAATAAATCCAGTTAAAGCTTACCGAAAATTTAATATAGTACGCAGAAAATGTTTCACCGTCCGCCATTTTTGAACCACTGACTTTTCCGATACAGTGCCATGACAGAACGTGAAGTTAGGAACGAACGAATGAGTGTTACCAGCGCAAAAAATTGTATCTCGTTTGGTTTGATTAAAAATGAAGTTTACCAAGTGTCCCCTAGGGATCGACCCTCCCCACCCTCACCTACTCTAATTTATGATAACAAGGCATATAATCATGTTGATAGAAAAGTGATAATTTGAATAAATATTAGGATTAAAGTAAAGGGATTAAGGGGTATTGTTTTGACAGTTGAAGCCTGCGGATGAGTGAATGGGATTTACTACACGTGTAATAAAGTGGAGGAATAATGAATGAATTACATTTGGTAGTCGTTTTCAAACAGAATAATAATTAGCCATATTTATTTTGTTGTTGATAATTTTTCGTTAAGAATTTGGTAAAAAATTTTAAGGTTGAAGGGCGGAATAATAAACGAAATACCCGGTTTAGGACAAAAGGATGTATGCTCCGATGAGTTACGAAAACTCCATACTTGCACATACAAACAGCAACACTCCTGACTGTACATCGGTGGACCCTATTACAAAAGGCCCACCAATGTGCAGTTAACAGTGTAGGCGATGGTACCTACGTAGTAATCGCGTTTATAATGTACAGAATATGAGACTATCTACCCAGCAAATTTTTTCGACTGACGAAAACATAACGACAGTAAAAGCAAGGCTGGGCCGTTTAGCATTTTTGCTGTTTTCTTGAGTATTAGGCCCTTAGAAATATAACTCTTTACCATAATACCTTTAGTCTGCCATAAAAGCCAATGCCATCGAGTAAAAAACACTAGAACAATGAAAACAATAACCCTCAACAAACCCATGTTTACACAAACGATTTAATTAACAATGTAAAACTGTCATTTCGAAAACTGTCACTTTAACCCGATTACATGGCCCACTACAAAAAACACAATGAAACAGTACTTACCACAATAACAATTAATTGTATTCATGTACCCTTAGTACTTTTACAAAAGCATTTTCATTACGCGTTAAGTATTCCGCATACGTTTCTATGATTTCAATTCTGTGAGTGTACTTTTTTAATTAATAATCATTTATAAACCGTAATACACTTGAGATAGAGTTGAAATTAGATTGGGTTGGTATTGTCTGTTATGATTTTATTCCACTAGTATCAAATTACCCTTATGCAATTCATATGTCAGTCAAACTGTAACTTTATTTCGATATACAATGAGTCTATTTTAGTTTCGAGGTTTGGCATAGGTAGGTTTTGATTCGTGACGCAATTTACCCTTAAAAATATACATTACAATTACTAATGCAGTTGGTTAAATAGTTTGCCGTTCTATTATCGCACTTATTTTTAAGAAAATAAGGTGAAATGTTTTATTTTTGGGTGCAAAATGGTTTGTAATTTCATAAAGCTATCGACACACCGCGTCGAATTCAGCCAGTTGGTGTTTTTGAATTAAACATTTAATTTGTTTTCTTTATTCTTTGCCGAATGCATTAAGTTTGTGTGGATGGTGACAAAAGTAGTGATTTGATACGCCGACGTCATTATTTTAATTAGTGACAAACAGAAATGGCAGTTACACAGGCATTTGTATTCATTTATTTCGCTTGAGTGCCAAATGTGCAATTTCTCTGATATGACATGAAAAAAAAAAAATCGTTATGCATGGTATGGCATGGTTAAATGAAAAAATAATAACTCTATAAATGAGTCTGGGATAGCCATAACTATTACAAATTTCAAATCGAGAGGTAGCGAGATATAAATTAAATACATATTAGTACACAAGTTGATGTTGTGGTAGGTACAAAACGTACTTGTAATAATTATATACCTAACTATTATAAGTATTTATTAATTTCATTTTATCCACTGAACATCAATAATAATATACCTAAAATGTCTGCAATCTGCCGAGCATTTATAGCGTTTATTTCAGTATTTTAAATTATTTTTAATTAGTTTTTAATCCATAAATTATCAGTGCTTTGTCATACAGATAGAGTATTTATTTATTTATTATTTATTACATACGGTGAATTTCATTTTAGAACCACCTTAGCTACTTTCATATTAATTGTCACTGTGACAAGGTATGTAAAGGTACTGAAATTAAATCCTTTGACTGTACCTAGAGTTCATTTGGGACATTCGGATAATTGCGGGTCCATTTTTTGGTCATTTTCGGAAGTAACTCGGAATATATATTTAATGGTTTTGATACGACCTTGACAATCGTCTTGGTGATTGGCGCGCATCTCACGCACGACTTTCACCACATTTCGCATGCACCAATCAACGCGAACGATTTTCAAGTTTGTAAGGTAAGTTCGACTAAGATCGGACACCGGGTAAGATCGTATGATTCAAATTTCTGCCTGTTGCGGGGCTTTTTTTTAATGCTGGCAAGGTGATGCAATGCCCGGGACAAAACAGCGCATTGCATCACCTTGCCAGCATTAAAAAAAAGCCCCGCAACAGGCAGAAATTTGAATCATACGATCTTACCCGGTGTCCGATCTTAGTCGAACTCACCTTATCAAAATAAGATCAAAACCGTAACAAGCTGTTAAGTCAGAATCGGCCTCCTGGCTCGTGCCACGTTTTTCGGAATTTATGTACGAAAAATAATTTGGTGTTTTTATTGCTCTTCGGCCCGGCGAAGGAAAACATCCTGAGGGAGCCGGGCTTATGCCAATTAGGCTTAGTTTCCGTTCTACTTTAAAAGGTCAGATGATATTGCTTTTAATATAATATTAATCCATTTTATGGGACTACTATCTTAGAAATATCTAAAAAAAATTACAAAGATTTAACGTGACCGATACTCTATAATTTCGTCAGATGACAAGCAAAAATCACTAAGTACCACCACAAGTTCATAGCCATAGTGAACCATATTAGTACGAAAAGAAAGTTAATTTTTGTTTAAATATTTTATAGTAATTAGTGACTTTTGCTTGTCACCTGACGATATAATACAAATAACTGTAATGTAAAACGTTTACTCGCTCTTTTTTCTTTGTACATATAGCTGGTCAACCAAATCTTGTCAGTAAAAAAAGGCGCGAAATTCAAATTTTCTATGGGACGATATCACTTCGCGCCTACGTTTTTCAAATTTGCCTCCTTTTTCTACTGTCAAGATCTGGTTGACCAAGTATGTATATAACAAATTTTAGCAAAGAAAACTAATATCAGGGTCCCGTTTCTCAAAAGCTTGTAACTTGTATAGTACTTAACTTATATGTGTACTTGTAACTTATATTACAAGCGGATGTCACTTTCTGACAGCATTTGTTAGAAAGGGGTTTCCACTTTTATTACAAGTTACAAGCTATTGGGAAACGGGCCCCAGGCCGTCAAACTACAATTAACATTTGACATTGCCGTCACGAGCTGTCAGTCGTAAGCCAATCAGAATCGAGCATAATTACCGGAATCTGCATTTGAATGTTTGCGGCAGGTGGCGCCTCCGTACATACTGATGAGGCCCATTCTCAATTGACAATTTGATATGGTTTCGGTCTCATCCGCTTTGATATGGTTTCATTTTGATACGATCTTGAGTCGTGTGTTTGGGCATCTGGGCATCAAGAGCACCAATAAGTGTAAGTGAGATGCCTCATTTAGCGACGGAATGTAAAGATGAAGCTCGTGGTACATTTTTGACTTAAATAAAACACGGACCATACGATCAGTCTTAAGAGGTCCACTGAGTGGGCCCTTTATGGACCGTTTATAAGAATTAGCACGTATTTGACACATTTCACTGACAGAGGTTATTTATTCTCCACAAATACGAGTATATCCCTTCCGTAGTTTAGAATAATTAACCAATAGGTACACAACTTCCCGCTGTTAAAAAAAAGTTGTGAGTGGTCACTAAAAGTTTTGATTGGCTAACATAGATGACACGACTCAAGTTCGTATCAAAATGAAAAAACCATATCAAAATGTTAAAATTAAATCGGCCCCTTGAGAGCGTTGGGATTCAGGTGACACGGGATACTAAAACATACAATTACAGTATGCTTAATCTGTTCGTGCCCTAAATTCGCCTTTTGTACATAAGTTCGACTATTTTTCGCAGCTCAATTCATCGTGAATGGAATATCTATTTAATTGTAAAATTATTATTATAATCAAACCTCGGATTTTAGAGCATGATAAGATGAAAGAAAGCTATGGAGTAGATATTATAACTAAAATTTTTCTTCCCCGATGCGGTGAATTTTTCTATATTATTTTCTTTAATTTAAAATTATCATACCTAGTGCCGTGACTTTAAGTAATTTTAAATCAAGTTCTTGCGAACATTCGTTCGGTCCCACTGTATTTGTGTCCAGCGTTTCAGATTGATATTCAAGCCAGCAGGCAGATTACTTACCCGAGTCTTTCGCTACGTATTTTTAATTATTTTAATCAAGTAAAAAGCTAACTCTTGCTCTCTAATTACTACGGGAAAACTCTCAGTTTAATTAGATTACGATAATGTTTTTCAACCTTATTATACTCGTACTTACCAACTCAGAATAAATTAAAATTACAAAAACTTGTGTTTAGAACCCCTAGTATAAATTTCATTCGATAGCGTGACGTGCGTTCGCTTTTGCGTTATGTCTACCTATTTTTGTATGGGATTTTGAACAGTGCGCCAAGCTACGTTTTGGAAACTCAAAATCCCATACAAAATGACACTTAGGGAAACGCGTAGGTACGTCAAGTCACGCTATCGAATGAAATTTACGCTAGGGGTACTGATTGTCAGGTGAATCCTACAGTGGGGTAGACCAACTAAAGGTCCATACGGGTAAGTGTGGCTGCAGGGTACCTAAGTGTCGCAGGCCTTCACATTTGGGATTGTTGACACAGTGATTTTATTAGGGACTGTTTATTGCGAGTTCATACATTTGCTACTTGCGTTTAGTAAGTAGCCATAGCTTTGAAACATAGTATTACGAATTCACGCCTGTATATAATACAGCACTATTTAATACGGAATAAATTATTGTAACAGGCCATTTGGAACGTACACTGATATCAGACTGACTAACTGATGTCATTCATTTATGGTGTATTTCGCTCTTGTCCGTACATTGCATTGACGCGGGCAAGACGCACGATAATCTACTTGTAAATAACATAATTCAGATATCTTTCCGATGTCAGTGTACTTACGTTCGAATTGGATTGTATATCTACCTGCCTATGTTAAATTACCTTTTAATCAAAAGCCACGGCCCCTACAAGTATAATAACCAAGAGAATAAACATAAATTTCTAAGAGCTACGAGCTAGTCATGCAATACAAACACAAAATATCATTCGTCATAACGCGAGCGAATCTCGTGTTTCCCAGAAAAAGTGTAATATTAAAGCTCGCAGCCATGACAAACTGTGACAATAAAACACAAAACACAAGCTCGGAGATCCAGCTCAGTGAATGAGTGAACGAATGAAATTAAATAAAAAAGCAATCTTATTAACGAATAGCTGCGCGGAGGAAAGTTATTTGCCTTTGGGAATGTTTGAGTGTTTATGAGATCTTTCGCCTAAGGGGAGAAGACTAGACTGACTTTAGTAGGTATGTAGAAAAACACAATTTCGAGGGAAATCGAAATGAAAATCGGTGCGATAGAAATCAGACTAGATGGCCTATTCGAACTTACTGATATACAAATACAAATACAAATGCATTTATTTCATTACTTTTTACGTCAGTTCTTAGGTATAATATAAGGGTTAGGTAGGTAGGTAATTAGTCCATCTTAGGTATATGGAGTAAGTAGGTAAGTATTTATCTAAACATTGTGCAACAAATTGTGTAAGTACCTAATGAAAAAGGTGCGGGTACAGCTTGCTGAATTTAAACCCGCCCTTGGTCAGCTAATTGGAATGGTATTCAGATTAAATAATTTTTAAATTATGAAATTCACAATAAAAAACCAAAACAGTAGTATGTAACAATAGTTTCCTTACGGGGTACTTAATACAGGAACAGTATACCATATGTTTCGTGTGGTTAGTATTTATTTACCTAAAAGTTAACTTTATGAACGCATCCCTCACGGGGCTGGTCACATGTATATTCTCAAATGTTTATGATATCTATATGTTTTTAATCATTCGTGGGTGCATCGTTTCGTGGGTCGCTTGTACCTAGCTAGCTACTGTTTCGTACATGTATAAGTATTGTCGCGAGTGACATCATTTTCACATCAAAATGTATTTACGACATCCAGACTTGTAAAATAAATCTAAAAGTCACTATATAACTGTACCTGGAATGTCTGGTTAATGTACAGTAAGCTGCAGAGATAACTGAGCCCACTGCAAACAAGTTTCTATGCAGTAAATAGTACCTACACAAGTTTAATTTCGGTGTAAGTTCTTTGATATAAACGTTTTGTACGTAATCCCTGTGATGAAAAGATTCCGAGCGTCCATTTTGTTTTATATAGCCGTAGTTAGAAACACCGATGAATTATAGAATCTTTTCACCATTAAAATACTGTAAAATACGGGTTGAAATGAGTGAAGAATCGAGGTTCGTAAAGGCAAGCCGCTAGAACATCTCATGAATCAAGTGGGTTCGCAAATGTGTAGCAATGGTAACTAAACTACCTGCCCAATGTAAAGGTGTCATAAATTACTCCACCGCAACACAAAAACTGAGCCTTCGAACGAACGGTCAATGAATGAATGAACGTAAGAATGGACAGTGAATGAATGAAGTCCCAGACACTCTGGCGTCGTTTAATTCATCGTTTGGACCTTGCAGTTTTTTTGCCTGTTATTTTTTTGATAGCGAAAGTCTTTTGATGTTTAGATATTAGGTTTCGGTGCAGGTTTTGTTGCAATTAATAAAATGGCGGCCAACGAGGGCTGTTAAAGCTTGTGTCAATATTTATTAGCTGCCATTATGAAAAAGAGTGGTTTATATGATTCCTCATAATATGTTGGTATAAAAGTTTTTTCGTGTGTGATTTTTATAGACTTATGAATGTGTGGGAATGGAACATTAATGGATATTCTTAGTAACTTTTTATTCCATTTTAAGTTTTTACTTAAAAAACTATGCTCTATAGGAATCTAGGATTATTTAAGAGCTTAAGGGCCACTTGCACTATCCCATTGATCCGGGGTTAAGCGGTTAAACCATTAACCCAGTGTCAAATTGTACTGGTAACCATGGTAACTGCAGGTTTAACTGTTTAACCCCGTGTTAGTGGAATGGTGCAAGTGGCACTTAAATTGTAACTACGTTGCTAAACTAAAAATAGGTACTTAAAATGAACTCCCATTTTCGTTTGCGAAATACAGCGGCAGCGTTCCTCAGATTGTTTATGAACTTTCGGCGAAACCTCTCAAAAGTTTTATACATTGTCGGCAGTTCTGAAAGTTCGCTATTGTCGGCAATATCTTATCTTTTATATCAGATAGATCGATGAAGATCGATGGTCAGATTAACCCTTCAG
Source organism: Cydia amplana (assembly GCF_948474715.1). NCBI lineage: Eukaryota > Metazoa > Arthropoda > Insecta > Lepidoptera > Tortricidae > Cydia > Cydia amplana. Next base: position 18,002,204 of record NC_086078.1, read on the forward strand.
AATCAGGCGGTGTTTCGGATCCGCACGTATGACAAACGAAGATCAAAAGTGCCCGAAATACAACCTTATCGCTTTGTGATAAAGTTTACAAGTAGCCAGCTAAAACTATTCTCGATACGTGACAGGTAGGTAACTATTTATGCGATTTTTCGTTCCGTTTTGATACCCGCTACCGTTTGATGTGCCGGAATGTTGGCAATAATGGTCGGGTGTATACAAACTTTTTATGAAAAGATGTAGCCGGCGAATATTTGATAAATTTATTTGTAGGTATTTGTTCGCGCAGAGAGAATTGAATCCTTTAGTTTAGTTTTTCCAAGATCGGTAAAAAATGTGGTGTTTACGTCTGCAAATTGCAAATCGAGTTACTTGTTTTGTAGGTTATTATTAAAATCAAGTAATAAAAGAAATAGGTTAATATAAGGTTGCTAGTGCACCCTAAAGCAGTTGTACTGATGGACATTAAAAATTATATTTGTGCTTAGTCCGAGGTAGTATTTACATGTAGTATCCTGATTCCAGCGTCTAACGCCGCGATTTCAGAGCCTAAAAAAAAATAACCCTACCTGGCAACACCATGGTCACCACACTTCATTCCTGTTTTAGCGCGAAAACTAGCGGTTCGCGTCCCGTGAAAATAAATAGTTTTATACATTGTTTTATGTGAAAGATTACATATCTCCTGAGAAAAAAGATGCCTAAAAGATCTATTGAAGGTGAGGATGGTGATGCACGTAAGTTACGGAAGATACGTAAGATGGAAAGGAAAATACAAAAATACAAGGAAGCCATGACAGGTAAGCTTTAATCAAACATTGAATTTTGACTCGATAAACCAGTATTTTTTCCACACATAGCAGGTTATTTTGAATGTTTATTGCCTCGGCATAGTAAAATCTCGTTGAGATACTATGAATATGGATGTAAAGTTATCCATAACCTATAACGGGTTGCTCGAGTTTCGAAACCCGTTTCTCTCGGTGAGAGAATTTATCTGGTCTTTTACCTTACCCCCATTTTCCGGTGGAAAAGGGGAAGATCTCGTTGAGATATTATGGATTCTTAAGAAAATATCAATTGTTCACATGACCTCATGCCGGGTTCCTTCGAGTTTCGAAGACCCGATGTCCCCGTTTGGGAAAATTAACATCTAATCATACCCCCAGTTTCCGTTGGATCAAGGGGAGGATCTCGTTGAGATATTATGTTGATTTTTAAAAAGATACCACAAGAGAGGTGTGATATGGCCCTATATTTAATGTCCTTGCTCGGTGCTCGGTTCACTAGCCAAGTTGGCTCTGAAATTTGGGTATCATAGTGTAGACTTGGGTATAAACCTAAGTACTTATCTTATGGTGATTGAAATCTAACGCATGGAAAAAATTTCAGCTGTGGATCCAGAAACATTATCAATTTTGGAACAAAATAGTGTGGATGAAAATTGTAATAAGTTGGAAGAAGAAGATAATGCTCGTAGTGACAATCCAGAAGAAACTCAAGAACACCATCAGGAACACGAAGATGATGAAGGTGATGTTGAGATAGAAGAACTGCCCCAAGACATCCTGACTGCCCTCGGAGAAGGGGGTCAGGATGATGATGCTAACTATGGAGCTGAAATAAAATCAGAGATTGTTAAGATAATCAATACCATACTAACAGATGGGATGAATAAGGAGATGCAGGAATCCCTATCAAAGACTAAGATCCCGAGAAACATCAAATTGTTAGATGCTCCAAAATTAAATACAGAATTTGCAGGTTTGTTAAACAACTCCATGACTAATAGAGACAACCTACTGAAAGATAGACAGCAAGACCTGGGCAGAGCAATTGCTTTAGTTACTCAGACAATTAATGATCTAACTAAGAAAGATTTTGACAAATTACAAGCAATAAAGTCCCTGAGTGACAGCATAAGACTACTCAGTAACCTGCATTACAACTACACTCAAATTCGCAGAAAGTTGATTGCACCATTTATGGATAAGTCATTGACACAAAATCTAAGTGAAAACAAGAGGTCTGAGTTTTTATACTCTAAACTCGAGGAATCAGTAAAGACATCCTCTGCAATGAAACGCACAATCAACATTCTAAAACCCAAAAACACACCAAAAAACTATCAGAATCCCAGGCGGCAAGCCGCCCCAAACCAGTACACGCCCAGAACAAAAAACATGAATTACAAACCCAGACCATACCAAAGCAATCAGGTTCCAACCTACAAGCCACAGCGCAGCCATCAACGTCCACCACAACAAGTGAGGTCAACCCGCCGACCAACTACATCCCACCATCGGGGAGGTCGTGCGAAGTACACATAAAGGTAAATTTTGCTGCCCGCCTTAAACATTTTTATAAATGTTGGACATTTATAACAGATGATGAAACAATCCTAAAATGGATAAATGGATATTCCATTCCTTTTGATAGTGAACCAAGTCAACATAATATACCTCTTAATAATACATTTAATGCCTCTGATAGAAATATTATTACTCTGGAAATACATAAACTTATTATAATGGGGGCTATCACCCAATGTCAATCAAGCAAAGGGCAATTTTTGTCTAGTATTTTTACTATCCCTAAAAAAGATGGATCTCACAGATTTATTCTCAATTTAAAATGTTTAAACAAATTTATTATAACAAAACATTTCAAGCTGGAAGACATTAGGACATTATGTAAACTAATCACAACAGATGATTACATGTGCACTGTTGACCTAAAACATGCATATTATTTGGTGCCTATAAATGAATCACATAAGAAATATTTAAGATTTACTTTTAATAAGAAATTATATGAGTTTAACTGTATGCCATTCGGGTTGTCTACGGCTCCTCTAGTTTTTACTAAACTTTTAAAACCGGCTATTGAAACACTTAGAGAACAAGGTATTAGGATTATTATCTACCTTGATGACATAATTTGTCTTGGGAGTACTTACACGGAATGTCTAAATAACACCCAAACAACATGTAATCTATTACAATGTTTAGGTTTCATAATTAATTATAAAAAGAGCTCTATGACTCCATCCCATGTGAAGGAGTATTTAGGCTTTACTATTAATTCAAGAAACATGACTTTAAGCCCGACACTAAAGAAACGCAAGAATTTATACTCTTTAATTAAAGACTTCCTTAAAATTAAATCATGCAGTATTAGAGAATTTGCAAAATTACTAGGAAATTTAGTATCAGTTTGCATAGCAATTCCTTATGGTTTTGTATACACAAAAAATTTAGAAAGGGAAGTTTTTAGCTCTAGAATGCCATAAGGATAATTTTGAAGGAATTATGAACATAAATAAACCAATTAAAACAGACTTAAGGTGGTGGAAAGAGAACATTTTAATAAAGAGCAATCACATTAAGCAATATAACTTCTCCTTAGAAATATTCTCTGATGCCTCACTTATGGGATGGGGTGCATTTTGTAATGGCCAAAGTACACAGGGCAATTGGTCTGAGTGGGAGCGCAATCAGCACATTAACTATTTAGAACTTTTAGCTGCGTTCTTTGCTCTAAGATGCTTTGCAGACAAATATAATAACTGTGAAGTACTTCTCAGGATAGACAACACAACTGCCATAGCATATATTAACCGTATGGGTGGGGTGCAATACCCGTTACTAAATGATATTACTAGACAGATATGGAGGTGGTGTGAAGCGAGAAATCTGTGGATTTTCGCATCTTACATCAAATCAAAAGAAAATGTTGAGGCTGATTTTCAATCTCGCAACTTTAATGTAGATACTGAGTGGGAACTTGCACAGGACATTTTTAATATAATTATTAATAAATTCGGTGCTCCCGAATTAGACCTGTTTGCGTCAAGAATTAATCATAAATGTGACAAATATATATCATGGCACAGGGATCCTTTCGCCTGGAACATTGACGCTTTCACAGTCAAATGGAACTCTACCTTTTTCTACGCCTTCCCACCTTTTGGTATTCTACTAAAAGTTCTTCATAAAATTAAATCGGAAAAGGCCACAGGCATTCTAGTATTTCCTCTATGGCCATCTCAAGTTTGGTATCCACTTTTAAAATCTATGGTAATATCAGATATACTAACATTCGGACCATCTGAAGATCTCCTCATGTCTCCTTTCAGAACTCCACACCCACTTCAGACTCAACTTATCCTGGCGGCGTGCAAATTATCAGGGAAGCGTTTAAGAGAAGATTAATAGCAGAACGTTCAATTGACATTATGATTGCTTCATTATCTAAGAACTCCATTAAACAATATAATAGTTGTTTACGCCAGTGGTGGCTTTATAGTAAACGTTATAACTTAGATCCATTTAGTGCATCAGTCCCTATCATAATATCATAGCCACATAGGCACAGATGAGAGAATTAAGCGCCTATTTAAAGGATTTTATAAGTTGCGCCCTATGAAACCCAAGTATAATGATACTTGGAACCCGGACACAGTATTAACATTCTTAGGAAATCTATATCCATTAGAATCTTTACAACTAGAATTACTTACAAAGAAACTAGCAATGTTATTGATTTTGGCAACAGGCCAAAGAGTACAGACTCTTTTTTATATTAAAATTAATAATATTAAGGCCTCTACAGATGGTATCACAATACAAATTACAAACCTTCTGAAGACTTCTGGACCCAGGCGTCCTCCAACAATACTTAGCATACCATATTTAAGTAATAAACCTGAGATATGTCCGGCTAAGACTTTAATTAAATATTTAGAAACTACTAAAAATGTACGACAGGAAAATAGTTCCCTCAAGAACCTTTTCCTGACTTTTAAAAGTCCTATCAGAGAAGCCTCTACTCAGACCATTAGTAGATGGCTGAAGCAAATTATGAATGATAGTGGGGTGGATATATCTAGATTTTTTTTTTTTTTTTAAACTTGTACTAAGACAGTACAAACAAATTGTTTATGTTGATTAACTGTTAAGAAGCTTATAAGAGTTATATAAGACTGTTCCGAACTGATTAAGTCTATTTAAAGTTTAATCTCTATGTTTGTTCTAACTTGATCTCATAATAACTGTTAAGAATACAGTAAGTACATAAAGTACACAATGTGAGATTATAAATAGTCTATGTTCCATTAAAAAATCTGAAAGTAAATAAATAATGCTTATTAATTTTCTCTGAACATCTACATGTAAATACTACCTCGGACTAAGCACAAATATAATTACAGGATTAAACGAACTTACCTGAAGTGAAGTTCTATCCTGATTATATGTAGTGCTTAGTCCGAGGTAGGAAGTTCCCTTCCCTCCCAGGATTAAGAGTTCCCTCTTAATCTCTTACCCTCTTAATTAGCTCTGAACTAAATGAAGTGTGGTGACCATGGTGTTGCCAGGTAGGGTTATTTTTTTTTAGGCTCTGAAATCGCGGCGTTAGACGCTGGAATCAGGATACTACATGTAAATACTACCTCGGACTAAGCACTACATATAATCAGGATAGAACTTCACTTCAGGTAAGTTCGTTTAATCCTGTAATTAATCCTCTAAATACATAGTGTACAATAAAATGGTTTTTATAATTTTTTACAGTAAATTTTAAAATGAACATATCAATACATATTATAAAAGAAAGTCCCCTGCCGCGTCTGTCTGTCTGTATGTTCGCGATAAACTCAAAAACTACTGTACGGATTTTCATGCGGTTTTCATCTATTAATAGAGTAGGTAATTCTTGAGGAAGGTTTTGGTGTATAATTTGTAAAGGTTTTGTGTATAAATTCATTGAACTATATACCCGCCCGAAGCCGGGGTGGCTCGCTAGTTTTTAATAAACATTCCCAATGCTCAATAAAATGTTTTTTTTTGGGCTAAACATGTATTATTGTACACGTATCATCAAGTTTCTACAGTCCGCCTAAGCTACTTTACACTGACTTGAACAGAACAAAGTGAGGTTGTGTCGTTATAAACTTCATATTTTCATAGAAATTTGACATTAAATAATGACAGTGCCCCACTTTACTCTCACTTTCACTGCCGCCTGCCGACTCTATAACATTTTAAAATGTTAAATTTTCCATTAAGATTTCGTGGACCCAGGCAGTGTTAAGGGGCCTTAGAGGCTTAGAAAGAAAACGGGTTAGGTTTAAACACTCAGATGTGATCAATCATGCCCCACAGCCCACACGAGCCCATCAACTCGGGTTGATTACCGACCCTGCTCAACACATGAAACGAATAACAAACTGTTAAGAATGACACGTTACATATTTAATTACACAAACGGGTCTACCGCGATATAGTTTCATTGTTTTTACTTTAAATTCCGACATTTCAGCTGAGTCACCAGGCCCCTATGTAACGTTAGCGTCTTGACGCTCCTTGAATGATCAATTTTGTCATAAAAATACACTAAGAATAATCTTAAAACTAAATAAATTATATTAGGTAAAACTAAAATATAAGTGCCTAACTAAATAAGTAATTCTATAGTAATATTTGCTCGTGTGGTGATGTAGGCGCTTATCCAGCGCGAAACACGTATGTGACGTGTGTATCGACATCGCGGGGCGCGAGGGGTGTCCGTGCATGGAGCTCGGCCATTTGGACTTCCGCGGCGGCGCGATGTGTTCGCTCCAGCTAAATTTTTAATAATGCTCTCGTGCAACCCTTCCAAAATGTGCCGTCGGAAAATTAATTAATTGCATCAGAAACTATCATTTTCTAAATTTATTTTGTGCGTTAGTGTTTTCCCCCGCTCGGGTGAGTGTTGCAAAATTATATTTTATAACTACTTTGTGCTAATTATATCATTAGATAGTTATTTCTTCCTAATAAGGTGTGTGCTTAGATTAATTTGTAGTTAAGATCCTTTTATTACGCTTCGCCGCAGTAATTCTGTACAATTGGTTTCCTTTGTTCCTTGTAACGTAATGAATTTCTACCCTCTTGCCTAAAAAGTGAAATCATGATTTGCAATTTCCAAATAAATGTGTAGATTAAATACAACTAGAGTAAAACTTAATTGCTATAGGCTAACATTATTGTTTGTCAATATAAATTCCACTTCACATGTTTTGAATTTAATAGTTTTCATTGCATAAGTACTTACTCCATAGTACTGAGTTGATTTTGTATGTTTCTACCACATCACTGATCACTATTTAATGCTTTGAGCTTGCCTTCCTGCTTTCTGCACTTTCAACTTGCGCTATTCCTTCACGCGGCGAAATGTTGCAGGCAGTAACGCAAAATCGGACATTTTACTAAATGTCCAATAATGATAAATTCCAGGGGTCCTACCACCTACACTACCAACACTGGCTCCGGAGTCCACCTGCTGCCCTGCTGACCCGTGAAGACCTCAAGGCCGTGACATCACCACCACTTACATGCGCAACCACCACAGCACCAAGCGCACAGCAGGGAAGTGGCACTCGTTCATAAGTGCGTGCAAGTGAATACGGGCTCGCTTTAAATTGTATAAAGAACCACCTCTGAGATCTACTAATCTACCTACCCTCAACTTTAGTTATTTTTACAAAATCGTTTTCTTTGTTTTTAATATAGTTTTTTTTATTATGTACTAGTTGTTTTACTGCCTAGAACACTAAACAACAGCTAAACTGTCACATTGGCGCCCAATAATAGGTTTCGAGCCGTATTCACTTGTGCTTGCTGTAGTATTATCTAGTAATCTTTGGTGTTGGTTGTTTCTTTTAGCTATAAGTCTTTCCTAGTGATCATCAAAATTGTGCTTATACACGTTTTCTTCTTCTACCCACATTTTGCTGATCATTGATAACTAGCTAGTTTTTAAGTGATTTATACTACTTTCTGCTTCTTTCTATTTCTGTGTTCTTCTGGGAAATAATTTTCTGCTATTATTTTTAATTGTAATTTGTATATTGCAACACGCACCTACGGACTAAACATGTCTTACCAAATTAAATATCTCTCATTGCAAAAGGCAGAGTTAGAGTACGAAGTACGAAGTTGGTGCCAGGAGTGTTTGGCACATCAAAGACTTAAAACTTACTAACTATAGGTCCTAGAGCCTTAAATTGATTTGTTCTAGTTCTACGGGTAAATATTCTATTCAAAAAAAAACGACTGCGTCGGCCTCATTCTAGTATCACGCGTTCCTATTAAAACTATTCTTTTTTTTACGAATACACTAAGGGTACAGTGTTGAAACCTCTACCAGGTTCATTACTATAATCTCTTGGTATTAAAAGAAATACAGTATCTACCTACTGATTTTCTTGTACTATTAAATATATAATTTTTTTAACTAACTAATGGTACAGTGTTGAAACCTCTACCAGGTTCATTACTATAATCTCTTGGTATTAAAACAAATACAGTATCTACCTACTGATTTTCTTGTACTATTAAATATATAATTTTTTTAACTAACTAAGGGTACAGTGTTGAAACCTCTACCAGGTTCATTACTATAATCTCTTGGTATTAAAAGAAATACAGTATCTACCTACTGATTTTCTTGTACTATTAAATATATATTTTTTTTTTTCTCTAAGAATTAATACTCCAAATAGGTCCGCAAAGATATAAAAGATTGAGACCGCTAAATATTTTAACATCTATTGTTGGCTATCAGCGAGTAAAAGTAAAAAAATACAATTACTCTGTATGAAAGAGGCTGGAAGCATACTATAATATGCAACGGCGTTATAAAAGACGAAGAATGACAGATTGGTACAAATGTGTGAAGAATGTGGCAAATTAGTGCTCAGGGCGGGTAGCCAATGAGTCAGTATAGCGATAGAGGATTTTACCTAGGTAAAACCCTTCCCAAACAAGGGGGGTATGTAACGTTAGCGTCTTGACGCTCCTTGAATGATCAATTTTGTCATAAAAATACACTAAGAATAATCTTAAAACTAAATAAATTATATTAGGTAAAACTAAAATATAAGTGCCTAACTAAATAAGTAATTCTATAGTAATATTTGCTCGTGTGGTGATGTAGGCGCTTATCCAGCGCGAAACACGTATGTGACGTGTGTATCGACATCGCGGGGCGCGAGGGGTGTCCGTGCATGGAGCTCGGCCATTTGGACTTCCGCGGCGGCGCGATGTGTTCGCTCCAGCTAAATTTTTAATAATGCTCTCGTGCAACCCTTCCAAAATGTGCCGTCGGAAAATTAATTAATTGCATCAGAAACTATCATTTTCTAAATTTATTTTGTGCGTTAGTGTTTTCCCCCGCTCGGGTGAGTGTTGCAAAATTATATTTTATAACTACTTTGTGCTAATTATATCATTAGATAGTTATTTCTTCCTAATAAGGTGTGTGCTTAGATTAATTTGTAGTTAAGATCCTTTTATTACGCTTCGCCGCAGTAATTCTGTACAATTGGTTTCCTTTGTTCCTTGTAACGTAATGAATTTCTACCCTCTTGCCTAAAAAGTGAAATCATGATTTGCAATTTCCAAATAAATGTGTAGATTAAATACAACTAGAGTAAAACTTAATTGCTATAGGCTAACATTATTGTTTGTCAATATAAATTCCACTTCACATGTTTTGAATTTAATAGTTTTCATTGCATAAGTACTTACTCCATAGTACTGAGTTGATTTTGTATGTTTCTACCACATCACTGATCACTATTTAATGCTTTGAGCTTGCCTTCCTGCTTTCTGCACTTTCAACTTGCGCTATTCCTTCACGCGGCGAAATGTTGCAGGCAGTAACGCAAAATCGGACATTTTACTAAATGTCCAATAATGATAAATTCCAGGGGTCCTACCACCTACACTACCAACACTGGCTCCGGAGTCCACCTGCTGCCCTGCTGACCCGTGAAGACCTCAAGGCCGTGACATCACCACCACTTACATGCGCAACCACCACAGCACCAAGCGCACAGCAGGGAAGTGGCACTCGTTCATAAGTGCGTGCAAGTGAATACGGGCTCGCTTTAAATTGTATAAAGAACCACCTCTGAGATCTACTAATCTACCTACCCTCAACTTTAGTTATTTTTACAAAATCGTTTTCTTTGTTTTTAATATAGTTTTTTTTATTATGTACTAGTTGTTTTACTGCCTAGAACACTCAACAACAGCTAAACTGTCACACCACGCACCACGGTGAGAGGTGCAAAAATTGTAGACATCACTGTTACTGACGTCACAGGCTTCCATAGACTACGGGAACCGCTCACCATCGGACGGGCGGTGTGCTTGTTTGCCACCAATATATTAATTAAAAAAAACTCCATTATATCGCCAACAAATAAGTACTTATTTTGCGAAGCTAATGACAATTGTCACAAGAAATACGTCAATTGTCACGAAATTCCGATACAGAACTCATTTCGTGTCAAGAATTACTGAAAGTTCTGTTAAATCGTGTGACAATTGTCATCATCATCATCATAAACTTCGAAAGAGAAATACCTACCTGTTTTTTGCCGATGTAATAAAGTTTTAAATAATACAATGATGGTGCCAAACAGGAATACGGCCCGCCCTATGGTAAGCGGTAACCGTAGCCAATGGATGCCTGTGACGTCAGCAACAGTGACATTTGTCGAATTGTCGCACCTGTCGCCGTGGTGAAATAGGGGCTAGCTGTGGTCACGGAAAGACTGACGTCCCAGCAAATGTGAACGGAGATATCTAAAACCATACTGAACTGAACTACCCGAAATTAGTTTATATAAATGTTCGCGGTAGACCCGTTTGTGTAATTAAATTATTGTGTACAAAACGCGAGAGTTTAAAGTGTTATAATTGACTCACGTTAGTACGGCCCGGGTTCGGGCCGAGGCATCCGACACTTCGTTTTCTATAGAAAGCATCACCTGTCAGAGAAAACGAAGCGTCGGTTGCCTCGGCCCTGACCCGGACCGTTCTAGTGTGAGTCATCTATTAGGGGTCAGTTTCAAAATGGCAAATTTACATTTCTCGGCTTACCTAAATGATCTTTAATCTTGATTACTGGGGGTCTAACGCGAAAACTGAAGTTCGCAAATTGCGGGCGTCGTTCTCTTTTACTCCAAATAAGGCGTAATTAGAGAGACAGAGAAGAGAAAGACATAGACTAAGAATCCTCTAGACGGAGTTTAGAGCAATTATTTCATGAAACCGATGCTGCCAAAAACACGGGCGGGACAAGGTGAGCGAGTCCCGTGCCGTGATTGGTCCGTTCAAAGACACGGACGTCACACAAAGACACTTTGACTCAAAAATGGAGTAAAACTACCGTATATTTGTGGCAGAGGGGGTGGCGCTACTATGCTCAGTCTGCATGGAGGATGTCTTGTCTGTGGAGAAAGATGACTGCAAATTGCTAACTTCAGGGTTCGCGGTAGGCCCTCTGACCCTACTTAACGCGTGTCTAATTACAAAGTACTAGGGGTCAGTCTCAAATGGCAAACTATATTAAGTGTTTTCTTAAATGGCGATGCCGACCCTACTCAAACGTGAAACTAATTGTGACGTTATCTGTGAAAAGGGACCTTATTGTCGATGGCGCTTACGCCATTATTAACGATGCTCCGATATAAATATAATGCCGCGCGACGCTGTGCGGCGTAAGCGCCATCGACAATAAGGTCCCTTTTCATAGATAATGCCCCAATTAGGAGGTACCTACTAGGGGTCAGTTTCAAATGGTCAATAAAGATTAAGGTCCGGGTACAATTAGCGAAATGTCGATTGTATTGGGTGCTTTTTGTCTCTTATTCAGTGGTTGTAAACCTTTTCTGTCCCGTCGATAGTCCGGTTTAATTTGTAAGTTGGCCCTTACAACTAGAAGATAGGTACTAGATACAGAAAAATATGTAAATTAACGAGTTTTCTTCTATTCAAGTGTTTATTGATATTCAAATAAAACAATACGCAATACTGTACAAAATAACAACAAAATTATAACTTAAGACTATATTTATAGCTCAAGCCTAGTTAAAAATTCCCCTCAAGTCTTTTTCTTCTCCTTTTATTTAATGGCGGTCTGGCCAAACAAGTTGGTACAAATTTGCCAATGTCAAGTATTTTGAAGTCTGCATCTGAGAACAGAGAGCAGCACAAACATATACCAACGCCTACACAGAACAGTCGTTCCCGGCGCAAAGGTGCCCATCACATTAGCTACGTTACCACGTTGAATGGCGATGGACAACCAGTGTTTATTTATTCTTATAGGACTGGGTATACCGTATATTGTCGTCACGTACTTATTAGTTACTAATTAGAATGGACACAAAAAAGGTAAAGATTATTTGCCAAGAGAATTAGTGCCAATTACGAAAAATACGACGGAATAAATACAATGGTATTTTAAAGCTACTAATTAATTTGTACGAAATATCAATAGTAGGAACCTCGTTAAATTAACAAGATCTGCAAAAAATACAACTCAATCCAGGCTCTGCGTAAGCAAATTATTCAAATAGGGGCACGATTTTAGGGACCCGTATAAAATGTACTCTCATAAGTGTCCGTACCTAAGTCTGTAAATTCAGCTACCTCAAGTCAATTCCAATTATATCAAGGCTTTATGATATCGTACTCTTTAATATTGAATATAGGATCCGCTCAAATTTTATCATTTTAGAAATTTTAATTTTAATATAATACTTATAAAATATAAGACTGTCCAAGGCCATCCAGCGGGGTAATGCCGTGAGCATTATGGGCTCTTTTGCACCAGAAGCGATAAGGAACAGGTTTGACTAATAGTTACTTCATGTAATTATGTAATTATTTGTAAGCTAAATACAATTTCAATTTCAATTTATTTAATACTGAATAAAATAAATATCATAAATAATCATAATATTAATAAGTTTTAACTTATTATGTCACTAACTGACAAAACATGGAATAAAAAAAAACTAACGTAATACTAAATAGAAATATCATGTCACAAGATAGGTTTCTTACGATATTTTGACAGAGGTTGATGTAATACATAACTTATTTTAATTTTAAGAGAGAAATAATATTTTGGTCTTTACCAAAATAAAGGGATTTAGGTTGCTATCGTAAGGATAAACTATATGATTTTTGCCTGATGTTTCATGAGTTGTTTGGAACGTACAGTAAGGAATGTGTGCTATAATTTTAGTCGTTATACCTAACCTCGCATCACATCCCGTTTCAAGCTTATCCATTTTCATTTGCACGACGTAAATTCAAAAGCATCACCAACCCCGGCCGAGCGTTGATTGAACGTGATTGTAACTGTTTTATTAAGGGCCAAAGGTTGTCGACAGCTGGCTGTTTCCCATCGACAATGTTTCTGCGGAATGGACGGTTGCATTGATATTTAAAATGTTGCCGATTTCTGGAAAATTAATTAAATGGTTTTTTGGGTGTGTAAATCGGACAGTTACACTTTAAGGGCCACTCATTAACTCGGGGCAGCATTCATTAACTCGGGGTGAACCGGATAAACCTGGAGTTACCATGGTTTCCAGTACAATTTGACACTGGGTTAACGGTTTAACCGGCTAACCCCGGGTTATTGGGATGGTGCAAGTGGCGCTAAGTTATGTAACTGTTCGAGTACATAAATAGGCATTAAAATACTCGTGTGATGATCCTTTGAAACTTATTTCATTCGTGTCATAAACCCACACTCGTATGCCTTTCTTATGTAGCAGTCACGTAAACTACTATTATAAAGGTAACAGGTTCGAGTCTCGGGCTGTGCGTTGACCTTTAAGTATATTGGTAAATAACTATGTACTAAATTAGTACAGTCAGATATTATTGTTGTGAGCCTTAATTTCTAAATTCTTTAATTTATAAGTTTAGTGATAACGAGCGAGTAATGAATCTTAGTTTCTCGAGAGTTTCATAGTTAAAATATTGAACCTAAGTTAAAGTTCCACTTAGGCACGAAGCTTTGAGTTACAAGACCTAGTAATGCTCCATTAATATTCAGGTCACATCTTCTGCTTCCTAGGTGATACTTAGATGGAGTACTTTTACACTATAAAAAGGTATGAACAATAAACGTTAAATAAATTGCTAAATAACGTAGATGGTGAAGCACAGCGTCGGAATATATAAAAAAAAATCTCAGTTACATATTTAACCTCTTATTAATAAAACTTTACGGGCCTGATATATGTCAATATGACAGATAAGGACAAACGATATTAGCTATAGTCCGTCAACCAAATCTTGTCAGTAGCAATGTAAAGCAAACTAAAGTAGGGCAACACTCAAAGAGCAGTATTGCGCTAAGAATAGCAGCAATGTACATCGAACCAAAAGATTTTTTTTTTCCGCTGAGCGCGCCCTGCGTACGTTAATTCAAATTGTCACTCGCGGTTTATTGAAAAAATTTGAAACATGGACGGACAATTTAAAAGCGATGTTAAAACAATGTTAATCAAAATGATGAACAAATTTGAAGATATCAAAAACAACTGCCTATCGTAGTGCTTATATTCTCTTTGTTCCCTATCTATGTCTTCTATGTTTACTAAAATAAAATCATATCAAAATGCAGATAATTAGATAGTGCATATATTTGTTATTTACAATATAATATGCCACTTGTTAATGTAAATTAGTGTACTCTTCTGGATTAATATGACATACCTGTGTAATTTTTTTGATTGGTATATATTGTACAATAGGATTACATATTAAAAATAAAACAACTGATATTTGGGTGTTTATTTAATTTAAAGGTAAATAAGATAAGGGTCACTTTAGCTTACACTATAATTCAGGTCATTAATTGAAAAAATATAATGAAGTTACCAATGTTACCGGGTCACTTCAACCAAGCATAATACTCTGTAGTATTATTGCATCTTTGTAAATAGTCACAACTGATTGCTGAAAATATTAGACATGTGGGCCTATGGACGGTTTCCAGGACACAATTTATGGTCTTGTTGGATAGATTTAGGCATACGTTTTAATTTTATTTATGCCTTTTAACCCTAAAACAAAAAAACTGAACATAATCTTAAAAGTTCGAAAGAGTTCTTCCAGTATGTACTTGTCATAACCAACATTTTTAGTAATGTTTACCATCAACGAGCATGATTGTACATTGTAGGCCCCTTAGCTTTGCTTATTCTTATTTAATGTATTGGTATTTAATGGTGACAGCAGAAATATCTCTTGAAACAGAAACGATTCAGAATGAAAACCAAATGAAAACAAATAAGGTGACGGCTGTCGTTCACGATCCACATTCCACAGATAAAACACAGATGACACGCATTTTGGAATTATTCGAACACAGTGTTGCTAACCCGCGATTTTTCAAATTTGCCGCCTTTTACTACTGACAAGATATGGTTGACGGACTTTAATTGAGGTTTGTAGCGCGTTTATGAATAAGGATGAGTACATTTTGACTTCGAAAATCGGTCCATGTGGGTGACATCTGACACATATCACTGCAAATATCTCTTCTCCAAATATTTACTCTACCCGCAGCTATTAAGGATACTCACGTTAGACCGGGCCATGTCCGGGCCGGAGCTTCCGGAGCTTCGTTTTCTATGGAAAGCATCACGTGATCACCGGTCACCTGTCATAGAAAAGTATGCGCTGGAAGCTCCGGCCCGGACACGGCCCGGTCTAACGTGAGTCATCCTTTAAACAAAATTGAGGTTGGTGGATTAAAAGTTTTGATTGGCAAAAGTCACATTAATGAAACACACTATACGGATACGGCTAGTAATCAAAACGAACTATAAGTAAGCTAATTAAATAATATAGGCACTGTGTCAGAATGTATATATATACTCTCCCGGCCGATTTCGACCACGGCGACTGTTTCAACTCCGCTGCTGAAGACGTTCGTGTGCCCGCGTGTGGCTCGCGTAGCCGATCTTATTAACAAAGACCCGTGCACACAACGGGCAGGTAAGGACACCATTGTTGTAAGTATACCTAATAGCCGCTAGCGGTCGGGTTTTGTAATTGTAATGAATGTAATGTGTTAATCAAAGGTAAAAAGTAAAATTGTATCTAAAAAGACGTGCCACCTTACACACATACTTTCAACAAACATGATTTATTTTATTCGAAATATGACACGAGTACTTATTCTGAAAACAAAACGCTGCAACAGAAATTAACCCCTTTTTAACAAAAAGGGCGTGGCCGGGTCGCCATGGCAACGCCCCGCCCACGGAAGGGTGAACAGATGCGCAGGAGTTCAAGCGATGACAGATAAGACGTGACACTTCGAATTTGACATTTTGTTGCGTTTCTTTTGTTCGCTTGTGAATTTGCTTGTTCGTTTTTTAATCGTCCTCCCCAATCTGTCAGATGATTACGTCTTCCAATAAAATAAAATAAAAATATTTTGCAAGTCTCAAGCGCTCTTTCATAGGTCAATACAACGTTTACAGTGACATCCATATATGTATGTCATAGCGACATGAAAAATACACACCTAACAGCATTCAGTACCCCAGAAATTCAAAATACGGTTAAAGTGACAAATATATTTAGGAATAATTTTATTGTGTGTGCACTTTTTATGTGTGTGTAAGATGTGCACGCATAACAATATATGGATTACAAATATGTGCACTGACCACATATTTGTAATCCATATATTGTTATGCGTTGTGTCTTAAAAATAGTTGAAATAATAGGTCTTACAATAGGAATTCGGTACTTACGTGAAAATAACATTTCTGCAATGAATTTGTTTTATCCTAAGTAATCGAAAACGTGCATAACTCAAACACCCACACACACGTCTCTAAATAACATTTCTACAGAGTAATGAGGTAATATTATAATGTGTAATTGTAAAGTATAGTACCTAATGCATGAAATGAAATATTAATTTAATTAAGAAATGATATGTTTGTTTATTAAGGAACTAGCTGTTGCCCGCGACTTCGTACGCGTGGATTTGTATATTGGTGGTTATAAATTCTACATTAGCTTAGAACATTATGCAGCAAAAGATAGCAGTAGGGACAGTTAATCATTTGTTAATTATTATACAACGCATGAGATTTGTCTTTCACAACCTGGCTACGAAGTTTCAAGCCCCTAACTAAATAAAATTGTTCTCGATATAATCTCACTCAACCCCTAAAAGATTTTCAAGTCCACTATTCAATAAAACCTACTACCTAACTACCTATTTACGAAGTTTGAAGTTCCTAGCTTTAAATAAAATTTGAACCCTCTACCAACTCTCAACCCCTGTTTAAGTCCAACTCTTAACCTTTAGGGGATGAATTTTTAAAAACGCTGAAATTACTTTTCTTGTATTCTAATACATAATATGCATTTATACAACGATTCAAGTCCCGCACTCAAATAAATATTTGGGTTCCATACAAATTTTCAACCCCCTTTTCACCACCTTGGGGGATGAATTATCAAAGACTCTGAAATTAGTTTTCTTTTCTGTTACCTTTTATGAAGCTTCAAGTTCCTAGCTTTAAACAAAATTATAACCTATACAAACTTTCAACCCCTTTTTAACCCTGTTATGGGATGAATTTTAAAAAACGCTGAAATTAGTTTTCTTGTGTTCTAATAATATGGCTTTATACAAAGATTTAAGTCCCGCACTCTCAAAAATAATTGATCTCCATACAAACTTTCAACCCCATTTTAACCTTTTTTTTTGTCAATGTGAGAATGCTGTTACGCATCGTCCCCCTGGCCCCGACGTGGGCCCATAATGGGGGGTATATGGGACTCGCCTCCCAGCTCTTTTCAGTTATGAAAAAAGGGAAGGAGCCTACCCACTAAACCCACACCGGCGTTTCCCACAATATGCCGTTTGGGGAGGCGTCCTGGGATCGCGAACATTCTACCAGGATGAACCCCATTTTAACCTCCTCGGGGGATGAATTTTTAAAAACGCTGAATAGGTTTTCTTGTTTTTTTAATAAAATACCTTTTTACGAAGTTTCAAGTTCCTAGCTTTAAATAAAATTTGAACCCTATACAAACTTTCAACCCCTTTTGGACCCTTATAGGGGATGAATTTTTAAAAACGATGAAATCACTTTTCTCGTATTCTAATAATAATTATGTCATTATACAAAGATTCAAGTCCCGCATTAAAAAAAATGTTGACCTCCATACAAATTTTCAACCCCTTTTTCACCACCTTAAATGTTGAATTTTGACAAAACGCTGACATTAGTTTTCTTCTCTTTTAATGAAGTAACTTTTTACAAAGTTACAAATTCGTAGCTAGGTTACAAATTTTATTTTATAAAATTTAAACCCTACACAATCTTTCAACCCCTTTTTAACCCTTTTAAGGGATGAATTTTTAAAAACGCTGAAATTACTTTTCTTGGGTTCTAATAATATGGCTTTATACAAAGATTCAAGTCCCGCACTCTCAAAAATATTTGATCTCCGTACAAACTTTCAACCCCTTTTTCACCACCTCGGGGGATGAATTTTTAAAAACGCTGAAATTAGTTTTGTTGTTTTTTAATTTAATACCATTTAGCGAAGTTTCAAGGTCCTAGATTAAAATAAAATTTGCACCCCAAGGCAAAGTTTCATCAAATTTTCAACCCCTTTTTTACCACCTTGGGGGAATTTTAAAAACGCTGAAATTAGTTTTCTTGTTTTTTAATTTAATTCCTTTTTACGAAGTATCAAAATCCTAGCTTAAAATAATATTTGCACCCTAAGACGAACTTTCATCCCCTTTTTAACCCCCTCAGGGGTTGAATTTCCAAAAACGTTGCAATTATTTTTTTTTTGTAATCGGCTATTATGCGTTTCTAAGAAGTTTCAAAGCATTTGTAATGGATTCAAACTTTCAACCCCTTTTAACCCTGTTAGGGGATGAATTTTACAAAACGCAGAAATTACTTTTCCTGTATTTTAATAATAACCCGAAATACAAAGAATCAAGTCCCGCGTTCGAAAAAATGTTTGATATCCATACAAATTTTCAAGCCATTTTTCACCACCTTAGGGGATGAATATTCAAAAACGCTGAAATTAGTTTTCTTGTATTTTAATAACATATATTTTTACGAAGTTTCAAGTTCCTAGCTTAAAATAAAATTTGAACTCCATACAAACTTTCTACCCCTTTTTAACCCTGTTAGGGGATGAATTTTACAAAACGCTGAAATAACTTTTCCTGTCTTCTAATAATATCCCCAAATACAAAGATTCAAGTCCCGCACTCTCAAAAATATTTGATCTCCGTACAAATTTTCAACCCCTTTTTTACCACCTTGGGGGATGAATTTTTAAAAACGCTGAAATTAGTTTTCTTGTTTTTTAATTTAATACCTTTTTACGAAGTATCAAGGTCCTAGCTTAAAATAAAATTTGCACCCCAGGATAAAGTTTCATCCCCGTTTTTTCCCCTTTAGGGGTTGAATTTCCTAAAACGTCGCAATTACTTTTTTTGTAATCGGCTATTATGCCTTTCTAAAAAGTTTCAAAGCATTGTAATGGATTCAAACTTTCAACCCCTTTTTAACCCTGTTAGGGGATGAATTTTCAAAAACGCTGAAATTACTTTTCCTGTCTTATAATAATATACCCATATACAAAGTTTAAAGTCACACAATCACAAAAATATTTGATCTCCATACAATCTTTCAACCCCTTTTTCACCACCTTGGGGGATGAATTTTCGAAAACGCTGAAATTAGTTTTCTTATTTTTTTATATAATATATTTATACAAAGTTTCAAATTCCTAGCTTAAAATAAAACTTGAACCCCATACAACCTTTCATCCCCTTTTTAACCCTTTTAAGGGATGAATTTTTAAAAACGCTAAAATTACTTTCCTTGATTTCTAATAATATGGCTTTATACAAATATTCAAGTCCCGTACTCTCAAAAATATTTGATCTCCGTACAAACTTACAACCCCTTTTTCACCACCTCGGGGGATGACTTTTTAAAAACCTTGAAATCAGTTTTGTTGTTTTTTAATTTAATACCTTTTTGCGAAGTTTCAAGGTCCTAGCTTAAAATAAAATTTGCACCCCAAGGCAAAGTTTCATCCCCTTTTTAACCCCCTTAGGGGTTGAATTTCCTAAAACGTCACAATTACTTTTTTTTGTAATCGGCTATTATGCCTTTCTAAGAAGTTTCAAAGCATTTGAATGGATTCAAACTTTCAACCCCTTTTTCACCACCTCGGGGGATGAATTTTCAGAAACGCTGAAATTACTTTTCCTGTCTTATAATAATATACCCACATACATAGTTTCAAGTCCCACACTCACAAAAATATTTGATCTCCATACAAACTTTCAACCCCCTTTTCACCACCTTGGGGGATGAGTTTTCGAAAACGCTGAAATTAGTTTTCTTGTTTTTTAATATAATACATTTTTACAAAGTTTCAAATTCCTAGCTTAAAATAAAACTTGAACCCCATACTACATTTCATCCCCTTTTTAACCCCCTTAGGGGTTGAATTTTTCAAAATCGCTTCTTATCTCTTGTACACTTTATAAATGCAACCTAGTGTGCAAATTTTAACTTTCTAGCTTTTGTAGTTTCGGCTCTGCGTTGATGAATCAGTCAGTCAGTCAGTCAGTCAGTCAGTCAGTCAGGACACTTGCATTTATATATATAGATAAAGAGGCTATATTATATAGAGTAATGAGGTGTGCATAGATATAAGTATAACAATAGCCAATATAGGTAGGTATTTAGGTATAAGCTTACATAACGGTTGTGATAGGAGAGAGTCCGATTTTAATTAAGTTTAATTTTTCATCATTCAATCATGAACAACCGTTCATTAATACACATGCCTTGTATTTAATCGCCTCCACACTTAAGTGCCACATGCCTCGCCAAACGTAAACATAGCACATCAGCGCTTACACAGCTCACAGCTTTCAGACTCCCCGGTACTGCCGCCGGCAGCCGGAGATGTGTGCATTAGCCGCATCCGGCGCCGGATGGATGTGCACTATTCACAGTGCCGTGCCGTGCAGAATGAATGGGCGTCCGCTAGCTGGCGCGGTTGCACGGGGCGGGTGAGCGGGTTAACGAAAAATAGTATGAGCAACGCTAACTGGCGGGGACGCGTGCGACGGATTTTACCTACAATGGCACCCGCCCCGCTCCGTGCACCCGCGCCAACTAGTAATCACCTTAAACCTGTCATTCAATAGAACTTGCTAACTATGTAAACAAACCGCCATACTAAAATTGACAATGAATGTCAATTCACTAGTAACTTTTGTTTACATAGTTAGCAAGTTCTATTGAATGACTAACGGGGAGTGTTCCAAAAAATTGTTTGTATTAATTAATCCCTGCCGCTTCTTTCCACCATCGATTTACGGAACAACATTTCCATCTTCACCATTTAGATCATGGGCAGTCCTCAACTGTGCGTTTCTTCAGAAACTTCCTGCCTCGGACAGTTAAACTGTGAAAGGAACTGTCGCTCGCAGTATTTTCGGAAAGGACCTTCAAACTTTCAAGAAAAAAGTGTACTCTCATTTTAATGGCTGGCAACTCACTTGAAGCCCCTCTGGTGTCATAAAATTTTTTTGGGGAAATCTTTGAAAATGCTGGCTGGTTTTAGTTTAGAGCGTAAATTGAAAACTTTAGTAGGGACTACGGTATTTTCGTAGTCACAGTCACAGGACATTGATTATGAAAATACCCATGCTACAAAATTGGACATAGATGATCTGTGACTGATTGATATTGATATATCGTTTATCAAAATCGGCTCATTAGATGAGTATATTGATATGTCCACGAAATTCTAAAAACGTGTTTCTATTGGAATAAAACCGTAGACGGATTAGACGTTTTTTTTAAATATAATTATGCAGCCAATTAGGTTCAGTCTGCTCTAAAAATAACAACTAAAAATCTTTAAACGATTAGTTTCAGAAATGCTCTTTGATAAACAGAACATCTCAGTAAAAACAACTAAAAAGACAAAAAAAATGTTGATCCATTAGAAGAACTCGTAAGTAATGGTACCTATTTTTATACATCGTTTACAAAATAAGTAGATAATGTTTACGATATTAAAAAACATCAGAGTATAAATCTAATGTAGATAATATTATTCACTTATAGTATGCCTACAGGAAATATCACGGCATATTATAACTACTGTAATGATGGCGAACAAAAAGCGAATAATGATTACTTTATGAATACTTACGAATGAAATTAAAGGTAGGTACCTATTACGAAATAGACACTTAAAATTTACACAAAGGACACACTTAAAGCAATTGAATAAACCAATAAAAAGAGCTATAAATTATACAACAATCACTCTTATTACATTATTACTGTAACAATTGCGATAAAATCGTGCGATAAGCGATCAAACGGCGTTTAAGCGACGATTACCGCCATACAAACACAATGAGTAACTCGACGCCTTTTCATACATACATTCATACAAATTGCGGCGGCATAACATTTGAAACTTGAGAGGTGCGAAACGTCAGTTTTAGGGAGTATTAGGTGACGCATTAAATTCAAATGCTTGGGTGTTTAAATAAAATAATTACAAATGTAAGAAAAGTTTTACATTTGAAGCATATAAATTTCAGCATTTGGGCAGAGGTGTAGGGTTGGAGCCGGTGTAGCTTTATTTGACGTTCATAAGCGCATTGTAATATGCCTACTTGAATAAACTATGTTTTATCTTTAATATAGAGTCGGACCGGAGTCGTCATATTTTCAACTTCTATAAAAATGTGACGTGTATAATGGCACTCCCTCACTTTGTTGTGTTCAAGTTAGCTTAGACGGGATCTAACTCTTCTAAAAGGATAATTAACTAATCTAAATGTAGAAGGGTGAATAAACTTTATCACTCATTGCCATGGTTACGGTCGCCTGGAGTACTCTTTAAATCCTGGTTTTATAGCATTTAAATTAACCAAACATTCATTTTTGTGGAAGTTATAAGCGCACAATGAGCCACCTCCCAAGATATTTCAATTTTATTCTCAGAATATTATAATTGTAACGTAGGACCCGGAACGCTCAAATTTAATCGCTCAACCTACACCTTCGGATTTATACAGCGCAGCGTGTAACTGGAGCCGGTGATTGCTTCCCAATTATACAGTGTGCGGCGTCTAATCATGGAAGCTTATCTGATCGAGCGCTAAATATAATATTTACTCATATTTAATAACCAGCTTTCACTACCGTGTCAAGGGGCATTACAGAAAAGTGTCGGTTACGTCACTTTTGATAAAGCTAAGAAGCTGATATTTTGCATTGATAATGTTTGATAACTTTAGCTTTAACGGTATTATACCTATTAGTCACCGTAAAATTGTAAACACTCGTCAGTTTATTATTAACTAACCTAACCTACGTTAGATTGTTAACTAACGTGTTCAGTGTTACGCTGTCATATCCTATAATAGGCAGACTTTTGCAAGTTATTTGCCAGGATACGCGTCACGTCCCACACAACGTAGACCTTTTTGTGGAATGCCGGCATCCTTCATGCAAAAAAGTAACGACATTTTGCTTCAACGGGGATTTTATTATGTCTGAGTCTGGCCATACGTGTGCTTTGAGAACTGAATCTTACTGAAAAACTGAAAAAGGTATAGGACTAAACTTGAAACCTAAAAATCACGCATGCCGCAGCATCTAATCTAGTAACTAAGTACAGTCAGCAACAATAGTTGCTAAGCGGGCGAGGTTTTCAAAATGATCTTGACGCGACTTTATTGTTAAAAGAATAAGAGCTCGTCAAGGTAATTTTGAGCACCTCACTCGCTTAGCAACTTTTGCTGCCAGCCTATTATGGATAGCTTTATCCATCTTTATCCACGTGATAAAATAACTGTCACTGTTTAACACCGTGGGAAAGAAAGTGACGGACACCGTTTTATCACGCTGTCACGTAGACAAGAACGACCATCATATCCGTACTGCTGACTGTACTTTCCTACATTTTGTACAGTCGAGTCGAGGTCTTGTAAAGATGTTTGTGTACTCGACCGTACTCAGACACTGCAATTCCTAGATTCACCTAACTAGCTCTAGTATCCCCAATGGCTCAGATGAAGGGGCGGTGAGGGAGAAACGGACATGTTTACTAGTTTTATTCCCAGTAGGATGCGGGCGTAACGTACGGTTAACGAAATAAGAGAATTAGCTCTAAGTGCTAATACTGGTTCCAGTTAAAAGAAAATGCATTTAGGTTAAGTTTTTCTCTTTAGTTTAAATCCAGGATTACTAAGTAGGAATAGAAGTGGAAGGGAAGACTTATAGCTTAGAATAGGTAGTTGATTACGAGCAAAATTGACTCAGATGACTCAAAGTTTAAATGAAATTATGGTCATAACAGTATTAAGTTAAAAAAACGTTTTATTACATATGTTAAAGAAGGTTTACTAATGAATGGGCCAAAAACGTTTCCCAAAGTATCACATCCCAAACTATGTTTCCCAAATTATCATTTCCCAAAAAAATGTTTGGCAAAACAACTTATCGCAATTTTTCACTTAGCAATAGTCTTTTTTGGCAAGTTATTGTTTAGCAAATAATTACTTGGTCAAGTTTCATTTTACCAAGTATTATTTAGTCAAATGTATCATTAAGCATAACTTACATGTCCCAAAATATTACATGGCATACAATTTACAAACCAATACCTCTATTGGTATGTAAATTGTATGCCATGTAATATTTTGGGACATGTAAGTTATGGCCTCCCATAGAGGGCCTGCAGTATTTTTATTTTTGCTTTCATTTGAAATACTTTATTACGCAAACGGATGTAATTTGTTGAACCATGAACATATCTGCAATCATATTTTAGAATTATATAAGGACCTAAAATAAAAATTAAGGAATTAAGATTCGGTAATCAGTGGGATTGGCCGGTCAAAGTATT
The DNA here is from genome assembly GCF_948474715.1 of Cydia amplana. NCBI lineage: Eukaryota > Metazoa > Arthropoda > Insecta > Lepidoptera > Tortricidae > Cydia > Cydia amplana. The sequence goes on from NC_086078.1 coordinate 18,027,034, forward strand.
TAGCAGATGGCGCCAGCATAGATTGCTCTGTCAATCCCTAGAATTGTGTCAAATTCTTGTTTTTTATATAGAATTTTATGCCCTAGATGCCAGCCCTTTAAGCCAAATCTCATAGAACTCAACTAGAGAAGGGGCAAGCCCCGGCAAGCTATGATGGTGCCATCTATGCAAACCATTGACAGTTGCCAATCCCATTCAGTGCAGTGTAACTGGTAAAGCGGTATCCAGACGGGATGATCAAATCGATCGATTTGATCAGAAATGAAATTGACTTGATTTTGACATTTTGATGATTAAAAATTTAATAAACATAGTAATTTTTTTGGTACTGCATTGTACCTACTATAACTTAATTTATGAAGATTACCCCGAATCTGCATTACACAGAACTGTGATTTTTTTATTATGTGATTTATTATTTCCAGTCAGAATCACGAGCTCTTTCGACCCTAATACGAGTAAAAAGTGGCCCCAAAATTTCATACAAATGCACCAAAAACTTGTGGACATTTTTTCCCAGTAAGAATGGAGAAAGCTACTGATCCTGAGTAGAAATATTATATAAATTCAAAATTCTAACAGAACGAATTTAGGTTCAAATTTAAATAGAGATGCCTATTTGCCAAATTTGCGAAGTGACAATTTGAGCAAACATCTTTTTGGAATATAATATTAGCCAATAATAATAATAATAATAATAATACAAGGCCCTCACGGGACCTGATGTGGACCTGCTCGCGTCGGTGAACTGGTTACGATTCGGGGACCTCTTCGGAGAAACCGAGGGTTTTGCCTGTGCAATTGCGGACGAAGTATTGATGACGAACAACTATCGGAAATATATCCTGAAGGACGGTACGGTCGACATTTGTCGGGCATGCCGCCGTCCCGGAGAGTCACTCAGGCATATCATTTCCGGTTGTTCTCATCTTGCTAACGGCGAGTACTTGCACAGACATAATCTCGTAGCCAGGATTATTCACCAGCAGCTTGCTCTTCTATACGGCCTTGTGGACCGCGAAGTACCGTACTACAAGTATTCACCTGCGCAAGTTCTCGAGAATGGTCGTGCCACGCTCTATTGGGATCGATCTATCATCACTGACAGGACTATTGTAGCCAATAAGCCTGACATTGTGATAATAGATCGATCGCAGCGCCGGGCCGTGCTCGTTGACATCACCATCCCCCATGATGAGAATCTCGTGAAAGCCGAGAAGGACAAGTCTAGTAAGTACCTAGACTTGGCTCACGAGATAACCGCCATGTGGGATGTTGATTCGACGATCATTGTCCCGATAGTTGTTTCAGCGAACGGTCTAATAGCGAAGTGTCTCGACCAACATCTTGAGAGACTCTCGCTAGGTGGTTGGATCAAGGGTCAGATGCAGAAGGCGGTGATCTTGGACACGGCGCGGATAGTCCGCCGGTTCCTCTCTCTGCAGCCCTGACCACCGGCAGCTTGGGCCTTGCCCCGCTGCTGGCGGCACCCTAGGTTAGGTTTTTTATAATATGTTTATAAGTATTTTGTATTGTTTTTGTAAGTGTTTTTGTATTTTATTTTTATATCCATATTATAAATAACCTAATCTAAGAAATTAAATGAATAAAGGAATAATAATAATAGGCGACAGTCTGAGTCCCCTGTGGTTCTGCCTAGCTTTGAATCCCCTCAGCACCCTGCTGAAGGATTTGGGACTAGGTTGCCGGCTCCGGAGTGGGGGTGAAGTCATTTCTCACCTTCTGTACATGGATGACCTCAAATTATTTGCACCAAATAGCCGAGACTTGTTGGAGCTACTGAAAACCACCGACGTCTTCAGTAGTGCCATCAACATGGAGTTTGGTGTCGATAAATGTGCGGTTATGCATGTACAGCGGGGGAGGGTTGTAAATTCAACAAATTTACAACCTTCTGAGACAATGTCTTTCAGATCTATCTCTGAGTCAGAAACCTATAAATACCTTGGTATGTCACAGTCGTTGGGTATTGAGGACGAGGGTATTAGACGGTCGGTGAAGGAGCGCTTTTTCAGTCGGCTCACAAAAGTCCTTAACAGTCTTTTGTCAGGAGGCAACAAAGTGCGCGCCTTCAACGCCTGGGTAATGCCCCTGCTCATATACTCCTTTGGCATACTAAGGTGGACTCAGACCGAGCTGGATGCCCTGGATCGGAGGGTCCGATCACTGCTCACCGCGCATCGCATGCTACACCCACGCTCGTCAGTTATGAGATTGTACATCCCACGGAAATGTGGAGGCCGAGGCTTCCTAAACGCCAAGGATCTCCACAACCGCGAGGTGTACAATCTCAGGAATTATTTCCTTAACAACGACTGTGGGATGCATCGTGATGTGGTGGCAGTAGACAGGAACCTCACGCCGCTCTCCTTGGCAAACGAGAACTGGCGCAAACCTGTGGTACTAAGTACTGCGGATCGCAAGGCGGCATGGGAGAGTAAGGTGCTACACGGGCGGTTCTACAAGGCCCTCACGGGACCCGATGTGGACCTGCTCGCGTCGGTGAACTGGTTACGATTCGGGGACCTCTTCGGAGAAACCGAGGGTTTTGCCTGTGCAATTGCGGACGAAGTAATGATGACGAACAACTATCGGAAATATATCCTGAAGGACGGTACGGTCGACATTTGTCGGGCATGCCGTCGTCCCGGAGAGTCACTCAGGCATATCATTTCCGGTTGTTCTCATCTTGCGAACGGCGAGTACTTGCACAGACATAATCTCGTAGCCAGGATTATACACCAGCAGCTTGCTCTTCTATACGGCCTTGTGAACCGCGAAGTACCGTACTACAAGTATTCACCTGCGCCAGTTCTCGAGAATGGTCGTGCCACGCTCTATTGGGATCGATCTGTCATCACTGACAGGACTATTGTAGCCAATAAGCCTGACATTGTGATAATAGATCGATCGCAACGCCGGGCCGTGCTCGTTGACATCACCATCCCCCATGATGAGAATCTCGTGAGAGCCGAGAAGGACAAGTCCAGCAAGTACCTAGACTTGGCTCACGAGATAACCGCCATGTGGGATGTTGATTCGACGATCATTGTCCCGATAGTCGTTTCAGTGAACGGTCTAATAGCGAAGAGTCTCGACCAACATCTTGAGAGACTCTCGCTAGGTGGTTGGATCAAGGGTCAGATGCAGAAGGCGGTGATCTTGGACACGGCGCGGATAGTCCGCCGGTTCCTCTCTCTGCAACCCTGACCACCGGCAGCTTGGGCCTTGCCCCGCTGCTGGCGGCACCCTAGGTTAGGTTTTTTATAATATGTTTATAAGTATTTTGTATTGTTTTTGTAAGTGTTTTTGTATTTTATTTTTATATCCATATTATAAAATAACCTAACTTAAGACCAAAAATAAATAAAGAGAATAATAATAATATTCTTTATTGTGCACCATACAATTAAAAATACACAGAAATTAAATACAGATAAACGTTTGCTAAATAAGTTTTTGTCCTAATAACATTTGACAAAGTAAAATCATGCCAAATGATAATTTGACCAAATAAGTTATATGCGAAGTGTAACTTTGCTAAAGGTTCCTTTGGGAAATGAAACTATTGCGATAAGTTTGTTGGGAAGTGAAATTTGGCGAAATGTATTTGGGCCAAACGGAAGTACACCGTTAAAGAATGATAATTAAATAAAAACAACGAACACGGTATTTCATTATGATTGCTATACAAAAAACCGTAATTTTTAAACACATTATTATTAAGTCCCGTCGTTGTGAATAATAATCAGTAAAAATCGTTAAAGTTTTTAAATCAGTGTTTATCAAAGAAATAAATTTAGAGGTTATTTAATGTTGGAGAGAACAACAACGAGGTGTATTAAATTAACGCTAAGGAGCGAAATAATAAAATAATTACTTACCTAATTAAGCTGATTTTAATTACGTTGTCGAACATATTTTTTGTTAAATTTGGATAAAACTTAGCTGGTTAGGAAAGCTCCTCATTTGGGCGGAATAAATACGAAATCAAAACATGTCCCGCAAAAATGTATCTAAGTTTCCTTTAAGTTACGAAACCATACGTTACCGTAACTCAGGAATATTTTCTGGACATACGGTGAATTTGCGTTAATATTGAACAGAATAGGGAGCATTTCTTTTATTCTATTTATGCGCTCCGACTTATTAACATATTTCTTGCCACCCAGCTAAACAAGACATCCGCGCCAGGCCACAAAAAAATCGTCATATAAAGCTGTAGTACCACGATCCCGACTATCGGGTCGTCCGGCCTGGGAACGAAATCATAAAATACCCGATAGTCTGGTTTTCGGCACTGAATGTGTTAACCCCAGCCTACCCTATAGTTTGCACCGCCGGGACATTTGTAGGTAACTAGCTAGCGACACAATCGGGAAGCTACGGGAAGTGCTCAAAATGCACACGGCTCGGCTCTATTGTCAAGAGAATTAAATATGGCTTTTAGATGTTACAGTTTTGATAGTATTTTGATACAACCTTGAAGGTTCTCAAACTGATTGGTGCATGCGAAATGATGTGAAAGTGAAAGATGCGCGAGTCTACAAGATGATTGGCAAGAACGTATCAAAACCGTAAAAATTGTTAAATTAGAATTACTTTCAGGTAGTAAATGCCCTAAATAACACAAAAATAAAATACTAAAATATATAAGTGTCTATTTGGGCAATGCTAAGACTTTAACATACTGTTAACCTTTCTAAAAACCACGTTAATCGCCAAATATCATTTTTTCAAGTACTTACCTTAAAACCTTTTTAACACATGCCATTTGTAAGCTCTACGTACGCGACCGAATGTCTGTAAGCCCGTAATCTTACGTATTGCGACGTTTGCTGACACTTCCATTAGGTAACCCCACAGAAATGTACGTTTTATATTACTTATTGCGCGCTTATACATCGTGCTCCCAAGTAAGCTGGCATATATAAAAATATTATAAGTAGACTTATGTAAAAATCTAATTATTAAATTCCTAATGGTAACTTTCTTACCATTCGCTTATCGTTATTGTAATTAAATATTTTACGGCCTTCTAACCTCGCCAGTAGTGACATTGTCGATAAAACAGGAGGTCCCGGGTTCAATAATATTTTATTTATATCTAAAATCTAACACGGTCTCCATAGAAAAAAAAACTGTCATGCCATAATAAATAGACAAAAAATATACACACATGCTCACACAAAAAAACAACGGGTTGCACTCAGGGAGTGCCGGCAGAAGTGAAAACTCAATGACTAGTCCAAAATACACTATCTATAATTGAGGTTAACGCCATCTAGCGTTAGCGTTAATTACTTGAAACCCCTAAGCATATCACTGTTAGTACTCGAGTTATACCAGTTACAGCGAAACTCACTCAATGACATTACATGTAACAGTTTTTCGATCAGGTCACGTGTCCGTCTTACGGTCACGTGATCGTCTTACGCTGTCTCGAGTTTAACATTTTTCCCCCACCTCAAAACGTGCACAGCGCCGCTAAAGAAGTTTTCACTTCAAAAATCCTCATCGTTAGTTTTGTAGAATTTAATTACAAGGTCCGAAGAAGACTGCACTCTGCAGGCTGCAGCTCTAGATGACCGATTGCTCGGGGTACGTGAGTGACGCGTTTTATTATATTTAGTTAAAGTTTATCGGGTTAATTTGGCCCACGGTGTATATTATCTTGTACGGATGACTGCTTAACGCCACGTCCGCCTACAAGCTTTGTGATGTGGAATTTATTTGAACGGAGTGTCTGCTAAAAATACATCTCTAAATATCAAGAATGAAAAAAAATCTTTCATGGCCAAATACTAAATAAAACGAAATATCTGAAAATGTAAGATCTTCCTACTCTTTTTTTTTTCTACCACTACTTATAGGTACTACAAGTAGGTACTCGCTCTACTTTATAGTACCTGACATAAACATATTTCACTTGGATGTCCAATATGTCCATGCCAAGTTTCATGTAATTTCAGCAAGTCGTTTTATAAATGAGAGCGTAATAACTTGTGTTGTATTGTATGGCGGCGGATATTTTTGCCTGCGCATTGTTGACTCTTAACCTTTGAAATATAAAAAATGGTTTTGTTATAAAACGAAAAAAACAATCACCTTTCTATCACTTTTTTCATTGACTCGTGTCTCCCACCTGGCTTTGGCTATTAATAAAACTAAATTAACCATAAAGGGGCACACCCACTCACATAACTCTACAATATTTACTGTTCAAAACACATTTCTATTACTATTAGCTTAAGGAACATATTAGCTATATCTTTGTGATTGGATTCCAGTAATACAGAACCAATTTATATTACTCATGGAACCAAGTAAATTTGAACCTTATCGTTAAGGAAATAAAGGTTTCAAGGAATGTAGAAGAGTGTTAGCTGAAAAATGAAATGTTAGTGACACTTCTTTTGATCAAGCGCACGTGTTATGTATCCAAAATGGCGGTTGATGGTTGCATCTAAAAGCTTTAGGTCTCTTATGTTTTTATTTAATCTCGTAAATGTATGCTTGTTTCGTCTGATCGATCTGTTATAGTTTGTCAGAGGACTGTCTTATTTCAAACATAGACAGAGAGTATCATACTATCTTTGTCTTACACTAGTACATGCACCCAAAAGAAAAGGATGAGTGTAGTTTTATTGTTCTTATTTACTGACAATATGGTTTGACCAACTATATTTAATTTTAACATACCTACTTTATTTTCTCTGATGATTTGGCATTAGGTCACCGAGCAGATCCTAGTTTCCCATAGCGAGTCGTGACTTAATTAAGTTCAATTGAACTTGAAATTATTTATTGCAGGCAAACCCCATATCGTCAAAAAAAGCACGAAAACATATACATAGTGTGAAATATAAACTATACCTATTTCAAGAAGATGTCGCGTCATTTTATCATAATATATTTCTTAGAATAAATTTAAAAGTGGAAAAACCACTGTCTTCTTGAATATCGATCCAGAGGCCGTGAGTTCAAGTCTCACCCAAGCAGTAATTTTTCCACATTTAAATTTATTCTAAGCTTAATAGGCTAAGCTTAATAGGGTAAGCTAAGCTTAAGGTCGGAGACGTTTCTGCTTGTAAAAAACTAAAAAAAAAAATCTTTATTTAAAAATTTCATACTTACTTCCGGCCCTTCCGGCTAAATGAACTCACATCGGTCTGATTCGAACTTTAGGATACGTCAAAAAATTGCTAAAGATACGATTTATTTATTTGTTTGAAGAAACGTCACTTTTGATGTATCCGATCCATGTCGTATCTTTAGCAATTTTTTATATCTTAAAGTTCTAATCAGGCCAAATATCTTATAGAAATTAATTTTAAAAATAGTTCTTATATTTTGCGAAACTATAAAATTACTGAAATATGATCCCAACCGTGTTTTATAGTGCTGTTTGAAACTATTGAAAGTTCAGAGCGTAATAAATCTACCATAATGGTCTTAACATAAAGTTTTAATGGCCTTAAATACATTACGGTTTCTTTATGGTCTATCTTGGTTGGCATTAATTAAATAAACGCTTTTTCCGGGACGCCTTATGATTTCAGTACCTATAGCGACGGAATACATTTAATTTATTTATTTCCAAATATGCAAGTTTACAGTACTAGACCAAAGCACTTAATACTATAATAAATCATAATACTAAATTACATTATAAACACTGTTTTCACGAGTGCCAAAATATAAATCAAATTACCATCGATATAATACCATCATAATAATAATACATAAATCATGTCAAATTTTAATTAATTGCCTACCTATGTTGCTCTACAATCACCAAGACATAGCTTAACACGTCTCACGAAAACACCCACGCTATCGTGGAATATATCTACCTCAGCAACCTGCGCATACATATTGTTGAGCAGCAGAACCGCACTGCGCGCAATTTAACCTTCTAAGCATACCCATAACCCATAACCACCCATAACCATAAGCATAAGCCATAGACTAGGAATCCTCTAGACTGAGTTTAGAGCAATTATTTCATGAAACCGATGCTGCCAAAAATACGGGGGTGCGGGGGGACGAGGTGAGCGAATCCCGTGCCGTGATTGGTCCGTTCAAAGACACGGACCAATCACGGCACGGGATTGACTCGAAGATGGAGTAAAACTAACGTATAAGTGGCAGAGGGGGTAGCGTTGTAGATGTAGATGTAGATGTAGTGTAGGGACGCCCCGCCGGATGCAGGCGGGCTGTCGATCGCGTGTCGCGTTCATTCAGCCCTGTTCCCTGGAGTTGGAGCTGCAGGTTACTGTCCCGGCGGCATTCCCACACTATTCTCCTCGAATCTTCTTGTTTTCCTGCAGAACAGAAGGACATCTTTGAGTTCGACGTCCTTTAGTTCGTGTTCTTTCAGTGTGTCTCTACCGAATGTATTATATCGCGATGCCGCGTACATAGTACATTCTGCTAGTAAATGTAAGCTAGTCTCCTCCTTACCACAGTGTGGGCAGGAGGCGTCTCTACTAATTTCCATTATCTTAAGGTGTCTGTTGAGAGTATTATGACCCGTAATGATACCTGTCAGTAGTCTCAGACTGCTCTTACCTAGTTTCAAAAGATACCTGGTTCTCCTGTGGTCTAACCCTTTGATCATCATCTTCGACTGTCTACACCCAGTCTCTTCTTCCCATTCTCTCTGTGCTTCCATCTCTTTTACATTCTCTATTACTCCCTTCGTGACATCCGCTGACATAGGCAGAGCCGGTTCCGGACCTATATATTCCGTCTCCGCCCCTATCCTCGCCAGCTCGTCTGCTTTCTCATTTCCCGTTACTCCCTGGTGTCCTGGTACCCATGCCACCGTGACACTTCTTTGCTTGCCTATCAAGTTAAGCTCCTCTCGACATTCTCTCACGAGAGAGGAGGTGACTGATATTTTCTTTAGTGCCTTTAGTGCTGCCTGGCTGTCTGTGTATATTACGACAGCGCCCTCTTGCTTTACACTCTTCTTGATTATGCTTGCGCAGCGCGCTATTGCACATACCTCTGCTTGGAACACGCTAGCATATCTGCCCAGTGGTACTGATATTTTCTCCCCTAGTTTGGGGATCACTATGCCCGCTCCTGCCAGTTTAGTCGAGCTTCTTCTTAAGCCATCCGTGAAGCAAATGGTCGTCGGGTGACCGACTTCCACCTTCCAGTTGTCTCTGTCTCCTATGTTTATTCTATATTTCTTGTCAAATATCTCCTGCCTCTTTATAAGGTCATCAAGGGGGTAGCGTTACTATGCTCAGTCTAGAGGATTCCTAGTCTATGGCCTAGCACACAGTGCCCCGAGTTAGCACAGAAGCATAACCTTCTGTGCTAACTCGGGGCACGAACACTAAAGTGAGGGTAGGTATTAAATAAATAAATACACAATAAAATGTTTATTGACAGGCAAGGATTACCCATGATTTTTTTTACAGACATTAAAGTTTTTTCCTTAAGAGACTTAATATTTCATCATCATCATCATCATCATTTTTTCAGTAACAATATTCAGAAAGAAAGAGGGCAAAATACTCTGTCCTTGAGGCTTGTCCTATTATTTTGTACCCCTCGCCTTCGAGACAACGGGGTGTTGGGGGTCTGACGCCATTACTTTTATAAGGGAGGTGGGACGTAGGATAAGGGAGAAGACCTCTGAGGCTCGCGCGGGGTCGTACCTGGTGCAAAGGTTGGCCATCGCTATCCAGCGTGGTAACGTGGCAAGTGGCAAGTGTGATGGGTGCCTTTGCACCCGGTACAGCTCGCGGAGGTCTGTTAGAGTAAGATTTTATTTAGTTAGATATATTTAAGTTAAGTATTTATTTATTGTGTGTGAACTGTCCTAGTTATATGTTAATTTTAATGTGTGTATTTTATGTTAGAATGTGTAATGGAAATTTGTAATTTATTTTAAGTAAATAAACATATATTAAATTGTGTTTGAAATCTTAAATCTAGGCACATGCATACAAAAAAATATTACAAAAACCAAACATCATAGCCCACACTTCATCATTCATCTCCATCAAATAAAAATAAAATTAAAAAGTCAACAAATTAAAAGTCTCCAAAATGAAATAAACATGAATGAATAAATTGAAAATAATAAAGAAAAATGTCAACGAGTAAAAAGTAAACTGAATAAATAATACCATTAAAAATAATTATTATTTTATAAACTTGAAACATATTTCTTAAGATATTAAGACATTATATTGAACCTGTTTACAGTAATACAGGATTTCCAATAAGCAAATGCATAAATATACGTCAATAAACCTTAATAAACATCAATTACTATTCGTGCCCCGAGTTAGCATATATATGTACCTATGTATGGTTCTTAATACCAAATTGCTATCAAAAGGTTCTAAATTCCTGGGACTTAGGAGGATACAGGATGTCCCAAAAATACCTCGTCAAACTGACATTGGAGGTAGGACACCCTAAGGGAATCTCCAAAACAGCTTAAAGTATATGACATCTGTTTCAATGCCATATAATTTATATTTATATAGTAGCGTAGATGTACTTCAAACACACCAATTAAAAAAAGCGGCCAAGTGCGAGTCGGACTCGCCCATGAAGGGTTCCGTATTTAGGCGATTTATGACGTATTAAAAAAACCACTTACTAGATCTCGTTCAAACCAATTTTCGGTGGAAGTTTGCATGGTAATGTACATCATATATTTTTTTTAGTTTTATCATTCTCTTATTTTAGAAGTTACAGCGGGGGGGACACACATTTTATTACTTTGGAAGTGTCTCTCTCGCAAACTATTTAGTTTAGAAAAAAATGATATTAGAAACCTCAATATCATTTTTAAGACCTATCTATAGATACCCCACACGTATGGGTTTGATGAAAAAAAAATTTTTGAGTTTCAGTTCTAAGTATGGGGAACCCCCAAAATTTATTGTTTTTTTTTCTATTTTTGTGTGAAAATCTTAATGCGGTTCACAGAATACATCTACTTACCAAGTTTCAACAGTATCGTTCTTATAGTTTCGGAGAAAAGTGGCTGTGACATACGGACGGACGGACAGACAGACAGACAGACAGACATGACGAATCTATAAGGGTTCCGTTTTTTGCCATTTGGCTACGGAACCCTAAAAATCATAAAAATAATTTGATTTGGCCCTAGTTGTTCTAATGATTAAATGATGACTCACGCTAGACCGGGCCGGGGCCGGGCCGGAGCTTCTGGCGCTTCGTTTTCTATGGAAAGCACCACGTGATCACCGATCAGCCGTCATAGAAAACGACATGTCAACCCCTCGGCCCGGGCCCGGCCTAACGTGAGTCATCCTTTGTCGAATAGCGTCATTAGCGCGACAACCTATCTGATTTAAGCACAAAATATCAGTGTAATGACGAATATAATCGGTTCTGAAGTGCCGACGGCTGCTGATAGCGATAACGGTGGCCATTAAAACTATTGCTAAACGACTCCATCTGCATTTCATCACGATCTAAAAACGGGAACCTTTGTAATACCTGGCGATATAACAATGGCTTGCCTCAAAGTTCGGATTTAAACTTTCACGGTTTCCACACATTTTCATTATTATTAGACTTACACTATCACGGTCCATATCCCGGTCGATATAAGTCTAGTGAAATCCGTGAATCATTTAAAACTGTTCATTATTATTTAGGTACCATTACAATTTCTCAAATTTGTATGCAGGAGTACTAAGCAAATACTTTTGCGGGATTCTATACATAATATGCAATTTTAGACCTATTACGGGCAAGCAGCATGTGCTTGCATTAGCGACATCTATTGTAAAACTAATACATTATCACTTTCTTATCATTTCTTTTATTTTCCACAATTTGTAATTGGATGACTCTGCTACATAAATATTAATAGGATTTTTTTCGGTCAAAGAAATCGACTCAGCTTTGACCAAAATTCTGTAGAAGACAGCTAGGTGCACGGTGTATAGTCCAAGTGACGAATTAGCAACAAAATAAATTATGTTTTAAGGAATATCGCGTGTTGTTTAGCCGTTTGCTCATACAAGTAAATACGGAACGCCTCCAACACATATTCGATTGTAAAAAATATTGGTTCACACCTTCCCGGGTTTAATACAGATGGACACGCGAACTGTCGATAAGATGTGCGGATCGTAATTTCGCTTGTAATGAACTGGAGCCTTACCATGATGTCCTTATTGCGATTCTGTTTAGGACCTAAACTGAATCGATAAAGGACGGAGCTATATAAGTCGCATAACTCCGTCCCAGCAATTCAGTTTATGTCCGAAACAAAATCGCAATAAGGACATCATGGTAAGGCCCCTGTATTAAAAAGGTAAGTACAACAGAACTCACAGAGCCACTAGTACAGTACGGTTATAGTGTATTGTCCTCTTGCCACATTAACAAACCAAGTGCACTGCAATTAGTGGAGACCACTGGAGACCACTAAAGACCACTCGAGCGTGATTCTGAACCGCATCGTTAACGCTGCTCAATCATGTTAATGATAATGACAATTATTATTTTGACGGAACGAGACTATACCATGCACTTACAATTGTTAAATTAATTAATACCTGCTCATTAAGAGGAAAGGGGACGACCTTTTCTCCTTTTCGACCTTTTTTGTTTGATTTTCAAATAAAACATAGGTACTTACTCTATAGGTACTCACTATAGTTTAAAATTTCAGTAGCAGATGTTATTTTTTATTTATAGGCTAATGCTCCTAATTGTTAAAAATTAAATTAAAAAAATTTCAATGTATATTATATTTTTTTTTTAAATAATGTACTTTAAAGTTTATTCTAAGACGCTTCAAAAATATAGGTAGTTAACTGATTAAACATACAAATTATAAACTAAAATAAACCTAAGAATGAGTAAAAGTAACTTAACAAATAAAATATCACCCCTCACTCTGATTGTCTCCCGGATCAAATGTGCTAAAAATACTGGCCGCATTACCCCGCTGAATGGCCAGTGATATATGTTGGACAAGGAAAGAACCAGAGCGAGGGTCGCAGCCCCTATCCCTTAAACGTCGCCCTATATCCTTAATAAAGGCTTTGGCCTCGGCACACCAAGGCCCCGCCGTCTCGACGGCAACCGGGACGAAATCGTACACTTGTTCAAGGTTCGCGTACTTCCTGTGCTTCAACCTAGCAGCACTTTCAGCCGCTGCATCTGCCTTGTTCACCGTGCGCGCGAGATGAGTGGGTGCAAAAGTACTCACACACGTGGCATCCCAAAGCAAGCTGCGGCCCTTCGCCCAAGGAACAAGTGTAAGACCATCCGGTCTCTTACCGTCCAAATGACTTAGGCCCTGGGGCTCCATGATACATGGGACGTTCGCCGACACCAAAGCTCGCCTTATTAACTCATTGATGGCACAGTGCCTAGGTATCCTACCCACACACCGTAAGCAGCTTAGCCCGTGGTGTCCATCCGTCTCCACCATTACCCCGCACTTACACTGATGTGGCTCGCACACCTTGCCCCCGATTCTCAGTGCTACCGCCATCCGTAACGTGTCATTATCAAGTAAGGTTCCCAAGTGTGGTGTCGGCAAGGCATGCAACCATGCCCCGGACTCAGGTTCCCTAACAGCCTTTAGCCTGGCAACGTCCTTCCCCACAGCACTCTCCAACAGGCCCTTATGCCACTCACGGCACAAAATATCATCCCAAAGTCTTTGTGAAGAGGGGTTTTCTGGTCGTTCAACTCCTGCAAAGCGGCACGACCACTCGGAAAGAGCCTCCTGAAGAAATGTAATACAGATATTGCCACCATTGAAGGAAAGAATTCTAGTGGCAAGACCTGATGCCGCATGAGATGATGCTAGGAAAGCCACCAAACCGACGTCACGCATGCAACGTACCCCCAGACCCCCATACCGAACAGGAAGTGATGCCTGGCGCCACTGTGGTTCATCGAAGCTGACATGCAAAACACCCTCTAAGCCCTGACGAAGTACACGATCAAACACCTGTACATCTTGATCAAACCTCCATATCGGTGCAGTTCTCAAGATATACGTCACACGAGGCATTGCAAAGCAGTTTCGTAGAAGAATGAGTGAAACGTGCGCCGACAAGTGTTTGAAATGTACAAAAGCAGACTCCAGCGCCTGAGTCTTGGCCTGAACCGCCGAGCTCACCCCCTCTGGAAAAATGGGTGCTCCTAATAAGGAAAATGAAGTTTTGTTCAGCAGCCGGAGACCTGGAAAAACCGACTGGACGTTAGGCACGGAATCTAATGCTGAGGTACCACATGGATACAGCTCACATTTTGTGGAATTTACCTCCAGCCCAATTGATTGCAAAGCCGGTAAGAGCCTACTCACATCATCCAGAACTACATTAGGGCTTCCTCCAATAGTGCCATCATCCAAGTACCATACATTCAATGGTGACTGCAAAGTCGTTATACAATTCTGTATCGCAAGACAAAATACCAGAGGACCCAACGGATCTCCTTGTTGAGCACCAACCTGTGAAGAGATCGTGCTGTCACCAAAGAACAGGTTACTCGGAGAGGAATAACATTGGAAAAGAAAGGGATACAAAGTTGGAACACATGTCTTTACCTGTTCCAAAATTATATCCCTTTCTACCGAATTAAATGCGTTCTTGACGTCAAGCTTCAATATAACGGTATCGCTGTTCTCACGGGACTCAGCAAAATGCCTAGTCGCATGGATTGCCGCCTCGCAACCTAAAGGAGTGCCAAAACCTATTTGACGTGGCTGAAAATATGCTGCCATCTCATCCTTTACTGAACGGCAACCCAATTTAGCAACGAGTCGCCGTAAGGTTGTACCTACTGCAATGGGCCTTACACCTCCATCTTTTTTCTCTAACGCGCATAAACTCGCACCATATAAATAAGGGCAGACTTGGGGGTTAAGCATGCCACGTAAAAGAAAATTACACAATTTAGTAAGCGATTCGAGAAGTTTGTATCCATTGTCACCCACATTTAGCGAGGTGAGTTCCTTCAAATGTTGTGGGCGAAGGCCATCTATGCCGGCAGCAGAGCCATTGTAAAAAGAACCAATTGCGTTAGTAACGTCGGATACTGATATGGTAAGAAAAGGACTCGTTAGGTCAGGCTCAGGCGGAAAATCAAGTGGTCTAGAAGGTGCAGGGTGCTTAGCCCTCAGAGCCTCCAGAGTGTCGGCACTAGACGGAGCAAGAGAAGAATCGGACAAAAGAAGACGAACCGCCCCTCTCAAATCTCCATCATGAACCTTGCCTTCTATTGCCCGGTACAAGGATGGCGGTTTGTGGCCGGCTGTATCAGGAAAATACAAACTTGAACTGTCAATGTTTTCCTTAACCTTTGAGGTCAAAGATCTGGCCGCCCCGCCCTCAGGCACCCTCAGCGCGGTAAAGGGAAATGACAGAAAAGCGAACCAATCGTTAACCTCATTAGTCCGGAGACACGCATCGACCAATTTTGCCAATTTGCCTGCAGCAAGGTTCCTCGCACCTTTGGGAATGTGCTTCAACACCCGGACATTCCTTTTCAATGCAGGCAAACTATGAAGACCTGCATTAATCGTGGATACCCCTTGCGCGGGTACTGTACTGGGGTCGGAGCTAGAGGGCCCGGCACTTTCTTTGTGAACCTTAAAAAAAAACGAAGGCTCGATATATTTCCAGGGTAACCAGGAAAACCTAAAAGAAAGTAAGTAAATCGCTTACAAAGACTTACAAATTACATATTATCTGTATATAAATCAACATCTTTTATATTTTCCTTATAAAAAAGGCAAAATCCTGTTTGGTCCAGATAAATTTAAATCAAATTCAGTTTTAAACGAAAATCATTAACAAATTTCAGAGTAAACCGTAACCGACTTTTGCAAATAAAATTATCACTGTGTTCGCTGTATTGTGAACTTTCTTAAATTTTAATGAGATTTATTAAATTAAATTATGTTCATATTCAAACTTCACTTTGGAAAATTTGTAATTGAATCTAAAAGTTTGTTTATTAAACAAAGTATCAAATTAATTATTGTTCCCAACATCCTTTACTTTTAACTTATTATTGGATTAGTTTAGTATTAAGTATGACTCGCGTTAGAATGGCACAGATCCGAACCGAGGCGTCCAACACTTCAGTTTTCTAACTAACTAAACTTAGTAACTTCTTTTTTTTATATTGTGTGTCCTGTATTCGCTGTTGTGTTGTGACAATAAATACATTTTCTTCTTCTATATAAGTAAATGATCGGTGATCATGTAATGCATGCCATTACATGATCACCGATCATCCGTTATAGAAAATGTGTGTCGGTCGCCTTTGTTTGAAGGACATTGATACTAAAAGCACAGAATAAATAATAGTACTAGGTACAGAAGATTCACTCTAACAAAACGCGTCTATTACGACAGTTATGACCGCTAGGTGGCGCAAGCGCGAGCAGGCGTCCGTTCCGTAGCGGTACGCGGCAACTACTATGGCTAGTTGGCTAGACACCAAAATTGGTGTGGGCCGCATGTACTTGTAGCGACGCGACGAAATCGCGGAGTGAGCCACAGGAGACGCGTTTTGTTAGAGAGTGAATCTTATATACCTAGTACTATTATTTATTATATGCCTAATGCAGCGACACCAACATAAATAAAATAGTAAAATTATGATCACGTTTAACAAAGACGGCTACAAAACTTATAAAACATGTTGTAAACAGAAAAACGCTAAACCAAGCGGAAGCGATTAAACGCAATATTTGACCCGGGAACAAAGACGCAAAAAATTGCACACGCCGGAGGGCAGGTCCGTACAGAAATCGCAACAGACAGACAAACATCCGACCCTATTATAGGATTCATATTTTGTTTAATGTTCTCACAGAAGCTCTGGATTATTAAAGTATCTGGTTATAGGTGTTGGGGCTGGGAATCAGAGGATTCATAAGCGGACGAGCGGTTTGCGGAAAGGTTACGGAAAAGGATAACGAATTAACGAATAGGTACCTAGTTACCTATTTGTATTGAACGCAATAGACAATTGCAAAAGTGCATGGTATCTTTATGAATGAATTCAATTCATAATGTGTTTATGCAGCTCGCTGTAGGTACCTATTTATTTAAATTAGGTGGATATCTTATAATTAGTAAAACTTTTAAACAGAGCAGGCAAGTAGTAAAGTTCATTGTTTTATTTTATGATAGGCATCTTCAACCGAAAACATTGTACTACTTGTTAAATATTCTAACATAATATCATATCGATAATATTGATTTAAGAAAGGCAATCATCTGCTCTGCTACCACTATGCACACAATTTAACTTACATACCTACGCAAACGTCCCAAATCCACCCAAAGGTTGTCTGGAAGAGATCGCTTTTTAGCGAAGGGTGCAATAAAGACTATTTACTTACCTACTTACATAATCAGCGGTTTTATAATCGCTATCTCCCTGGCCCCAATTCATAAATATAGCGGTCATATTTCACTCGCAACATCTCAATTGTGACCCCATTTCAGTTCAAACGTATAATACTCTTTGAATTATGGCAAACATACCCGAATGTTAATACAGTAAAATATTACTTGGTAAATAAAGGATTATAAAGAGTTTAAAGCTCGTAAACGGGGTAATACCATTTTGAAATTGGCTTAACATAATATTAATACGAGATACATAATATTCTGTCAGATTAGCTTCCTTTTAATATCTTGTAATAATTTAACTGATATATATATATACATATATACTCCTGTGTTATACATATAATTTAAATTTTATTTTTTAAGAGTGTTAGTGCTTTTATTATGTAATTAACTGCAAACATGTTTGATTTATTATTATTATAACTGTAAATTTCTGACCTCTGACATTGACTTAAGTAATTCTAAAAATAATTAAAATTACATCGAATAATTATTGACTTCATTTTATTGTAAAAGTGATTATATTTTAAAATTACACGACGGTACCAGTCGCCATCAAATATATCGAAGCAGCCAAGGCGCTCACAAATATCTGAACACGCCTTTATTGTCAAGGCGTAAGAGTGTGCGTGTTCAGATATATTGACCTCCTCGACCGCTTCGATATATTTGATGGCGACTGTACTGTCATACATCATAATTTTATCGACATTCACTCTTAATAAATTTCCCCTTACTTGTCCTCGCACTTTTTAAACGTCAAACCAAATTATATACCCTTCAAACCATAGTAAGAAAATAAAATACCTAGAGGGTAAAACAAACTGTAAATTTTACTCCGCCAAAGAAATTTGACGTTTTTAAGTATTCTTGATTTAATTTAGCCATGAATTCTTTGTTACACGTATGTCTGACATAAACAGCCTTTCTTCAAGCGTCGTTCCAATCAGTTTCAGCACAATAACCCAACAACAACACACAACCCTATCTGTTACGAGATCAAAACAGTATTCTTACAGATTCGCAACTCTTTACGCTGCCGCCGCAAAAACTTTGTAAAAACTTCCGACCAATTGTTATTGCTTACAACGTGCAAGCACACGTGATAGACGAACAACCAGCATTAAATAAACTTTCGTCATTGACGTATAATATCTAAGGACGGGCTAATGGGGCACTAAAAATCCTTGCAGCACAGTCGGCCCAACTTCTAATAGATACTTTTTACCCCAAGGATGATCCAACACAGGATGACCAACAGCACATGGGAATTAGAGAGGAAGCATTAGCGATCCGGAGACAAGTCGAAAATAATGATAGAGCAGAAGAGCCAACCCCTTTCACAGTGGACGAGATGTTTACAGTGCTGCAAGGGATGAACCCGAGGAAGGCACCAGGAGAGGATGGAATCACTGCCGACATTGTCCTCAGAGTCGCAAGAGCGACTCCGCTCTTGCTAGAGATCTACAATAAATGCTTAAGCCGGCTGTACTTCCCAAGGAGCTGGAAGAAAGCATACATAAGAGTGATCCCGAAACCGGGCAAAGACGACTACGACACCCCGAAGGCTCACAGACCAATAGGACTGCTATCTGTTATAGGTAAGGTTTGCGAAAAGATGATCATAAGGCGACTAACCTGGGAGCTACAAAACAAGAAAGGTATAAACCCGCGCCAATACGGATTCATGCCGCAGAGGAGTACAGAAGATGCTCTTTACGACGCCCTCACATTTATACACAAGGGCCTTAAAAGGAAGCAACTGGTGGCATTAGTGTCGCTCGAGATCGAGGGGGCATTCGACTCTGCATGGTGGCCGGCGATAGTCGCAGAGCTCAAAAAGAAGAACATAAGCCACCACATACTAGGCATTCTGTGCAGCTACCTTAGTGATCGCAAAGTGGAACTGAGCTACCTGGGGAAGAGGGCCCGTGCTGAGACAGAGAGAGGCTGCATACAAGGCTCTATAGGGGGACCGATGCTCTGGAACCTCCAATTGGACCCGCTCCTAGAGGAAGCCCAAGCAGGAGGAAGGGAAATCCAAGCCTTCGCGGACGGCATTCTGGTTATGGCGAGTGCGGACTCAACAACCGAGCTGGAAAAGGAAATAAACGAAGCCCTAAAACTAGTGGAGAACTGGGGAAGGAAAAATAAAATGAAATTTGCCCCCCAAAAGACCCAAGCAATGCTAATAACCAAGAGGCTCAAGTACGACACACCAAAGTTCCAACTCCAAGGCATCTCACTTGCTCTCACCGAACAAATAAAAATGCTAGGCCTAACTATTGACAAAAATTTGAGCTTCAAACCTCATCTGGAAAAAGTGGTTGCCAAAGCAATAAGCCTGTACAAGAGAGTGGCAAGGATGGTTATAGCACAATGGGGACTAAACCCGGAAATACTCAAGTCGATCTACATTACAGTGGTGGAACCGACAATATTATACGCGGCTGGAGCCTGGGGGGGAGTGCACAGCAGGGCATACGCTAGAAACCGTCTACATCAAATAACAAGAGCATTCGCAATTAAAATAGCAAAAGCGCATAGAACGGTCTCACTGGTGTCGGCAACCCTACTGGCTGGTATCCTCCCCCTGGACCTTAGATTGAAGGAACAACTGGAAATTTACGAAATAAAAAGGGGCAAACAAATTACAACACTACCTGGTCGCGCACTACAAGGAAGAGTACATCCGGCACAGCTCCCTCACCCAGCACAACGCAGTCGCAAAAAATTTGGTTTTGTGAACACCCCGCAAGACCTAGAGTCAATTTCCGAGGGGATATTTATATACTACACAGATGGAAGTAAGATTGAGGGAAAGGTGGGCAGTGGGGTATCCTGCTGGAAAAATGGCGAAGAAGTATCATCAACAAGCTTCAGACTTGAGAGCTTCTGTACAGTCTTCCAAGCTGAACTGATGGCGGTACTGCGGGCTACAGCGCTGATCGTTCAGAGGAAGCAAAATGGCTGCATCTTGTGCGACTCTAGAGCAGCCCTACAATCGATCTGCGACCCTGAATCACTGAACCCAGTAGCAGTAGGAATAAGACAGGGTATTGAAAAGGCAAACGAGCAAGGAAACTCAATAGAACTGTACTGGATCAAAGCGCACGTGGGAATACCGGGCAATGAGCGAGCAGACAACCTCGCCAAAAACGCCGCGCTTAGAAACAAAAGAGCGCCAATGTATGACAAGTTCCCCCTATCTTACGCAAAGCGAACCATCAGAGACGATACCTTAAAAACGTGGCAGCACCTATTCACAACAGCGGAAACTGGCGCCGGGACGCGGCTATTCTTCAGGGACGTTAGAAAGGCAAAGAAGATACTCGGAAAGTTAGACGCTGACAATACAAACGCTCAAATCCTAACGGGACATGGTGGGATAAAAGAATACTTGTATAGATTTAAGATCGGCCTCTCCCCATACTGTGTTTGCGACGACAGGACGATCGAGTCAATATCCCATATTTTGGCAGAGTGCCCTGGATATGACTACGAGCGCCTGGAGTGCGAACACGGTATGGGTAGAAAAATTACTGGAGGTAACCTATGGGAATTGATCGAGAGCGATGACACCCGACACACATTTATGAGGTACGCTAGGAGGATCATGATAAGAGTCGCAAAAGCAAACGGCTCTAAAGCAAAATAGGAATCTTTTAATAAGGTTAAATAACACAAGGGTCAATTAACAAGAGATCGATAAAACAAAACGCAGTAAAATCAATATACCTGTAGAGAAATGTTTAATGGTGGAGTGGTTTTCGACGCCTCAAGGCGTAAAAATATTGTATAGTGGCCAGCATAGTGGTATTTTATGCTTACGGTAATTAATGCATTGTACTAATTGTAGTTTCCAGACAAAATAAACAGTAAATTCAGGTTGGCCAATTAAAGTAATTCTTACTTACCTAGTGGTAGTGTTATTATAGACCATCTGTAAATATTGGGAAGGCGACCGAAGTCGATTAAAAACCTAACACACTAATAAATACAGTAGTACTCAAAGAGATATTGAAGAGTTAACAAAAGACTGTAAAATTGGCTTATTTCAGAACGATGGTGTGCGAGGCATGCAAGGGGGAGTTCGAGGAGCTGAGGAGGCTCACGGCGGTTGTTATTGAAGACCAACAAGCCGAGATTGACTCTCTGCGGCGATTAAATATATCGCAGCGAGAGTTAATCCGAAATCTACTTGGGGCAGGAAGTCAGAGGAGCAGCCCACCCCCAATACTCCCCCAACTGATGCCCCCCCTCCGGCAGAGGAACAGGAGGAACAAGATAGAGATCCCGAGCTGGAGCGAAGAGCACCGGATGGGGTGGAGCGTGCCGCGCCGGCTCTGGGATCGAGCGACAGGGAACAACTACAGGAACAAGAAACCGAATCGGAGGAGGAGGACGAGGCACACCAGGGGGAAAACAACCGAGAAGGGATTCGAGTAGCTATACCGCTGGAACTGATCGGACGCGCAGGGGAACCTCTCGCGGAGCTGGAGTCGGACGACTCCACCTCGTCCTCCTCGTCGTCCTCTTCCTCCTCCTCTTCCTCTGCGTCTTATGCGCCTTCGCCGCCGCCCTCTGGAGGCGCAGGCGTGGCCGCATCCGGCCAAAGCGTGGCTGGCTCCCCTTCCACCAGAGAAGGAGAGACTCAGCCAGCACCGGAGCTCACGGATGACGAAGACGAGGAACCGTTCCAGGACTCAGGGAGCTCGTGGGTTCCTTCACCGGAGGTGGGTTCCTTAAGAAAGGATATTTTCATTAAAAAAGCGGCCAAGTGCGAGTCGGACTCGCCCATGAAGGGTTCCGTATTTAGGGGATTTATGATATATTAAAAAAAAAACTACTAACTAGATCTCGTTCAAACCAATTTTCGGTGGAAGTTTGCATGGTAATGTGCATCATATATTTTTTTTAGTTTTTATCATTCTCTTATTTTAGAAGTTACAGGGGGGGGGGCACTCATTTTACCACTTTGGAAGTATCTCTCGCGCAAACTATTCAGTTTCGAAAAAAAAATATATTGATGTAAAAAAAAATTGAGTTTCAGTTCTAAGTATGGGGAACCCCCAAAATTTATTGTTTTTTTTTTCTATTTTTGTATGAAAATCTTAATGCGGTTCACAGAATACATCTACTTACCAAGTTTCAACAGTATAGTTCTTATAGTTTCGGAGAAAAGTGGCTGTGGCATACGGACGGACAGACGGACAGACAGACAGACAGGCAGACATGACGAATCCATAAGGGTTCCGTTTTTTGCCACTTGGCTACGGAACCCGAAAAATGGGGCTGAAAATTGTCACGCTGTGTTAGATAGGTTAGGAGTACCTACGCTCTTTTTAACCGACTTCCAAATCTAAAAGGAGGAGGTTATCAATTCGGTTGTATGTTTTTTTTTTTTTTTTTTTTTATGTTTGTTACTCCATATCTCCGTCATTACTGGACCGATTTTGAAAAATTTTTTTTTGATTGAATGTATATGCATACAGATTGGTCCCGTTTTTGTCAAAACCCGGTTCTGATGATGGGATCCATGAGGAATCGAGGGAACTCCTCAAATCTTAAAGGCATACATATAGTGATTTTTGTGTTTTTATCAACAAATCAAGCATATACAGTCAAAAAAGTGACATTTGATGAAGTGGAACTGCTGATGATGATCAGAACGGAACTCTTCAACGACGTATAGTACACGTTTGACGATTTGTCCTCTTCGTTATGTTTGTTAAGCAAGTTAAGTTTTTAATCCACATTTTTGTCAAGCTCGAGTTCTGATGATGGGATCCATGAGGAATCGAGGGAACTCCTCAAATCTTAAAGGCATGCGTATAGAGATTTTTGTATTTTCATCAAAAAATTAAGCATTTTCATTAAAAACTGTCGCATTTGCTACATACGCTACAATTCAAAATCATTCTGGTCATTTTTAAAATCGAAAATGAGTAGCAATGGTCTACCAAACACATTTTTTTTGGACAATGACGAAGGTCATGATGGTCAACAAATTTCAAACTTATTTAACACTTTCTTTCAATCGGAGTTCGTTGAAGATGACGGTGTAACTGAATTAAACCCATTACATACGGACAATCCAAATAACAATTTACCTAGTAATAATATCAGCCATATTAAAATTACACCGACAGTGGTTGAAAAGTATTTAAAAACATTAGTAGTGTCTAAGGGAAGTGGACCGGATGGAATCCACCCAGTATTCCTACAAAGATGTCGTGCAACGCTAGCTTTACCGATTAGCTTTTTATTTAATCTTTCTTTGAACACTGGAACAATGCCGACATTTTGGAAACGATCAATTGTTGTTCCGGTTTACAAAAGTGGGAAAAAAAATAACATCAAAAATTACCGGGGAATCTCAAAACTATCTGTTATTCCAAAATTATTCGAAAAAATTATTTATGATATCCTTTACAAGGTAATAAGGCCACTGCTAATTCCGCAACAACATGGATTTGTCAACAGGAGATCCACAGAATCTAATCTTTTAGAATTACTAGATTATTCTCTTGTTGCAATGAATAAAGGTCTTCAGGTAGATGCTATATATACAGATTTTTCCAAAGCATTTGACAAAATTTCCCATTCTATCCTCATAAACAAACTACATTCATTTGGAGTCCACGGTGACCTCTTGAGATGGCTTACATCATATTTACGCAACAGAACCCAGGCGGTGGCGGTCAAGGGTCATATTTCCAGCTTTATTCCTATCCCTTCTGGCGTCCCGCAAGGATCCCATCTTGGCCCATTGTTATTCAATGTATTTATCAATGACGTGATCAAGTGTTTCCATCATTCCAAGGTCTTGCTGTATGCCGATGATATGAAGATATTTAACGCTATCTCATCTAGTAGTGATTGTGTCAATCTGCAACAAGACCTTGATAGGCTAAATGCTTACTGCCAAAATAACAAACTGTCGCTGAATATTGCTAAATGTTATTTCATTTCATTCTCAAGAAAACGCAATCCTATAGTTCATAATTATTCTATTAATAACATACAACTTCAAAGAGTAAATGAAGTTAAGGATCTTGGGGTAAATATTGACAATGAGCTTCAATTAACTTCTCATGTAAATAAAATTGTTCAGAAAGCGTATAGAATGCTTGGATTTATATTTCGCCAAAGTAAGGATTTTAAAAATCCAAACACTATCATTCTTTTATACAATGCCTTCGTTAGATCTCACTTGGAATATGCTTCTTCGGTATGGTCTCCTCATTTTGCTATTCACATTGATTCTATAGAAAGGATCCAAAATAAATTTATCAAGTTTATGAAATATAAATTCAAAACTTTTCCTAACCATCTATTATCCCTTCAAGTACGTCGCGAAGTCAGGGACCAAGTTGTCTTATTTAAAATTCTTAACGGGTCAATAGACTCGCCTAATTTGCTTTCGAACATATTATTTCGATGTCCAGACCGTCGAACGCGTTCCTCTGGCTTATTCTCAATTCCTTCCAACCGAACTGTGTACGCAAAGAACAGATTTCTTGTTAGAGCATGCAAAATTTATAATGAAAAGTACTCTGATATAGATATATTTAATGCAACCTTACCTAAGTTTGTTTCTGCAATAAAGAACAAATAACAAATACAAATAAAAATAAATAAAAAACAAAGAATTGTAATATAAAAAAAAAATTAAGTACCTATTAGATTTTAAAGATCTGTATTTAGTATGATAACGAGCTGCATGTATATATCGCTATAGTTTAGTTATTGTTTTAAGGTTTAATTTGATAATCTTACCTAAACCTACATTTAACCATACAAAGTCATAAGTTCAACCAAATTGTGTAAGTCTAGTTTGAGCAACAAAAAAAAAAAAATGTTATTACTCTATAAGTGGAAACTGTTATGGCTTATGTGTTTTCTGTATTTGTTTAAACATATGTATTTTTTTTTCGCTGTTTGTTTCCCAATAATAAATAAATAAATAAATTTGATGCAGTGGAACTGCTGATGATGATCAGAACAGAACTCTTCAACGACGCATAGTTCACGTTAGGCGATTTGTCCTCTTCGTTATGTTTGTTAAGCAAGTTAAGTTTTTAAGCCAATTTTTTTTCAAGCTCGAGTTCTGATGATGGGATCCACAAGGAATCGAGGGAACTCCTCCAATCTTAAAGGCATGCGTATAGAGGTTTTTGTATTTTCATCAGAAAATCGAGCATTTTCATTAAAAACTGTCGCATTTGATGAAGTGGAACTGCTGATGATGATCACAACGGAACTCTTCAACGACGCATAGTTCGCATTTGGCGATTTGTCATTTTCGTTATGTTTGTTAAGCAATTTAGGTTTTTAGGCACATTTATGTCAATCTCAAGTCCTGAACATGGGATCCATGAGGAATCGAGGGAACTCCTCAAATTTTAAAGGCATATGTATAGAATTTTATATATTTTCGTCAGAAAATCAAGCATTTACATTAAAAACTGTGGGATTTGATGAAGTGGAACTGCTGATGATGATCAGAACAGAACTCTTCAACGACGCATAGTACCTACACGTTTAATGATTTTGAATTTCGATTTTGACTTGGACTGGGCCCCGGACTTCGGACTCGGACCCGTACTCGGACTCGGACCCGGACTCGGATCCGGACCCGGACCCGGATCTTGACCCGGAAAACCACTATGATACTTAAACTAAAAAAACACTATGATTACCATAAAATGTATAGGTACATATTACCAAATAAAGTATAAGCGCCGTTAAGTGGGTTAGGCTAGTAGTTAGAGAAGTCGGTTTTTTTCTATTAAAGATTATCATGAATGTGTTGTCATTCAGCATTTTGCATGTCAAGAAAATGAGTTCAATGGGATAGTTCGCCCACTCTCGCGCAACGAAAACAGCGTGGGGAATACGCGGTACACGATCTGCAAAAAATATCGGATTCATATCGCGGAGGGTGTGCAAAAACGCGGTGTTTACGTTTGTTAAATTAGGTAAACGAGTTGGAGTACTGTCAGCAGACGTCTGATATTATCTTTGTTCCATTTGAAGGGATACGGCTTCGAAATAACTCTTTTTAGTGATTTTATCGACGTAATGGTAACTACGAAAAAACTATATTCATAATTTATTCAAAATATACACGGTGTAGGGTTAAGCACTGATCGATGCGTCGCAGCAGTAATGTCGCAACAGTAATGCAGCTTCAGTTGCAATCCGAACGTCAAGTTAATACTATCAAAAACCGGCCAAGTGCGAGTCGGACTCGCGCACGGAGGGTTCCGCACCATCAACAAAAAATAGAGCAAAACAAGCAAAAAAAAAACAAGCAAAAAAACGGTCACCCATCCAAGTACTGACCCCGCCCGTCGTTGCTTAACTTCGGTCAAAAATCACGTTTGTTGTATGGGAGCCCCACTTAAATCTTTATTTTATTCTGTTTTTAGTATTTGTTGTTATAGCGGCAACAGAAATACATCATCTGTGAAAATTTCAACTGTCTAGCTATCACGGTTCGTGAGATACAGCCTGGTGACAGACGGACGGATGGACGGACGGACGGACGGACGGACGGACGGACGGACGGACAGCGGAGTCTTAGTAATAGGGTCCCGTTTTTACCCTTTGGGTACGGAACCCTAAAAAGCGCCTGAACGTATGACGGCCGGTTTTATTATTCTAAGTTCACAACAGATATTTGCAACGTACCTACCTACATACGAAGGTACGCAGTAACCCAGGTGATTCCCTCAGCTCTAATAAATAGGCGGTCATATATCACTAGGCTTTGCCCGAAGAGCATGGACCTTTGTAATAATTTAGGTCCTTTAGTGTAACTGCGTAGGTACAGGGACATATGTTCGTAATATGTATTATTATTATCGTCGTCTTACAACTTATAAGTTGATTGAATACATTGTGTGTTATCTGAGGGTGTACTAACATTTTTAAGCGTGGTAGTTAAAAGCCCTTTTAATAAAGATATCATGGGAATGGAAAACAACAAGAAATCCACTGATCATGATCCACTTTAAATTATAACTTGACGTTTTTTGACATCCAAAATTAGCCATTGTAAAGATAATTCAGTATACATTTGTTTTTTCACTATATCGTTTTTTAATAGGACTTTAAATATTTTATTAGAAAATAGAATTGATTTTGTTTCGTTCGAAATCGAACGTAAAACTACGGAACCCTAAGTAAAAACGAAAACAACTCTGTTTCATTTTATAAATTGTTTTAAATTTCGTTGGAGGTAACGGTATAAAAAATGACCCTGAACGTAATAGCCAGTGAATAAATCCTATGTCTTTCAAAATTGTGTGTAAAAATATACGTAAATCGTTTCGTATTTTGGATTAACCTCAAGTTAAAAAGTTCCCCTAAAAATTCAAAATGCATTCACAGCCACGTGCTCACAAAATGGGGTGATAATCTGTAATCCCTTCAAAAATATCCTATAATTTGGCAAAAAGCCCCAAAATGAGCAGTCTATTGTAATATTTCCCGAATCACGGAAACTGATTGACAACAATGCGATAATGAATATAATGATTGACAATTATGCGATAAAGATTGTCAATTATGCGATAATCATTGGTGACGGACGTCAATCAGGGCGTAAGCTGGATTATCAAATAATGATGGTGATGGAATGACGAGATTGAAATAGGGGTTTTTGGGCTGATTTTTATTTAGTTGTAGTTTTTTTTAGAAATAAAATTTGGTGGATATAACGAGTTGCCTGTTCTGTACAATATAAGCGCAGTTTTTATGTACAAAATCCTATGTGTCCTACAAAATCTTTCTGTCAGTTGCGAAAACTGAAAATATTTTGGGGGGACGTCACTTTTCTCTTTAGCTGTACATATTTTGGTATGTTCTTAAATGTCAATAAAAACAACTTTTGCATATTGGTACCTACTGACTATGCTTTAGACAATTAATATTCTTATTATACGAGAAACGTACAAAAACGTATAAAATTCGATGCTGTTATTGAATGACCAGAATGAGGATATACCTCTTCTTCTACCTAGCGTTATCCCGGCCTTTGCCAGGGTCCGCTTTCCTACTTGCTTTCCTCCACTTTGCGCGATCCTGGGCGTCGTCTCGTGTGAGCCCGTTCACGCTATCTGCTTTCACTAATCGAGCCATCGCGTTTTTGGTCTGCCTTTGGGTCGGGGGCCGTCAATACCGTATTATGGTGTAAGGAGGGTAGTACCGTATTAATATTATCTTTTTTAAAAAAAGAGAACCGCCTTCAAAAAATCAACCCACTGAAAAGTACAAAATAATTTTTATATGGCACCCCTTTACGTGTCCAGTCCCTATCCCACGGCGTAAAGCAATTTTTTGCCAAAAAGTAATTAATACCTAATAATAAGAAAATTAATAATCATCCGGGTAATTACTTAGTTTTTGAAGTCGGTGCCAAACCAAAATTTTTGCGAACCGATATTTTAGACAACGAAGAACGCTGTACTTACTTGCATTATAAAGACATACTTAGTTTACTCATTAATTTAGTTCTTGTAGGTACTACGTACTCGTATTGTTTTTCTGATTGGTAGTAAAGACTGTTTTTGTTGGTTTGGCACCGCCTTCAAAAACTAAGTAATTACCCGGATGATTATTAATTTTCTTATTATTAGGTATTAATTACTTTTTGGCAAAAAATTGCTTTACGCCGTGGGATAGGGACTGGACACGTAAAGGGGTGCCATATAAAAATTATTTTGTACTTTTCAGTGGGTTGATTTTTTGAAGGCGGTTCTCTTTTTTTAAAAAAGATAATATTAAGTTATTTTATTTTGGTTTTATTTTTAATTTTTTAATTATTTTTTATTTATTTTATTTATTTTTTTACTTTTTAGTGATAGGTAGATATTTCATTTATTCTAGGTTTTGGGCTAAAATACTAGTTTGTTAGGCTCTCCATTTAGTCTACTAATGTTGGTGATGGCCTAACTCGATGATAATCGCGACACAACATAATATGACGTTTTGGTGCTAAACGATTTGTATATTGCTCCCACTTCCACTCCCATTCCCAGTCCCAGTCCGAGTCCGACTTCCACTCCCACTATTTTATCTAAATCGGTTCTATCTTGGGTACTGCTCTCCCAAGTGCTCATCAAGGCGTGTCGGATGACCAAAACAGCGTGAGCCTATGTTGCACCAAACCTGAGTTCCACTAGGTACAGCCAGGGTTCAGCATCAGCTCAGATCTATGTATACTAAAACCTTCTCCAGAATGTAAGAAACACTTTTCTGAAAACCGCATCAAAATCGATTCAGCCAAACACGAGATAATCGCGAACAAATATACATACATACATACATACATACATACATACATACATACATACATACATACATACGGGTCAAACTGAGAACCTCCTTTTTTTTTTGAAGGCGGTTAAAAATCAAACTAGTCTGGTTAGGAAGGTGATTAGGTATCCTTAAGTACGGTATGGTCCAGACACCAAAGACCGCCATGCTAAGACTCTGTCCAAAGCCGTTTCTGTCCAGTCGACGGCGCTATTGCGGCGTATTGACGTTTCTCTTATTAGAAATTTAATATTTCCTCGCTACACTTCTTATACACACCTACCTATTGAATATTATTATTGGAGTCCCTTCTTTAATAAATTAAGGAAGGCCTTACACGATTCAAGGCCCTCCTGGCCTAAGAGTTACGGAACTCTGGAACTCGTGACAATAATTACATATTCTACTTATACTTCTTGATGTCAAGCCCACCCTTCCTCATCTTAGAATTTAAGGCTCTTTAAGGCCCGGGCACACTTACGCGGTGACTTGATTAATTTAGTCATTTAGTTTAAGATATTGATTTTTTTTTTGTTTTGGGTTTTTAGTCTTTATTTATGGCGATTGATTCTTTATGGCCTGGATATTAATCCTTTGACAACCCTTTTGCCTTTGCCTTTTTGCATTTTGCCTTTGCGTTTGCCTTTGTCTAGCAACATGTACAGTCAGCAGCAGAAGTTGCTAAGCGGGTGAGGTGTTCAAAATGATATTGACGCGACTTAATTATTAAGATAATAAGAGCGTGTGAAGGTAATCTTGAACACCTCGCCCGCTTAGCAACTTCTGCTGCTGACTGTATGACCCTATTTTACCAACAATTCAAGTTCAAGTAAGGCGAACGAACGTGATGCAGCCATACTTAATACAATGCAATAATAAACTACAACGTAAACAGCTGCCATAAACTAACCTTATCATAATCTTATTAATGTCTTATAAGTATAAGTCCGTTTAGGAAGCAAGGAACGACTAATGTCAGCACCCCACAAACTAAGCAAGTCTTCAAAGACTATGCATGTCCTAGGCCCTAGGATCTACAATAAACTGCCGAATGACATTAAAATATCAGATAGTGCCAATATGTTCAATAAGAAACTAAAAAAATGGCTTAATGATAAGACCTTTTATACTGTTACGGAGTTCTTTGACCATGACAAAAATAATAACTAATCAATTTATTACCATTGTAATTTTAATTTAATGATTTAACAATATAAATGTATTTTCTGATGTTGACATGTAATATTTTAAGAATATTATCAATAAATGAGTATGAGTATGAGTATGAGTAACTTATAAGTGGTTATACCTACTACATGTTTGTTTTAATCTTATAAAAGGTTACCAATACCTTTTAATCGTTTTTCTACTCCCGTACTTTTATTTGTCATTTAAAGGGTCATGCGCATACCTTCAAAACCCTACCTTATAGTTGTCAAGACAAGTCTATTCCCCAAAAAATAATTTGTGCTTACACGCAGTATCTTTTTGGCGATTTTACGATACTCCGTGTAATGACCACTTAAAAATATTGAATGAAATACAATGTTGCCAACCTTATACATGTTTTTTTTAAATTTCATTCATTCATCCATTATTTTCCCACCCGTACCTACACTACCTATCCTCCATTTTTGCTACTTCTTGAATTAAAAATATTTGTTAAATTTACAATTTTATTTCAAAGTGCTAGGTCGTAGAAAAAGTATTGTATGCAACGTTGTTTAACTGAGTCAAAAAATACTCGTGGCGTCTTTATTAACAATTTTCGGCTTTGCCTCAAATTGTTACTAACGCCACTCGACTCGCCTTTTTTGACCCCTCTTAAACAACGGTTGCATAAAATACTATTTTGTTTTTAAATTCATTTTAAAAAATTCATTTTAGTTCATAATAAACGTGAAATGTATCGAACATCATTTTATTAATAGAATCGTATGCCGGAAGCTTATTATTTATGTCGTAACGGCATAAATCATATTCATTTTTAAAGGTTTATTAAAAAAAATGGAGTAAAATTATGCTGTAGGTATAAAAGTGAGGCGATACAATTTAAGTAACGAATAAGATTTAAAAAAATATCTGTCACTTAACGCTGACATTATAAAAAACCGAGTCGAGACAATATACTTTTAGGTTTTAAGATTTTGAGGCTTTTTCTCAAACTTCAACATTTATTCAGTGAATAGGTCACAAGGGCACTTTTACACGTCAACATTGAATTTACATACAAGCAAAAAAATTATACATCAACAATTATAAATACTTACCTACTAAATTAAACTAACGTATTTTAAAACATTAAGACTCGAAACTTTATCATGTCCAGATAAGTGTATCCAGACCTTTACCTCGCTTGCTCCGACATACATCACGGGTCTTCATTATTCACGTGCCGTCTCATACTGGAAGCATTAGGTACCTCTATAAATCTGTATCTGTACGAGTACGTGTATATATGTCTCACGCCTTTGCTGTCTTCAGTATTATTCTACTCAGAGATAATGAGAGATATGTCAAAAAATCATAGGACACGGTTCGCAAATTATGTTCCTGAACTTATTTATTAGGGTAACATTCCATTTCTGACCGCAGCTGCACTACTAGTACTGATCGCGTCGCTGTTACTGTCAATTTCCATAGTAAAATGAACAGTAGTGCAGCTGCGGTTGGAAATGGACTGTCACCTTTAGACATAGAACATTCGGATTCGTTTTTAGGGTTCCGTAATCCAAAGTGTATAAACGGGACTCTATTAATAAAGGGGCCCACTGATTAACAGTCCGCCGGACGGTATCGGCCTGTCAGTTGTTGGGAACTGTCAACTTTTTGTTCTAACTGACAGACCTATACCGTCCTGCGGTCTGTTAATCAGTGGGTTAAGACTCCACTGTCCGTCTGTCTGTCTGTCCGTCCGTCTATCTGTCACCAGGCTGTATCTCACGAACCATGATAGCTAGACAATTGAAATTTTTACAGATGATGGTATTTCTGTTAACGCTATAAAAACAAATACTAAATACATTAAAAAAAATATTTAAGTGGGGCTACCATACAAGTTTTTTGCGTAATAGTAAATGTAGTTTTTTGTATCGTCTCAATTATCGGTACTTATCGTGTTACCCTCATGAGGCCTATACCTACCTACCTATACACAGGTTTGAATGTCAGTTTTGTCTCTACTCACCGCATTTTACGGTAATGTTGTATAGGTTGTGGGAAAAATAAAGAAAAACAACAGTAATTAAAAAATAATATATGCAATTGAGCCACGGGCCATCAAAAAATTCGATGTAGATCTACATTATCGTAACGAATTTGTTAAGGATGGCTCTCACTAGAACGGTTTGAGTATGGACTTTTTCTGTGATCACCAATCACACGTTATAGAAAACGCAGTGTCACAGAATTGTCTCCGAAAAAAACGTTAACATTTCAAAGCTTTATACAAATTGTCTGCTTTTTCTAAATTCTCTCGCGTTTCTTATTACGAGAAACAAAAGATATTTGCATCTCCGCTTCATTAGAGCGGATGGTATTAAAATGTAATCAAACAAACATCATTAAGGCTACCACGACGGGCTGTGACTTGGGCCACGAAATCCGAAGTTATCTTTACCATAGAAAAGTTATTAAAAATTATTACTTGAGTCATTATTTTGAATGTCATTTTTAGGGTTCCGTACCCAAAGGGTAAAAAACGGGACCCTATTACTAAGACTTCGCTGTCCGTCCGTCCGTCTGTCACCAGGCTGTATCTCACGAACCGCGATAGCTAGACAGTTGAAATTTTCACAGATGATGTATTTCTGTTGCCGCTATAACAACAAATACTAAAAACAGAATAAAATAAAGATTTAAGTGGGGCTCCCATACAACAAACGTGATTTTTAACCGAAGTTAAGCAACGTCGGGCGGGGTCAGTACTTGGATGGGTGACCGTTTTTTTTGCTTGGTTTGCTCTATTTTTTGTTGATGGTGCGGAACCCTCCGTGCGCGAGGCCGACTCGCACTTGGCCGGTTTTTTATAAAGCGCAGCGTAGAGAACGAGCTGCGAGCCGTAGGACTGACCTGGAACGAGGCCAAGACGGTTGCTCAAGACAGGAAGGCGTGGAAGAATCTTGCGGAGGCCCTATGCACCTCCGAAGATGTAGACAACAACAACAACTTTTTTATAAGACTGTTGCTGTGTAGGATTTTACATACCTAATCATTCTCCCTGCTGAGGTTTAATGCTACATAACGGTTGTGAAAGCATTGTTGTACAGCATTACAGCAGCGGGTAACGGGAGATGTCACTAAATACACTCGACTTGAGGAGTGACGGGGTGAAAGTTTCAATCGCGATAGTAATGCGACAATGACAATTAAGATGACATGCGGATAATGACAGCAGAGCTGCGTTATGTCACATATTTTGTTTTTGAACCGCTCTCACTTCAATACTGCGGAAAATTTGAAACAAAGGGCTTACCGTGAATCACCTTCGATGTGTTGCCTTCCTGTCACACTTACGTACAAAGACGTGTGGATTTATTCGACGTACATAAGCGCATTGTAATATGTCTACTTGAATAAACTATCTTTTATATTATCTTATCTTATCTTATATGCGTCCGCTGCACGCTATTCTAGTGGCTTAACCTAGCGAGCGCAGACAAACGATGTTTACGCTCTACGGAGCGGAGTTTTCACCTCCCTTAGTAAGAAACGTATCCGATTCGTTCAGCTCAACACCGGCCGGCAAAGAAAAATGGAAAAATATTTATGGAACCTTGGAAAGATACCTAGAAAGGATTTATCTGATAATTATGTTTCTAGTTAACTGAATACAGTGGAAAAACAGCTTTGCGTGTACAAAGTCTGTTGGAATATAAACGGGTTAGTAAAGGAAAAATATATCTTGAAAAAACATTGTAAACAACTTTTTTAGATCGCTTTTGTGATTGTAAGAAATAACATTTAGAGGGAAAATCAGAAGTGGCTGGGATAAGTTCAGAAGACGTTGAATCGAAGCATGGATAGATATGTGTTAAAAAAATGTGAGAACTGAATTTAACCCGCCGCCTAAAAGCCGCTCTCATACAATCGAAAATACAACCCATACATTCTGAAATTACCTACATGAAATTTGACACGAACGTAAGTAACATATAATAATTATATCTGTGTCTGTTACTAGTTTTCGTTGCAAGAAATCGTAATTTCTTTGCAAGTATTTATTAATATTTCAAGCAACTAAAACTAGTAGCTGTACCAGCGAGTAGAAGTTTTAAATACATTTTTTTTACTGTCTCTAATTTCATGCTAAGTTTAATGTAATTTAAGCATGTGTAGTAGTTTAGTGGTTATTTTGCAGTGTAATTTTTTCCTTAGTTATCCGTTGACCACGAACGCTGTAAGGGCCCGGCCACATGTCAGCGGTGCGGCGCCGCCGCCGCCGCGCGGCGCGGCACCGCAGAAATCTGCGGCGCCGCAAACCGCTCTGCGGCGACGCCCGCCGCAACGCAAAATTTTGCGGTGCCGCGCTGCGGCGCCGCAAAGCGGTGCGCGGCGCCGCGCGCGGTGCCGCAAAGCGGTGAGTTTCGCCGCGCGCGGTGCCGCCGAGCGGCGTGCGGCGCCGCAGATTTCTGCCGGTATTTTCTTTTGAAATGATTTGCATCTTCATTCATTATACGAAGATATGGGTTCACCCAAAATTTTCTTTTCAATTGTTTTTTTTTCTGCGCCTTCTTAATAGCGCTGGCAGTACACCGAGAAATTCAGTAAAATGCTGCAAATGATGTTAAAGGTATGAAAATCGGTACGATTGATCTTTAGGACATTTGAAACAATTTGACCCGAAGCACCATTAAATAAAAAAAAGCGGCCAAGTGCGAGTCGGACTCGCCCATGAAGGGTTCCGTATTTAGGCGATTTATGACGTATTAAAAAAAAACTACTTACTAGATCTCGTTCAAACCAATTTTCGGTAGAAGTTTACATGGTAATGTACATCATATATTTTTTTTAGTTTTATCATTCTCTTATTTTAGAAGTTAAAGGGGGGGGACACACATTTTACCACTTTGGAAGTGTCTCTCGCGCAAACTATTTAGTTTAGAAAAAAATTATATTAGAAACCTCAATATCATTTTTGAAGACCTATCCATAGATACCCCACACGTATAGGTTTGATGAAAAAAAAAATTTTGAGTTTCAGTTCTAAGTATGGGGAACCCCCAAAATTTATTGTTTTTTCATAGATTCATAGATCACACTTTGTAAAATTGAAAATTAAAAAAAAAACATATTTCATGTAATTATTTTCAAAATTGCTTTCTTAGGGTGAGATATGAGGATATTAGGTATAATTTGAGGTATATTTTACAAAAAAATATTGAACGGTATTGTATCTGGAGAAACCCAAACTTGGTATGTTTTGAAAAATATTTTTATTATAATTAAAAAAAAATGACTCAAATGTAATGATGTGATATATTTTTGGAATCGGCTCAGAAAGCCCTTTCGTTTAATACTAAACACGATAGGTTTCTAAACAAATTTTTCAAAAATTTCATACAAAAAAAAGATGACGTCATAACTGCTCTCGTTTTTTTTATTTGTTGGTGCTTCGGGTCAAATTGTTTCAAATGTCCTAAAGATCAATCGTACCGATTTTCATACCTTTAACACCATTTGCAGCGTTTTTTGGCGAACCGCTATCGCTATAACAACAGCAAGAGCAGAACACGTGTGAAGGAATCCATGTCTGATTAAACAACTGGTAGTCGAATTTTATTCTTTACTATGCAGCGTGGCATCGCACGCGGCGCCGCACGCCGCTTGGCGACACCGCGCGCGGCGAAACTCACCGCTTTGCGGCACCGCGCGCGGCGAAACGCACCGCAGCGCGGCACCGCAAAATTTTGCGTTGCGGCGGGCGTCGCCGCAGATTTCTGCGGTGCCGCGCCGCGCGGCGGCGGCGGCGCCGCACCGCTGACATGTGGCCGGGCCCTAAAGGGTTCGATACGTCGGGATGTAGTATGAATTCAATATACGCGATATAATCAGATTGAGGTAATAGTTTTATTTCTTAAGCATATTGTTTTAATAAACTGAAAGCGCTCCTTCAATTGTATGTTCGTGTGAGTCTTATATAAAAGCTCTTCTGCTTCCAAGGTCTTCTGCTCGCATGACCTAAAACTGGCCACCAAAATTTCAGTTTACATGGCGATCGTGCTGCCAAACCTTTTATACTCTTCCGAGACGTGATACGTGTACCGTCATCACATTCGTACTTTAGACCGTTTCCACCTCAAATGCTTGCGTAAGATCATGAATATCAGATGGTCTGACCGAGTGAAAAATACCGAAGTTCTGCGACGAGCCCAGGTCGGTGGAATAGAGGCTTACCTAATGCGTCGGCAGCGGTGCGGTGCAGTGCGGTCACGTATCACGTATGGCGGAAGAAAGAGTGGCGAAGCGCATCTTTTATTCTGAACTAGAGGAGGGTAAGCGGAAACTTGGCGGACAACTCCTCCGATACAAAGATGTTCAGAAGCGACACATGAAAAGGTGCAACATCGAACCCTCTCAGTGGGAAGGTTTGGCAGCACAGCGTCCTGAGTGGCGCAGGCTGGTGCAGGACAAAGTGCGCGATTTCGAGGAGCAACGTAAAGTTGACCTCGACGTTAAGCGCGACGAGCTGAAAACGCGCCAGCCTGCTCCCATTCACTACCACTACGTGGCTGGTGTCCTCATGTGCCCTCAATGTGCGCGGGGGCTCACCTCGAAGATCGGCTACGTCAGCCATCTTCGGGCGCACGAGCGCCGAGCAAACTAGGAGTCGTAGTGTTCGCCATGGCCGAAATCGGCCGGAAGGATCATCATCATCATCATATAAAAGCTAATAAAAAGATAATAAAACAAGTAATCCTAAAGCACTCATTTTATCACCGGCCATAATATATTATTTGGATGTCAATCATACAGATTGAGGGCGACATCGGAGTCGTCGCTGGAAATGGAAATATAAATATTTAATGTTGATGTCGCCTTTCAGCCGATTCAAATAATACCTATTCCGTACGGCTGAAAATTTGTACCTAGGGACCTGAAAATTTCAATATTTAAGTTTTTTCTTAACTTCCAAAAAGTAAATAAGTAAGGATACCATTCGATTCCTTACATTTTATCCAAAAAAATATTGTATTGCAACTATATACACACGCAATATTTTACCGACAAAAATTAAAATTTCTTGTTTTATCCATACTTCAAAATGGGCTCTCAGTGACAGTGACGTCACGTTCACATATCAATTTGCTAGGAGCATTTCGCGAGTGAAGTACGATTGTCTCGACTTTGACTATCATTTCTGACGTTTGTATTGCGTTTAATGCAGTGGGTACCATATACCTAGACATTAGATTCCAAAAACAAACCTGGCGGTCTAGCATGAGTTGCATTCTCGCGCGCGAATCCATACTTGAAGTCGGACAAGATGTATGGAGTCGCGCGCGAGAACGCAACTCATGCTAGACTAGCAGGTCGATCGATACCATTAACAAAAAAATCTCATGTAGCCTATTTATTAACATAAACCCAGCTGTAGAATATAAGGGTATCCGCTAGCTGGCACGGGTGCACAGAGCCGGCACATGCACGCGGATACTATATTATAGGTCAAATGCGTCTCACGCGTCCGCGCCAGAGGGCCTACCGCGAACCACGTTGGACGCGTTACCTCCCTGTCACACTTACGTACGATATTACAAGTGCGACAGAGAGGCAACACGTCGAACGTGGTTCGCGGTAGGCGCTCAGTTAGCGTTGCTCAATTTCTCATACTATTTTTCGTTAACACGCTCACCCGCTTCGTGCAACCGCGCCGGCTAGCGGATGCCCTAAAGCCTGGATTTCTGGCTGAAACCACGTTAGACCAGTCCGGATCCGAGCCGCGGCGTTTGGGAGTCCGTTTTCTATAGAAAGCATCACGTGATCACCGATCCATCGTAGAAATCGAAGTGTCAGACGCCTCTAGCGTACATTTTAAAACGGCAATCTGAAATAACATGAAATTTTGTCATGAACATTTGAGTTACATAATATCTTATGTCTGACATTAGTTTTGGTAGTTTAAGTAAAATAAAGGGTTCACTCGCTCTTAGTGCTCCCGCCAAGTCAAGCAAATATTATGTTCTTGCCAGACGTCAAAATAATAATTATGATACTCGAATGTCCATGGCAAATTATATGAAATTTCAGCATGGGGTTTCAAAATGTGTAACTATGATTTTTAGACGTGGATACCACACATTTGTTTCCCTAAAGGTGACAGTCCATTTCTAACCGCATCTGCACTACTGTTCATTTTACTATGGAAATTGACAGTAACAGCGACGCGTTCAGTACCAGTAGTGCAGCTGCGGTCAGAAATGGAATGTTACCCTAAAACGTCTACGACATACCTATAGGTACTTAACATAAACCTAGCAACGATATAGACGATGTAGACGATAAAAAAAATGACGTAACAAGCTATCGCTCATTTATTGCCAATCATCCCAGAATCTTAATTACCTATATCAATAATCAGTCATCTAAGATTCCAATCAAATACCTAACCGTAATCTAGTGCATTTATGAGATGTATAAATAAGGGTATTTGTTTGCAAAAAATAACATTTCATCATGTTCCATCTACGACTTATAAGTGCAATCTGCATATTCGCTGTGTTCCAACATGTTGTGGCCGACGCAGTGTCAGAAGAATGCCGAACGACCTACAACAACGAACTAAGCAACGACTTTTTAGAAGGCGTTTGGTACGAAGTCGCAAAATATGCTTACTTCGGCTTGTTGCCTTCTACCTCATGCGGGAATAATACAATCTATAAAGCTACCGACGAGAGACTAGCAGCTTTTGAATTAGCATACGGTGTTACGATATCACGAGAAGATAACCCTGTGCTTATAAACTACTCAGAGTATTCGCTAAATCTGCTCACTGGGAACATCGAAGCTAAGGATCATTATACACAGCCTGGGTTCGCTCTAACGCAGGCGGTATGGAACTACAGGCGGCTGACTGACGATTTCATTATGGTGTGGCAGTGCGCTCTGCGCGGTACGACCATCTGGGTACATTCGCGTATAAACCATCCGAGTGATGAGGAGATAGCGGCGGCGACCACTGACGTTCCTGAGTTGTCGCGGATGGTGATTCAAAGGTATTGCTGGGCTTGAAAAATGGAAAGACGACGGGCATTTAAACCATAGCGCTGCTGGATTTTTTGGAACTTTGAGCATTAAAAATATCAATAATTCAGTGTATTCTTCTTGTAAAGTTTATTTATATATTATAATCGATTTGTTGAACGTTAATTGGACTGATCGTTACCAATTTAAAATCATTTTAATCTAATTTCCTTTTCGTTTGTACCGTAAAATGGGGTGAGTAGGGGCAAAACTGACATTCAAACCTCGATAACATTTTATTTTTAAATATGCAAACTGAATGGTGTAATATAATAGGTGTTCCGGACGTTTGTATTTTAGTTTTTATTTTATTTTGGGTAGTTCCATTTCATAACTTTGACGATAAACAGGAAATCCCATCTCACCCCGTAGTCCCTCGTAATTGGGGTGAGATGGAATTTCATACAAAGGTGATTTTGGAAGATTGTTGGATCGATTTATTTTTATTATGAGTACTATAGCTCCATTTTAAATTGGAATACCTACATTATTTTTGTAGCAGTAGCCTTAACATTCCATCTCACCCTCCTTTTATTCCTTCTCTCCCCATTCATAACCCAACTGTCCCCGCGAACCCTACTCATCCCATTTTACGGTACCTACCTATTCTAATATAGGACATAATAATTATGCTTGTTTACAACCGCGGTATAAGGAAACTATATTGCCATTATGAGAGTGTAATTTAGCCAGAAGTAATAAAGGTATTAAAGGAGAAGGTGGGGCAACGTGCCCTTTTATCTTTCATAGCCATTGGAGCAGACACTGGAACTCCAAAAGGTCTAGCATGACTGTTGCGCGTTTTTCTAGAAACTAAGCGTCTGTACCATCCCACTATCCCGGGGTTAAGCGCTTCAACCGTGGTTTAACCGGTTAACCCCGGGTTAGTGGGATGGTGCGAGTGGCGCTAATTAAGCTAAGGGATCCCTAATGCCTTTAATTGAACACGGGACCTGATAAAGATTTAACTAATTAATTACGGTTTGGAACTGGACTGGTGTGGTGGTATGAAAGTTAATAATAAGAAAATTAACCTTTATAGCCCTTAACTTTTGGGTATGTCTATAGGAAAGACGTGAACAAAGTTGTGTGATTGACTCGAAAACGCTGTTAGGCGGAGCATGCTAGGTCCCCGGCCCGCTCAAAAACGCTCGTCACGCGCCGGGAACGTAATTAAAGTGAAGCGGCGCCTGATAAATGGCTCTACACGGTAACGTGTGTAACTTCTACTGTTGCAACATTCCTGCCTTCATCATCATCATATCACTAGCAATTCTGACCTAATGACCATCATAAAAATTACTTATATTCGTAAAACCACAGGCGTGGCTCACTCCGCGATTTCGTCGCGTCGCTACAAGTACATGCGGCCCACACCAATTTTGGTGTCTAGCCATAGTAGTTGCCGCGCACCGCTGATATGATACGGACGCCTGCTCGCGCTTGCGCCACCTAGCGTTCATATCTGTCGTATTTGACGCGTTTTGTTAGAGAGTCAATCTTCTGTAGGTCTAGGTACCCATACTACATATTATTATTTATTCTGTGGTAAAACTCAATCCCATTGTTTTTACTCAGTCCAGTAAAGATAATAATTTAAACACGGGTAAGAATTTAAAACAGAAAATGTACAATACAATTACTTCGGAGAGCATAACGTAAAGTCCGTTTCATAACTTACTGTTGTAAGACGCATTGATTTTTCACAGCTCTGCAATGGATGAAGCCTTTTAATATTTGAACCAGAATACAGGTCTGAGCTTACTTTAGGGAGATACAGACTGTAGGATGTACATCATTTTTACAGTACATATAGTGGTACTTTACCGCCCTAGTGCGGTAACTAGCACAATACGTGCCTATGTCGAAAATTTAAAAAGCCATATGTACTGTAAAATGTTGTACAATACACGTGCGAAAAGGTGATTCGCAACTCGTGATTATACTCGATTTATCGCTACTTGTTGCGAATTTCCTACTTTTCGCACTTGTATCGTAATGTACTAGGTACATATTACTGTAGGTTCCTAAGCTGTTAGGGTAATTTTAAACCCCGGCCTGCACCAATCAGTTTTTCGTAACCAACCTTTTCGATACATCATTTGATATTTATTTACCTATATTTCTATCTGCTCCAATTGTATCTCTGTTTGGCCCTATGGTTGACTGGAAGAGAATGCCATTTCGCATTTAGTCCCCCATTTGTACATTGTTGTACAATAAAGTTAAAACAAATAAATTGATATAGATGTCATTGTACGATAGAAAAGACTTATTCCTGCTCATAAACATCACTTTATTCATTAAGCATCATATTTATCTGCCGCGACTATTTGTTATATTTAAAAGTACGGAGTTGTCGACGCCACTTTTCTCTTATAACAAAATCTCACCTTGCCGTAACTTTCTAACTCATTCAATGGCTTCAAAATCTTCTCCAATTCTTCATCAGTCTGATCCCGTTTCTTCGACATTAAATACTTTACGTGACCCCTCATACTGCAGTCGTAATATATCATATAATCATTATTCACAGGCTTATATGTATAAACTACGTACATACCGCTAAGACGCATTGAAGCCTTCGGGTCCAGAAAGTAGTATTTTGCTGTTTTGTTTCCAGCAACTATACCTTTTAGCGGCGGGCCATAGCCGTCATCTTTTGCACTCAACAATGCATCATCGAAAGTGAATGTTTCGTTTTGAAGATCATACTTCGCTTTGTATCTATCCAAATCTTCTTTCGCAGGTAAAGTGAAGTTTGTGGTCCCGCAACTCTCGTATGGGACACCAGTGAGACCTCTGCCAAACTTGTACATAATATACCAGGTTCCTCTTAAATAATTAACGTCTAATGTTTTGTTGTTCATATAAATGCAGTATTTCACACTACGTGAGACTTTATCGAAGGTTGTAAGCGGTTTATGGTATTCGTTGACGTCGACCAAATATGTACAGGAAACCAACTTGATAATTAGGAATAATATGAACAGCTTCATTTTAAATACGTGAACTAGGCTGAGATAAATATTTATTACTGAATGTTTTAGCGGTTATCTTGGCAATGGTATCGTTTTAGGTTAAAAGGTCGATTGTGGCAAAAGCATTAAAAGTAAATGTAGGTATGCTGATTAACAAGTGGAGTATATGTGCATACTTTTTGTTAAAAGGAACCTTGACAAGATGAATTTAAGGTTGAATATTAGGTATTGCCAAATATAGGTAAACGCGCCCATATTGCGTACCATATTAACGTTTAGTCCCGACGATACGCGAATTAAATAGGTATTAATCCAAGTAAAACATAATAAAGCACCCTATATTGGCATTATCTGGGTTCTACCTGATGCTAGTTTTATTTTCGTATGGCAAGTGGGCGTAAAGTAGGCAAATTAATGCAAAATGTCAGGAAAACTAATATTGTTCCGGAGCCAACTCTATCCCGCATAAGCCGAAACTATGTTAATTTTACTTTGGTTTAGGAAAGGACGCGTTATTTGAGGAAAAGTGCCTGTTCATGTGAAATACGAAAAGTTTTGGGTTCGAAAAACAATTTAGCTGTTGCTAGGCTGTTGACTCATGATATTGATCCTACTGTCAGCAGCAGAAGTTGCTAAGCGAGCGAGGTGTTCAAAATTACCTTGACACGCTTTTATTCTCTTAATAATAAAGCCGCGTCAAGATCATTTTGAACACCTGGCCCGCTTAGCAACTTCTGCTGCTGACTGTACCTACGTTTATGAGGTGAGGTTTTGCACACTACAACATGTAGGTATTGTAAGAAATAAGTGATAATCGAGTGTAAATAATCGTTTTTTCTAGCATTAGAAAAAGACATCGTGGTATTAACGTATCTTTCAATTGAAAAACGCTTTTGAAAATCAGTAACTATTACTTATGAAAGCAAAGGAATGTAAATATTTAATCGTTTAATTTAATGTATCATAATTGTGTGACTTATTTTTCAAAAGTGTTTTTCAGTAAAAGGACACGTACTTATTAGATTGTTTACCTTTTTTCTAATGGATAGATAATTTTACACAGATCATATATTATACATGTCACCGTAAAATTGTAAACACTCGTCATATTATAATCTCGCTAGTTACATTATAAACTGACGGTAGGGAGATTATAATCTAACCTAACCTAACCTACGTTAAATTATAAACTAACGGGTTCACAATCTTACGGTGTCATACATATATATTTGACCGAGCGTTAGCGAAGGTCTCCATTTCAGCTTGGGCAAAGATGCTTTGATATGT
Organism: Cydia amplana; assembly: GCF_948474715.1. Lineage (NCBI taxonomy): Eukaryota > Metazoa > Arthropoda > Insecta > Lepidoptera > Tortricidae > Cydia > Cydia amplana. The sequence goes on from NC_086078.1 coordinate 18,071,300, forward strand.
CCGGATGTTCTCCTCTACAGGTCGCATTTCTTGAACGATTCTCTTGAAATTTCGTGAGCAGGTTCGGTAGTCCCATATAGGTAGGTAATTTATTTGTCCCTTGAAAAAATTTCAAAATGGAGGAATTTGGACTATAGAACTTAAGCGCCAGTAGGGTCAATAGCACAAAACACATTCACTGCCAGCGTTTTTGTAGCGCTTTGTAGAGGAAATAAGTGACTACGAAAGCAGAACCCGCCAAGCGGGTTCCTGGCATTAAATGTGTTAAGACTTTTGTGAGTTCACTGTGGTAATGACTCAACGAAGATTTTTTTACATAAAATTGTAAAATAGATCAAAGGATCTCAATTTAATCTACGAGTAAAATCGCCTTAATTTCTTACAAACCATTTTATCAAGACTCCCCAAAGGTACTCAGTGTAGTCACTTAACTTAATTATTTGCTAAGCATGCAACCGGCTAAAAATAACCGGACTATATCGGATACCGGAAACGGATACCTACAGGTTGACCCCTCTGACCACTTGCACACTAGATAGCGCTAAAAGGTATAAGTCGTATTTTATGCCACTATCTGGGGCCCGTTTCTCAAAAGCTTGTAACTTATAATACAAGTTGAAGTTCCTTTCTAACAAAAGCTGTCAAAAAGTGACATCCGCTTGTATTACAAGTTACAAGCTTTTGAGAAACGGGCCCCAGATGTGCCACACGTATAATGTACTAATCCACCGGCTGCCATTTTCAATGTGCCTATATACATTATGTATCCTGTGGCTGGCATTTTCAATGTGCCTATACATTATGTATCCTGTGGCTGGCATTTTCAATGTGCCTATACATTATGTATGGCAGAAGCGATGGAGTCCGTCCGGAGCCGAGCGCGTCCGAAGCAGCCGACTGGCTTGCGGCCGTACAAATGTGAAATTAATTCTCCAGCTAGCTAACAAAACGTATATAGCTAATTCTACATCAAAAGTGATCATTTCAATAAACTTAGTTCCATGTTTTAGTGGTGAGAGAGAGGCTTAAGAGACGCAACAAGAACGCTTACGAGTAGATTAGATTAGATTTATTTATTTCACAACATATAATTACAGTACAAATTACATTAATGTCAATTTATAAGAATCTATATTGTGATCACAAACTTTCGCAATGTCGATGCTTCTTACGCTTGTTTTGCGTTGTAGTTGTGGGGCAGATGCTTCATAGTGCGGTGTCTATACATGGTAATCTATGGTTGACCCAGATGTCGATACCGTGCCGATGACCGGCCTGAACCCCCTGACCCCTCTGACCCCTCAACCCCCACTTAGTAGATACAATGACAGCAAACACAGGTAAACATGAGTACCTACAAGTGGCATGCATGCAGATGCACAGTTTATTGGAAAGGTAAATATTAAAAACAACCAATCTTGCTAATACTCCTGTAAGTATTAGCAAGATTGGTTGTTTTTAATAAACAAAAATAGTGAGGATCTATTTAAGGGCATTTTCAGCATCGTGTTCTGATTAGGAAAATAGAAGAAAAAAAATGTTGACGCGGTAAATTTTTCTCCAGGGCGGCCGACTTACGACCTGGCCTGTGTGCCATAGATTTTTTTGCGTCAAAAAATGTTTTGTTCTCCTTTTTCCTAATCAGAACACGATACAGAATATGCCCTTAAACGGATCAACACTATATTTGTTACATTCTGTATAATACCGTTCGGATTAAGCATGTTGGTAAATAAATTGTGAAATATTTAATGTAGCACGAATCTTTGTCTTTTTTTTTCATTGTGACTTGGTAAAGCGATGATTTCATTGTATGTACCTATTAACTTTTGAATTAAAGGAGAGTTACTCAAAAGCCTTAAAAATAAACTCCGAAAACCCTAAATACTAAAACAAATGATTCAAAATTTGATAAAACATTGAAACATTGTCAAACTCAAACATCAGACAAAACCTAACGAACTAAAGTACAGTCAGCAGCAAAAGTTGCTAAGCGGACGAGGTGTTCAAGATTATCTTGACACGCTCTTATTCTCTTAACAATAAAGCCGCGTCAAGATCATTTTGAACACCTCGCTGGCTTAGAAACTTCTGCTGCTGACTGTACCTACTAAATTGAATAAAAGCCTTATTTAATAGAGTAATCTCCATGTTGTAGCGAGATCGGTTTTTGGGCCCGAACATTAATCGTGCCTGGACCTCCATTCGTCTCACTTAAGGTTCCGTCTCTTTCTTTCAAGATATCACTTTACTATTCGTCTTTATAAAGTTTCTAGAGTTCCGCAGACAAAATGGCAGACATATGTCGATAATGTCACTGATATTTTACTTATGAATAAAGTGTATGTGGGCCATTTTATATAAAGTTACACTACACTTTTTTTCACAAGCTCTTCCGATCCTAATATGAGTGTGAGAAAGAAAGTGTCCCAAGGTTTTTATTTCCAATCTGTATCATTTTTCATAGACTTGTATGATGACTTGATGAGCACGGATCTAATATCCGAACTTGAATAATACATACGAACTTGAAGAAGGGGGAGTAAACATCAAATCAATAAATATATCATATTATACAAGATTATATTTGTAAAATTCGAATGCCCCTCTCGTACGCCATAGAATCCCGCGTAAGGTGTCAAGGATTATGAGTTTGTGCTTAAATTTTTATCTTGTATGGCGAAGTAAGATTGGAAAGTTTATTTTCTCACAATTTACGATGGAAATCGAACATTGGAATACTATTATTTTCCACCACAAACATAAGAAATATAAGCTATAGAAATTACTTTATCTACACACAATTAGAAACCCTCTATGATGCGTTCAAAAACGCACCGCTGACATGTGGCCGGGCCCTTAGTACCTACTTGGAAATACTAAATATTTCTCATAGCACTTCTTAATTTTATTCTCAAAACTCCGCATCACTGTTTTCGCCTTTTTGTATTATCAACCTTCAGGTCTATACAACACGTAGGAAATTTCTCTTACACAACAAACTAAGATACGAGTTTGTCAAGTTAGTAGATATCTACTGCCTTTTGGGTCTTAACCCACTGCTCGATTATTTATCTATTATTCACCTTAAGTTCTATGTGACAAGGTCGAAATTATTTTAACAAAAGTGAACGAGATACTAGTTTGCCGATTTAGTAGATACATGCTGCCAATCGGGTCTTAAAGTAACTTTTAATGGTCTAAGTTTCATCCATGAATACGAATTAACATATTCATGCTTCGTTTTACTTATACAATTTTTTTCTGAAATAATATAATATTTAACGCTTTTTTGTGAAAGAAATAATAAACGGAACATTTTTCGACATTTTGACGTACGGTTTAGCCGGTTTAGTCCGGTTTAGGTGTATTCTGATTGTAATAACTGGTTAGGATAGTCTTCAAGGTCGTATCAAAACAAGATCAAACCCAATATCTATCTATCTATCTAATAGGTGAGTTTATTACCTCATCTAAAAAAAACTGAAATTTTCTTTGCATTTCGTTGAAAAAACCCATTTCCTTCTCTACCAAAGGAAAAAGTCCTTTACTTTATTGAACCCAAATAAAACACGATACATTCACCTACCTATATAAATACGTTTCTGAATGGGAGTTATTTTAACCTCAAAATGACGTAATTTGTGCCTTATTCCGTTGAATTTACAGTTGGTTGTCGAATGGCTTTAATAACGTAAATGAACTTTGGTTTTAAAATACTTTGTTTACAGAAATGATGAAAGAATATAGTAAATATTGAGTTTGTATCGAATCACGTGGAGGCACTTATGATGAAATAAAATCTTTTAGTTTCAGGGGAGTTTTATTTTTTAGAGTAGTAAATATTTGAAACATCAAATATGTTTAGATTATTTGTATGAGTACGAAATATAATTTAATGTGTGTACTGTGTAAGTACCTATGTAAATGTGTGACTCGCAATCTTCCGAATGTCATCCAATCAACGAGCCAATTAAGGGGCCCACTGATTACCAGTCCGCTGGACGATATCGGCCTGTCAGTTAAAAGCAAAAGTTGACAGTTCCGAACAACTGACAGGCCAATATCGTCTGGCGGACTGGTAATCAGTGGGCCCCTTAACGGACGCCAGGCGTTCCACTCATTCTGTTAACATTTTGGTCCAACTGCCATCATTTTTGAGGGCAACTGGACCAAATGGCATGGCATGCCAGGATCGCCATTTTAGTTTGGTAAGTCAATACGTCAGTAACCCACGTCTTGCACCTTGGGGCGGCATCGGATCTCGTCATTCCTCACTCGATCTTGAAGCTTGATACCGAGCATGCATATGGCGCGCTCCATGGCTCTCTGTGCTACTCGTATTTTATGCGCGAGTGAGCGTCATGTCTCGGCACTGTAAGTCATAGTGGGCAGGACACGTTCGAAGATCCTATAAAAAGATAGGACAGGATCCGAAGCAAGACCAAAGTTAGAGACATCATGGCCCATGGCATAGAGACGTCATAGCGCAAAGAAAGTGGACATGGGCGGGGCGCAATGTGAGAATGGACAAAAGTCGTTGGACAACTGACAAGACGAGTCCTTGAATGGAGGCCTTGAGCGAACACCCAAGGGAGCGGTAGACCACCGCAGCGCTGATGGGTGGACGACATCCGAAGAGACGGAAGTCGGGACTGTATGTTTTGGGCACAAGATCGAGTGGAAGAAGAGGGAAGAGGCCTACATCCAAGATTGGATCACCAAAAGTCGACCATGATGATGATTTAATTTATTTTAATTTAATTATTCGGGAAACATACAGCACATAATAACACGATAAGGTAAAAGATATAGTTAGAACATATTCGTCGGTGCGAATAAAAAAATCGCCATGTATTTTTTAGCTACTTTACAGGAGACAAAAAAAACTGTTTATTTTCCTGTTTGTAATATATTTGGTGCACCTGTATTTTTTTTCGTACATTTTTATAATATAAATTATTTTAACCAGAATTTTGCTACATAGCGACTTAAATTTGGTTCACTTAAAATCGTCATGTGTAAAGTTCACACATAGCGATTTGTTGCCAAAGTAACGTAGCACGAGAAATGATACATAGCGGATTTTAGGGTCAATAAATCGCCATGTGCAACATTATCGCCATCACCCTGGACGGAAAACAAGGCATTTAATTTCGTTATGTGCAAAAAAATCACATAGCTATTTTTTTGTACAAATTTTGTTAGTTATTTTCAAAACTAATATAGATATAAAAGAATATTGATATTGGTCGACGGGAAATTAAAAAAGGAATTAAAATATGCCAAAATCAAAAAATCTTAAAAAAACACATAGCGATTTTTTTATTCGCACCGACCTGTTTTGGCCAAAACAGTTTCTACTTATAGTTATTACAAAATTCCTTCAAAATTTTCTTGATGATGATAGGTACAAGTATAAGTTTGCATTTATATTTGTCTAATGAACGATGACGACCTTCACGGAGTTAAGTAGATATTTAGTTGCATTCCAGTAAATAGAAATCATTTAAAAGACACGTCTGAAGAAATATGATCAGCTCGCTTCACCGAGTTCTCTCCATCCAAGCAAGAAAACCGTTCTCGGAGAAATATCGAATTCCTTTTACAGTCTGTTTACTTTCAATCACTTTCGCAACCTCGCACCTTAATAAAACATGTTTATTTTAAAGTGAGCTCTGTGATTATCTTTTAAGGTTGGTTTTATAATGATTCTTTTAGCTGTTACGAGAGGTTTTGAAAGGGTTCACGCAACTTACACGGCTGTAACGAGGTACAACGATACGATTTGATACGGTTTATAAATAATAAAACACTATAGGTATAACGGTATATAACAGTCAGTATGGGACCACCATAAGGGCTGATTTAGACGGCGTGCGAACTCGTATGCGATTTTAAGTTACATTGAGGATTATTGATGGTTACATTTAATTCAGCCGACCAATCAAATACCGCAATGTAATTGAACTCGCGCGCGAGTTCTCGTACCGTCTAAATGAGCCTAGTCCCATTTTGTAACTGTATATTTTTTTATATTAAAGTTTAAATAAATAAATAAAGCGTCTAAATTCCCGCGTGAAATGTATTTGATATTGAATTTCGTACTAGTCGCAACTCGGCTCTGCCCAAAAGCCGGGATTCTGAAGATTTGTTGAAATGCTCTTTTCAATAAACCCCTTTTACGAAATTCAACTTGAATATTGTCTAGTGCTTGGATAGTCGCATTTTGTTGTTGTGTTGGATAAATATTGATATAAATAGGTTGTGAACTTTCTTTAAACTTAAATGAAGGTTTGACAGATAGAAATACATAAAGATATAATAATACCTAGTTTTAATGGAATAGCATAAGTTTACATTTACACAGAATGTAATTTTAATTTGTATAATTTTTCAGGAAACATTTCTTAATGATTTGGTGCCGTGAGAAAAGTACACTCACGCCTTGAGTAGGTATGCCTATTTTATCTACATCTACATTATTATCCAAGTATTTATGTATCACTAAGATATCTTTAACTTACGTAATGAAGCTGCACCGTGTAGATGACATCCCTTTGCACACCAGATAGCTAAGTGAAAATCAATGAAGATATTATTATCTCACGTCCCGTATATGCAGACTCCAGACAAAGGTTTTAGGGCCACCCCACACTTCGTCTTTTGAGCGTCGGCGTCTAGTCAGGCCCCGTAGACAACAAGCCAATCGCTAACGCTACGTGGCGGACGAAACGCAACCTTATGTTTGATATTGTCAGTGACTCATGGTACGGGTACAGGATCTATAGAAGAGTGTCGTGTCGTAAGCATAATTATTAAACCGCAGTAATAAGTCCTTTGAATTTTACCCTCACAATTGTAATTTAGCCTTCGAAATAATCACACCTTCTTCACAAATCGGACTTCAGTGATTCTATGTAGCTCTTAGCGTAATGGCACTACCTGGTTAAATTGTTATCTTAAAAAACCGGCCAAGTGCGAGTCGGACTCGCGCACGGAGGGTTCCGCACCATCACCAAAAAATAGAGCAAAACAAGCAAAAAAAACGGTCATCCATCCAAGTACTGACCCCGCCCGACGTTGCTTAACTTCGGTCAAAAATCACGTTTGTTGTATGGGAGCCCCACTTAAATCTTTATTTTATTCTGTTTTTTTAGTATTTGTTGTTATAGCGGCAACAGAAATACATCATCTGTGAAAATTTCAACTGTCTAGCTATCACGGTTCGTGAGATACAGCCTGGTGACAGACGGACGGACGGACGGACGGACAGACGGACAGCGGAATCTTAGTAATAGGGTCCCGTTTTTACCCTTTGGGTACGGAACCCTAAAACCGGCAACGTGCTTGCAATCCCCGCTAACGTCTACGTAATTTACTTTCTATACATCTCGCTCGCATTAATATACGAGTACGAGCGAGATGCATAAAAAGTAAGTTACGTTCTAACATAAAATAAATAACGCAATGTACCTTTTGTCAAAGTGGTTCTCTGTTAACGGCATGCAACTAAACATAGATAAAACGAACGTTATGCACTTTAAATTAAAAGCAAACAAAAATATTTTAAGTATATCACTTGACGGGATCAACGTTCCGCAAGTAGACCAGGTTCAATACCTAGGCTGCACCATTGACTCCGGACTCACGTGGTCCCCCCACATTCAGTCGCTGTGTGATAGGTTGGCATCAGCGTGCTTCGCACTCTCTAGACTGGCCAAAACCCTATCATTCGAAAACTTAAAAAAGGCCTATTATGGGTATTTTCATTCCTTATTAACTCAAGCGGTAGATCTATGGGGCACAGCAGCCGACCGCGACAGAGCATTCAAAATGCAGAAGCGAGCCATAAGAATACTAACACGCAAACCTTACGACCACCCCGCGAAAGACCTGTTCAAGGAGTCCAAAATACTTACGCTGCCAGGAGTCTACATCTTAACTGCATGTAAGTATGTTCGAGCTAACTTACTCAGCTACGACATGACCCATGCACACAGCAGGAGCACTCGTAGGCGTAATCTATTGTTAATTCCACAACGTAGACTTGCCAAATCTAAGAAGTCCCTCGGCGTCATAGGAGCCAAATTATACAATTCACTCCCACTGGAAATATCGGAAGTACAGAGTGACAGATTGTTTGCTAACAAACTCAAAACGTTGCTAACAAACCTAGCCTGTTATAATATTGACGAATTCGTTGATGGGGTTGCTGGCTGAAAACTAATAAATAATAAGTACCTCAAGTGATAACACTGATAACCAACCAAAGTACATACTTGCCATACAAACTAATTTTTAAATTGATAACCTATCGTGTGTTGATAAATATTATTATCTATTAATAATAACAATAATTTGTTAATAATATTAATGACAAAAATAAAATGAATGGATTAAAATGTAATATAATTGTATATATAATGTAATCATTGACATGTAAAATGTATTGTACCATTTTATCAATAAATAAATGAAATGAAAAAACACTAGATAGCGCTAAAAGGTATAAGTCGTATTTTATGCCACTATCTGGGGCCCGTTTCTCAAAAGCTTGTAACTTATAATACAAGTTGAAGTTCCTTTCTAACAAAAGCTGTCAAAAAGTGACATCCGCTTGTATTACAAGTTACAAGCTTTTGAGAAACGGGCCCCAGATGTGCCACACGTATAATGTACTAATCCACCGGCTGCCATTTTCAATGTGCCTATATACATTATGTATCCTGTGGCTGGCATTTTCAATGTGCCTATACATTATGTATCCTGTGGCTGGCATTTTCAATGTGCCTATACATTATGTATGGCAGAAGCGATGGAGTCCGTCCGGAGCCGAGCGCGTCCGAAGCAGCCGACTGGCTTGCGGCCGTACAAATGTGAAATTAATTCTCCAGCTAGCTAACAAAACGTATATAGCTAATTCTACATCAAAAGTGATCATTTCAATAAACTTAGTTCCATGTTTTAGTGGTGAGAGAGAGGCTTAAGAGACGCAACAAGAACGCTTACGAGTAGATTAGATTAGATTTATTTATTTCACAACATATAATTACAGTACAAATTACATTAATGTCAATTTATAAGAATCTATATTGTGATCACAAACTTTCGCAATGTCGATGCTTCTTACGCTTGTTTTGCGTTGTAGTTGTGGGGCAGATGCTTCATAGTGCGGTGTCTATACATGGTAATCTATGGTTGACCCAGATGTCGATACCGTGCCGATGACCGGCCTGAACCCCCTGACCCCTCTGACCCCTCAACCCCCACTTAGTAGATACAATGACAGCAAACACAGGTAAACATGAGTACCTACAAGTGGCATGCATGCAGATGCACAGTTTATTGGAAAGGTAAATATTAAAAACAACCAATCTTGCTAATACTCCTGTAAGTATTAGCAAGATTGGTTGTTTTTAATAAACAAAAATAGTGAGGATCTATTTAAGGGCATTTTCAGCATCGTGTTCTGATTAGGAAAATAGAAGAAAAAAAATGTTGACGCGGTAAATTTTTCTCCAGGGCGGCCGACTTACGACCTGGCCTGTGTGCCATAGATTTTTTTGCGTCAAAAAATGTTTTGTTCTCCTTTTTCCTAATCAGAACACGATACAGAATATGCCCTTAAACGGATCAACACTATATTTGTTACATTCTGTATAATACCGTTCGGATTAAGCATGTTGGTAAATAAATTGTGAAATATTTAATGTAGCACGAATCTTTGTCTTTTTTTTTCATTGTGACTTGGTAAAGCGATGATTTCATTGTATGTACCTATTAACTTTTGAATTAAAGGAGAGTTACTCAAAAGCCTTAAAAATAAACTCCGAAAACCCTAAATACTAAAACAAATGATTCAAAATTTGATAAAACATTGAAACATTGTCAAACTCAAACATCAGACAAAACCTAACGAACTAAAGTACAGTCAGCAGCAAAAGTTGCTAAGCGGACGAGGTGTTCAAGATTATCTTGACACGCTCTTATTCTCTTAACAATAAAGCCGCGTCAAGATCATTTTGAACACCTCGCTGGCTTAGAAACTTCTGCTGCTGACTGTACCTACTAAATTGAATAAAAGCCTTATTTAATAGAGTAATCTCCATGTTGTAGCGAGATCGGTTTTTGGGCCCGAACATTAATCGTGCCTGGACCTCCATTCGTCTCACTTAAGGTTCCGTCTCTTTCTTTCAAGATATCACTTTACTATTCGTCTTTATAAAGTTTCTAGAGTTCCGCAGACAAAATGGCAGACATATGTCGATAATGTCACTGATATTTTACTTATGAATAAAGTGTATGTGGGCCATTTTATATAAAGTTACACTACACTTTTTTTCACAAGCTCTTCCGATCCTAATATGAGTGTGAGAAAGAAAGTGTCCCAAGGTTTTTATTTCCAATCTGTATCATTTTTCATAGACTTGTATGATGACTTGATGAGCACGGATCTAATATCCGAACTTGAATAATACATACGAACTTGAAGAAGGGGGAGTAAACATCAAATCAATAAATATATCATATTATACAAGATTATATTTGTAAAATTCGAATGCCCCTCTCGTACGCCATAGAATCCCGCGTAAGGTGTCAAGGATTATGAGTTTGTGCTTAAATTTTTATCTTGTATGGCGAAGTAAGATTGGAAAGTTTATTTTCTCACAATTTACGATGGAAATCGAACATTGGAATACTATTATTTTCCACCACAAACATAAGAAATATAAGCTATAGAAATTACTTTATCTACACACAATTAGAAACCCTCTATGATGCGTTCAAAAACGCACCGCTGACATGTGGCCGGGCCCTTAGTACCTACTTGGAAATACTAAATATTTCTCATAGCACTTCTTAATTTTATTCTCAAAACTCCGCATCACTGTTTTCGCCTTTTTGTATTATCAACCTTCAGGTCTATACAACACGTAGGAAATTTCTCTTACACAACAAACTAAGATACGAGTTTGTCAAGTTAGTAGATATCTACTGCCTTTTGGGTCTTAACCCACTGCTCGATTATTTATCTATTATTCACCTTAAGTTCTATGTGACAAGGTCGAAATTATTTTAACAAAAGTGAACGAGATACTAGTTTGCCGATTTAGTAGATACATGCTGCCAATCGGGTCTTAAAGTAACTTTTAATGGTCTAAGTTTCATCCATGAATACGAATTAACATATTCATGCTTCGTTTTACTTATACAATTTTTTTCTGAAATAATATAATATTTAACGCTTTTTTGTGAAAGAAATAATAAACGGAACATTTTTCGACATTTTGACGTACGGTTTAGCCGGTTTAGTCCGGTTTAGGTGTATTCTGATTGTAATAACTGGTTAGGATAGTCTTCAAGGTCGTATCAAAACAAGATCAAACCCAATATCTATCTATCTATCTAATAGGTGAGTTTATTACCTCATCTAAAAAAAACTGAAATTTTCTTTGCATTTCGTTGAAAAAACCCATTTCCTTCTCTACCAAAGGAAAAAGTCCTTTACTTTATTGAACCCAAATAAAACACGATACATTCACCTACCTATATAAATACGTTTCTGAATGGGAGTTATTTTAACCTCAAAATGACGTAATTTGTGCCTTATTCCGTTGAATTTACAGTTGGTTGTCGAATGGCTTTAATAACGTAAATGAACTTTGGTTTTAAAATACTTTGTTTACAGAAATGATGAAAGAATATAGTAAATATTGAGTTTGTATCGAATCACGTGGAGGCACTTATGATGAAATAAAATCTTTTAGTTTCAGGGGAGTTTTATTTTTTAGAGTAGTAAATATTTGAAACATCAAATATGTTTAGATTATTTGTATGAGTACGAAATATAATTTAATGTGTGTACTGTGTAAGTACCTATGTAAATGTGTGACTCGCAATCTTCCGAATGTCATCCAATCAACGAGCCAATTAAGGGGCCCACTGATTACCAGTCCGCTGGACGATATCGGCCTGTCAGTTAAAAGCAAAAGTTGACAGTTCCGAACAACTGACAGGCCAATATCGTCTGGCGGACTGGTAATCAGTGGGCCCCTTAACGGACGCCAGGCGTTCCACTCATTCTGTTAACATTTTGGTCCAACTGCCATCATTTTTGAGGGCAACTGGACCAAATGGCATGGCATGCCAGGATCGCCATTTTAGTTTGGTAAGTCAATACGTCAGTAACCCACGTCTTGCACCTTGGGGCGGCATCGGATCTCGTCATTCCTCACTCGATCTTGAAGCTTGATACCGAGCATGCATATGGCGCGCTCCATGGCTCTCTGTGCTACTCGTATTTTATGCGCGAGTGAGCGTCATGTCTCGGCACTGTAAGTCATAGTGGGCAGGACACGTTCGAAGATCCTATAAAAAGATAGGACAGGATCCGAAGCAAGACCAAAGTTAGAGACATCATGGCCCATGGCATAGAGACGTCATAGCGCAAAGAAAGTGGACATGGGCGGGGCGCAATGTGAGAATGGACAAAAGTCGTTGGACAACTGACAAGACGAGTCCTTGAATGGAGGCCTTGAGCGAACACCCAAGGGAGCGGTAGACCACCGCAGCGCTGATGGGTGGACGACATCCGAAGAGACGGAAGTCGGGACTGTATGTTTTGGGCACAAGATCGAGTGGAAGAAGAGGGAAGAGGCCTACATCCAAGATTGGATCACCAAAAGTCGACCATGATGATGATTTAATTTATTTTAATTTAATTATTCGGGAAACATACAGCACATAATAACACGATAAGGTAAAAGATATAGTTAGAACATATTCGTCGGTGCGAATAAAAAAATCGCCATGTATTTTTTAGCTACTTTACAGGAGACAAAAAAAACTGTTTATTTTCCTGTTTGTAATATATTTGGTGCACCTGTATTTTTTTTCGTACATTTTTATAATATAAATTATTTTAACCAGAATTTTGCTACATAGCGACTTAAATTTGGTTCACTTAAAATCGTCATGTGTAAAGTTCACACATAGCGATTTGTTGCCAAAGTAACGTAGCACGAGAAATGATACATAGCGGATTTTAGGGTCAATAAATCGCCATGTGCAACATTATCGCCATCACCCTGGACGGAAAACAAGGCATTTAATTTCGTTATGTGCAAAAAAATCACATAGCTATTTTTTTGTACAAATTTTGTTAGTTATTTTCAAAACTAATATAGATATAAAAGAATATTGATATTGGTCGACGGGAAATTAAAAAAGGAATTAAAATATGCCAAAATCAAAAAATCTTAAAAAAACACATAGCGATTTTTTTATTCGCACCGACCTGTTTTGGCCAAAACAGTTTCTACTTATAGTTATTACAAAATTCCTTCAAAATTTTCTTGATGATGATAGGTACAAGTATAAGTTTGCATTTATATTTGTCTAATGAACGATGACGACCTTCACGGAGTTAAGTAGATATTTAGTTGCATTCCAGTAAATAGAAATCATTTAAAAGACACGTCTGAAGAAATATGATCAGCTCGCTTCACCGAGTTCTCTCCATCCAAGCAAGAAAACCGTTCTCGGAGAAATATCGAATTCCTTTTACAGTCTGTTTACTTTCAATCACTTTCGCAACCTCGCACCTTAATAAAACATGTTTATTTTAAAGTGAGCTCTGTGATTATCTTTTAAGGTTGGTTTTATAATGATTCTTTTAGCTGTTACGAGAGGTTTTGAAAGGGTTCACGCAACTTACACGGCTGTAACGAGGTACAACGATACGATTTGATACGGTTTATAAATAATAAAACACTATAGGTATAACGGTATATAACAGTCAGTATGGGACCACCATAAGGGCTGATTTAGACGGCGTGCGAACTCGTATGCGATTTTAAGTTACATTGAGGATTATTGATGGTTACATTTAATTCAGCCGACCAATCAAATACCGCAATGTAATTGAACTCGCGCGCGAGTTCTCGTACCGTCTAAATGAGCCTAGTCCCATTTTGTAACTGTATATTTTTTTATATTAAAGTTTAAATAAATAAATAAAGCGTCTAAATTCCCGCGTGAAATGTATTTGATATTGAATTTCGTACTAGTCGCAACTCGGCTCTGCCCAAAAGCCGGGATTCTGAAGATTTGTTGAAATGCTCTTTTCAATAAACCCCTTTTACGAAATTCAACTTGAATATTGTCTAGTGCTTGGATAGTCGCATTTTGTTGTTGTGTTGGATAAATATTGATATAAATAGGTTGTGAACTTTCTTTAAACTTAAATGAAGGTTTGACAGATAGAAATACATAAAGATATAATAATACCTAGTTTTAATGGAATAGCATAAGTTTACATTTACACAGAATGTAATTTTAATTTGTATAATTTTTCAGGAAACATTTCTTAATGATTTGGTGCCGTGAGAAAAGTACACTCACGCCTTGAGTAGGTATGCCTATTTTATCTACATCTACATTATTATCCAAGTATTTATGTATCACTAAGATATCTTTAACTTACGTAATGAAGCTGCACCGTGTAGATGACATCCCTTTGCACACCAGATAGCTAAGTGAAAATCAATGAAGATATTATTATCTCACGTCCCGTATATGCAGACTCCAGACAAAGGTTTTAGGGCCACCCCACACTTCGTCTTTTGAGCGTCGGCGTCTAGTCAGGCCCCGTAGACAACAAGCCAATCGCTAACGCTACGTGGCGGACGAAACGCAACCTTATGTTTGATATTGTCAGTGACTCATGGTACGGGTACAGGATCTATAGAAGAGTGTCGTGTCGTAAGCATAATTATTAAACCGCAGTAATAAGTCCTTTGAATTTTACCCTCACAATTGTAATTTAGCCTTCGAAATAATCACACCTTCTTCACAAATCGGACTTCAGTGATTCTATGTAGCTCTTAGCGTAATGGCACTACCTGGTTAAATTGTTATCTTAAAAAACCGGCCAAGTGCGAGTCGGACTCGCGCACGGAGGGTTCCGCACCATCACCAAAAAATAGAGCAAAACAAGCAAAAAAAACGGTCATCCATCCAAGTACTGACCCCGCCCGACGTTGCTTAACTTCGGTCAAAAATCACGTTTGTTGTATGGGAGCCCCACTTAAATCTTTATTTTATTCTGTTTTTTTAGTATTTGTTGTTATAGCGGCAACAGAAATACATCATCTGTGAAAATTTCAACTGTCTAGCTATCACGGTTCGTGAGATACAGCCTGGTGACAGACGGACGGACGGACGGACGGACAGACGGACAGCGGAATCTTAGTAATAGGGTCCCGTTTTTACCCTTTGGGTACGGAACCCTAAAACCGGCAACGTGCTTGCAATCCCCGCTAACGTCTACGTAATTTACTTTCTATACATCTCGCTCGCATTAATATACGAGTACGAGCGAGATGCATAAAAAGTAAGTTACGTTCTCGATAGCGTTTATGTCAGTGCCAAACTGGTGGTAGCTAACACTGGTCTATATTGCGACGTTACTGCAGCAACACTGAAATGAGTATTATTCGGTACCATTGTTGCTAACTGTACCAGAAAATATTTGCATGACAAACAAAATATACGATATGATGCATTAAAAAAAGCTAGAAACAACTCGTGGCAAATTTAATACCAAGCATATATATTTGCCATCTAAAAAAGCCTTTGGAAACTCAAAAGCGTATATGCATGTACACACCATGCATGCTTTTGAAAATTATTCAAAGAGAAACTACAGTATTCAAACACGAATTGTAAGCTGCACTTTATGAGGTAGAGAGGCTGATTCAGATTTAACAACTTGTAACGGGTTTGATACGAACTTGGTGATCGTCTTGGAGATTGGCGCGCATCTCACGCACGACTTTCATTTCATTTCGCATGCACCAATCAGCGTGAGCGTTCAAGTATCAAAATAAGATCAAAACCGTAATAAATAAGTTGTTTGATCCGAATCGGGATCCTGCTTGTTACATGGAAATGTAGTCAGGAGTCGTCTCATAAGGCGTCTCGCTCGCACTTATTGATGCGTGTGAGATACCTGATGGCACGACTAAAGATGATATTAAAATAAGGTAAAAACCTTATCAAGTTGTAAAAACAGAATTGCTTCCTGCACTTTATGAGGTAGGAGTGCATTTTAACGTGCATGCGATAAAATATAGTTCGCATGGCGCTTGCAATTAGAGCTCCGAGCCGACGTCAAATACATTTACCCTAAAAGCGAGTGGGATTGTTCGGAAACAAGAAATTTGAAAAAAATGAAATACCAATCTATCTAATAATAATACCTTTAAACGAGCAATTCTTGTTTATTTATTTATTTATATATACCTACTTTATACCTACCTATTTATTTCGGGGATCTAGGAAACGGCTCTAACAATTTCGATGAAATTTAGTATATGGGGGTTTTCGGGGGCGAAAAATCAATCTAGCTAGGTCTTATCTCTGGGAAAACGCGCATTTATGAGTTTTTATATATTTTCCGAGCAAAACTAGGTCTCCCAGATATTATGATATAACAAGTAAATATTATTTCTAAATTAAAACATTTAATGTCACATACCTTTATTTTTATATGTCTAAATTCAAATACTAAAAATATCTAGGTATATTTTATTTTTTATATTTACATAATTATACTTGTGTATTTTTACTAAATTAAAATATTAAAGTAATAAATAGGTTAAATGTTTCATAACTAAACATAAATTCAATACGTATTTGATGTAATTTCGATACATAGACCTGTACAAATCTGAATAACTGTCATGCCAACTATATTTTGTGAAAATCGCCCTTGCGCGTTACAAACTAAAGTCTTCAAAAACCACGCTGCGTGTGGACTTATCAAACTAAACTAGTCTCTGCTGCTCAGAAAATAAGAAACATTTAAGTTTTGGTTTCTAAAACAAAGTTTCTAATGCTAGTCTTTAGTTACGTTTTAATGCGAAAACACTATAACTCGAGTAACTATATTTTGTGGCGTCAATATTTAAAAAAATAAAAATTGTTTTTCATATTTTAAAATCCATATTGTGAGAGAAATTGTCAATATACGGTTACCTATTTACATATTATTATAATACAATTTCATGCTAACAAAAAGCCCGAACCGAAGGTCTCAAGAATTATAAAATAAAAAATACAAATGTCTTGACGATAAAATAGTTAAAATAACTGTGCACAGAAAAGTACAGCTGCGAGTAAAATCTTGTCTCAGTGAAAGTTACGTGTTTACACAAAATTAGAGTTACGAAAAATAATAAGGGATAAGTTCGCTTTTATACTGTCTATCCTGTGCCATATTTGTGTTTTTGTGTTATGCACAGTAAAGAATTTATACATACATAATTATTGTTGACTAGTTTCTTACAATACTTAGTATTTTACGAGATATTTATCTAAAGTATTTTATCATAAACAATCAACAAAAATCTGTTTATCTACCTCTCACAAGTACGACATTACCCACAACTTTTCCTCGTAAAAGGCGACTCTAAAGTCAATCCTTTAAAAATGGCAGTTTTTGAGATACAGTGGTTTGCATGAAATGGTACCCTAGGTTCAACTATAGTCCCTATGGTGGTATAAATAAGGTGCAAAGCATCCGCAACTATATAGTTTTATAGCAAGGGAGTGGCTTTCGTAGTTTTATATTTTATTAACACTTTAGTTTTACGCCATTTTATTTGGGTCTAAAATAGTACTTAGGGATTTAACTTTGAAAACTTTTGAGATAAAAATATTATCATCATATTTCTAGAGAAGCTTTTGGTAAAACTATTTATCAAAAATTGAAATACATGTTTGGCATTTCTTTTGGAAAATTTAAGATAAGCTAGATGCGTCGTAAAAGTGGGAATTTATGACCCGATCGTATCCGTAGTGGTCACAGCCAAGTCCTGTTTCAACAAGATAGATTCTAGCTGGCCCAACATTTATCAAAATAAATGAGCGTGTTGTTGTAGCTAAGCTTAGGATATACGTTATCTAGTATACATAGGTATCCAAGTTATAACTTATAACGTTTAGGTAAATATATTTAGTAACATATTTTAATTTTTTGATATAATTGCTTTAACCTTAATTGCTTTGTCTCATTTCATAAGACGAAACCATATTATAAATAGAGTCGTTAAGTTTGGATTTATCTGGGGGCACGGCCGTGCCCCCGCCAAGACGAGGCAATGGGCAAAAGGCAGTGTATATCTTTTCTCGGCGTGTTTCTTCGTATAGGTTTTTAGTGAATAAAACTATGTAAATACAAAATACGACTTTTTGTGGTCACAGATACAGGGTAAGTACCTAAGTAAATCAACAAAAATTTGTTTTAGTTGCAAAAATGTTTCCTTACAAATATGTAGCATCAGTACTATTTATTCCCGCTAAAAACTAATAAAATTGTTGACTGATTTGCCAAGTTCAATTGAAGTTTTTTTTTTTTTTTTATAATATGGGCCTCGTAGTTTCTTACAATTACCTACCGATTTTCCCTCACTGCCCATACGAGTATTCATGTGAGTATATAATTTCCTCTCCAGCACGTGTACTTGTGTAGGTATAAATTGTAATGTCCTGAATACAACATTGTCCGGCCCTCGAGTAGGACGAATCGCACTCGACCCTCCGGAGGTCACTCGAGGAATTTACCCGACCATAACTTGTATTCTTCACCTTACACACGGTTCTCTAGAGTTAGGTGCATTTTAAGTCTAACGCTGCGTCTTACGTAAGCGAACAACACGCGAACGCGAAGAACTCACAGCGGCGTTCGCGTTCGCAACGAGACGCCCACGTTACCCACGTAGGACACTTCTATAGGTGTCAAAGGATTGATTCACCCCGCGCCGCATCGCTTCGCTTCGCGTTCGCGTGTTGTTCGCCTACGTAGTACGCTGCGCCTGCGTAAAGACAGGCAAGAAAAGAACGACACGCGGTGCTACGGAATATATTGCGACATACGATGAGAATGTGGCATACTGTATTGGTTTGTGATATGTACGAATATTGGGATTATTTTACATTCTAATAAAACACCGTATTCTATAGGTGTATAAGTCAGCTAAAGGTAATATTTGGATTGCAACTGCACTAACTTAATCTACTACTGCATTGCTGTTCAGCATTGGTCGGCAACGCGCATGTAACACCTCTGGAGTTGCAGGCGTCCATAGGCTACGGTGACTGCTTACCATCAAGCGGCCCGTATGCTTGTTTGCCACCTATGTGGTATAAAAAAAATACCAAAGTCCATGTTGGTATCTTGAATAATTGACATTGACGCTGCATCTATATCACCGGGGCAGTTGGAATCTGAATAAAACCTTAAGTTATCCTGCCGTTACAACTGTGTGTATTGTATATATCTGAAGAACCTCTTGTATTATCGTATAAAACGAGGTTCGGGGTCGCGGCTCTACTGGATGTAATGCGACATATGATGACAACGTGGTATGGGTTGATTTCTGATACATAATATAAGGCAATTCGACATTGAATATGAAATATGAATCAAGACTACGTATTTATTCACGTAGACCCTACACTATTAGAAACGGACACTATTAACAATGGTAAATGAAGATTCTGTCAAAACTTAACAACATTTCATGTTTGATTTGACGGAGATTTACATGCATTTATGTATCTTAGGTACCGTCGGAGAAACAAAGTGCAAAGATACCTTACCGATTTGACAGAAATGGCTTTGGACAGAAAAGCATGGGGGGTTTTCGCAAAACGTTTTAGGTTTGATTTGCAAAATGCCCTTGAATCAGTTCGTAGATTCCAAACTGAGTAGAATTTATGGCTAAGTGGACGCTGCCTGGACCTGCGGCCTGAGTGGACGCTCGAGTTGGCGTGCAGCGGGGCGGGGCGTGCGGCGTGCATGTCAAACAAATGCAAGCGTATGGGAGCGGCTTTAGTGCACGCTGCTCAAATTACTTGTGAGCCCCACGCCACGCTGCACGCCCCGCCGAACGCTCCGCTTCCAGC
The DNA here is from genome assembly GCF_948474715.1 of Cydia amplana. NCBI lineage: Eukaryota > Metazoa > Arthropoda > Insecta > Lepidoptera > Tortricidae > Cydia > Cydia amplana. Next base: position 18,091,274 of record NC_086078.1, read on the forward strand.
GTCCACTCAGGCCTTACACTTAGATAGCCATCAATTACAAACTAAAAATGCTGTTAAACATTACAAACAAGTACACCAAATAATCTGCAACAGAGTTTCAACGAAGTAGCAAACAGAGCCGCGGGCACGGAAAGTTTCGAAATTCTAAAGTTTAGTGGATTCAGCGCCAGCCATGTCGATTTTCAGAACTTGGGAACTAATACTATTCGACAATTCTAAAAACTTTCGAACACAAGTTCAAGTTCAGAATACATGTTATGGTGAGGTCTCCTATATTGACAGTTTTATCCATAGAGTTGATAGAAAGATAGTGGTAGAATCGCTGAAAAAACTGAAACTTCATCACAACGATTTTGCATGTGCACATAAACTTATTAAGGTTCGTCTCTCTATCACTCTTCCACATTAGTGTGACAGAGACAGTTGCGTTTCGTTCGCTACATTGCGTCAGCGATTGGCATGTTGTCTACGGGCCCAGTTTTTTTAGTATGAAATCGTCGACAAAATAAATCAGTAAATAACGAATTTCTATAGTTTTCGACAACATCTGAATACAATTGAATGAATATGAAATGTGTGGAAAAGTGGCAAATGTTGGGTAATATTATATGCCAAGGACTGCTTGGCGATCATAAAGAAAAAGTTTTGAAGTACGTTATAAAATACTCTCCAAAGTTGTGCCGCGACTCCCGGAAAATTTCCCGACCATCGATTCATCGTCTAACTTGTTGTGCAACTAGTTGTACAACTTACGGCTTACGTAATGAGTTTGAAGCCTAATGGCCAAACTTTAAATATAAATTTTATCGATACATTTTGGCAATATTGGTATTTGCAGAGTCCAACGGCGAATTTTGTTGTAACGTTTTATTTATAATTATTGTAAATACCTATTTCGTTTTCAGCTTTGAATAATCCAATGAAAGCATTAGAAGAAAACAATTGCATTGAAAGGTTAATCGCAACATTCGATGGTGACCAATTAAGTAAAAAAGTCGTTAAAATATCTTTGAAGTTTCAACAGCTAACCAATTTACGAGTATGATATTGTTTGATTATGCTTAAAGTGAAATCAGACCTGATCAGGCTTGCGTAATACCCACACAGTTGGGAGACTCAGGCTGAGATGAGAACCAGAGTGGCGTCGAGATCCACCGGAAAGAAACATGACAAAGACTCCGTATTTCCAGGCCTCCTCCTCCGGACTCTCATCATATTTATGATTGTTGTGGCAGAAGATACCGCTTTGGTGTAGGAATTTACAGTCAACCTCATCCTACCCGACACTGAAACAATCATCTCCAACAGATGATGTGGAATTTAGATATATTTCGTCTGTAATAGACAAGCAATAATGATTGATTCCGATTCAGATAATTCATACAATACCAAACAGATTGAAGCTTATTTCAATATAATTATATCGCCCACCACGATCTCATTATAAGACCTGATTAAATTGACACACTTATATCGCTAATAAGCCTTAATAGAGAGCCTGATAAAAGTTGTCGCGAGGGAATTTCTTAATTAAAATTATGTCGAGGCGTTGACATTTTGCCAAGGCTTTAGAAAATTATTTTTTGATGTGCTTATTAATTTTGAATTGTATAACACGATGGCACTTTGATACTTACTCAATTAGTAATAGGGAAAAAGGAAATATATAGCGTTATACTCGTTTATTTAAAGTTTTTTTTGCTTGTTTCTGTTCGTCACAGCCTAACTTGTCGTAGTCTAATAGTCAACTATCTGAGCTCTCGATGACCTTGGTTCTTAGGCGAATCTCCCCATTTACATAAAATCAGATTCGTACCAAAAATCTGAGTTCTAGAATTATCCTAATAAGGTGGAATTCTTAACATGGCCTACAGCGCATGGTGCCGTTAGATTAGGAGTCATTGAGTTCACGACCAGTCATTGTAGAGAACTTTACAGAAAGACAAATATAAATCAATTTACACTAATGGTTTTATTGGCTGTATAGGTAGGTACTTCGCGAACCCCTACGACTCTGCCATTTTGAACAAATCCGCCATTTTGAGCAATAAGCATCCTAAATATAATGACCCGCATTCATTTTGCAATACTTAAGATGTTAAATTTAATTGTTAACTTTTAGGGTTGGCATCTTATTGCAATATGAACCTTTTTGCGTCGCAGTCGGAGAAAGATTAAAGATTCAGATTAAACGCCAGGTTATTTGGGAAACCAAATAACCTGGCGAAAATATTTCTTTTCCAATAATTCGATCGATCATTTTCAATATCGTCAACGCGGTGAAGGCTTCCGTGGAATTGTCGAGGAATATTGCGCAGAAACTGGAAGGGCTTTAACGTAGATTTTTTTTTTAGAAACGCTTAGTACGAGTGCGAAGTATAAAATTTCAAAAACACTAAGTTTATTTCTGGATTCAAAGACCATCATACTGAAAATTTTCCTATTTTTAAATCCTTAAGTTATTACTATTTTGTACTGCTGTACTGATTAAAACCAAAATATTTCTTTGCTAATCCGCGAAAAGCAAAGTAATATTTTTGTTCTTTTCGCGGATTAGCAAAGTAATATTTTGGTTTTAATTAATATGGATTTCCGCAAAGTAACGCCTGATTCTATTAATTACTGGTTGTACTGGTAAGAAAAAGAATAATGCGCGAAATTCAATTTTTTTTGGGAAGACAACCCTTTGTCCCTACATTTTTTAAATTCACCGCCTTTCTACTGACAAACTGGGTTGTGCCACAGTATATACAATCATTTCCAGTAGTACAAGGAATCTGATTCCTTGTAAACTCCTTGATTCCAGAAACATCCGCGGAGACATCCTGCTGCCGACATTCTAAATATAGCTTAACAATTTCCTGGCGCATTTTTTTTATCTATGCCGCGATTTATAAATGGCATGTAAATCTATAACTGCTTGCTCTCTTTCTAATTTATAAAATGAAACCAAAGTACTTTACGTCTTGCTTGCGCTAATAGGTTCATATAAATAAATGACATCGTTTAACTGTGATAAAACTTTTGAACCAATGCTATATGGTGTGCATTCTAAGTATGTGTTCCTTAAAATCATCGCATTGCATTTATCGCATTTTTGCGATATGTAAAAGGAATTTTGAGGTGCGGTGTACCTTACTCTTCGGAAAAAATCGGAAAGTGGCTGGCGGTAGAAAGTGGAAGGGGGCTGCTAGTCTTGAAACGCGTTTAACCATTCTTTAGTCAACACCCGGTAATCCATTGTGGCTATTTGCAAAGTCCAGTCCAAGTTTTAACATAGGCTAAATCATCATAAATTTAATGGAAGCCACAGAAGATACATACATACATATAATCACGCCTATTTACTGGAGGGGTAGGCAGAGACCATTGATTTCCACGTGCTACGATCCTGACATAATATCTCTTTCGCTTCCTTAATTTTCATAAAGAAGATATAAGCAAATTTCAATAACGTGCGGTGTACCTTACCCCGAGGAAAAAAATGGATGCGGAAAGTGGCAAAGAACAAAGAAGATTTATTGCCGTATTCGAACTTCAAGATATTCACAAGAGACGACACGTACTAGATCCTTTCTAAATACGTTATAGTTTAGATTTCAACTAGTTCTCTTTTGCAGCGCAATTCGGGCAACCAAATGTCACTTTTACGTTAGATAAAGTTAGATATCTATTCGATGTGAATTGGATCTCTAAGTCATATCTTGTGGAAATCGTTCATGCGTATCTCCAGAATCGCGCAAATGTGAAATGTGACAAGTTAGATCTTAAACATATCGTTATCGTATCTTGGTGATGTCTAAAAGATATCTAATAGATGTCTATTTCAAAATCAGAATCGGGCCCATAATGTATTGCAAGTATCTCTTAGCCAGTGAGCGTTCAAAGGCACATTCCATCAGGCTATCATTCCGGCTCGCTGCACGCACACGGCGACGTCACCGACATGGGCGATGTTTGTATTATATCATGTTCTTATATATTAGATACCCGATATTTATCTGTCTAGCGTAAACTAAACAAAAACGAAAAACATTCAAATGATGGGCATAGCTGTTTATAATACATATAAAATGAATAAATATTAGGGGACATCTTACACAGGTCAACCTAGCCCCAAACTAAGCAAAACTTGTACTATGGTTGCTAGTCGACGATATACATACTTATACAGATAAATATATACATACCTATTTATATACATAGAATACACACAGGACTCAGGAACAAGTATTTGTGTTCATCACTCAAATAAACGCCCTTACCGGGATTCGAACTCAGGACCATCGGCTTCACAGGCAGGGTCACTACCCATCAAATCAAATACACATCAAAAGTGTAATTTATTCAACCAAAAACGTCACTTTTGACACTGACAGATCATTATCATATCGGTGTGACATCTTATAAGCATTGTTCGAATCGGGCCAAAAGTGAAAAGTCTTTGGTGCGCTCCAATAGCATAATTATCCACGCTGCTCTGCCCTGCTGCTGGTCAGCGACCCATTGTCAACCCACAACACTCATCTCCCTCCCTAGATCACACGTCTCCCTCGCACTTCGCTTTCGAAAACTATTTGAATTCTAAACCGGAAATCTGCCGCCGGACACCCGAAAAAAGGCGATAAATATAGCCTTTTCAGTACCGTAGTCTACGAACATAACTAGATAATATATCAAAAGTAACCCGCTCCGTAAAGTGTCACGAGCATAACCCATAGCTTGTTACAGCGCTGATAAGAGTTTATGGCTTTCAGCGTTGTTCCGCTTCACAGCACCCGTGCAATGACACCCTGTATACTATCAAACACCGTCAATCAAGGCGCCAATCATAGCCATCCTTTTTTGTGAGAAATGGAGTGTAGTGGTCATACAACAGTCGCGTAACGCCCTGTATACTATCAAATACCGTCAATCAAGGCGTCATCAAATAACCATCATATCCAGAGGAGAACAGCATTAAGGTCAAAGGTGTGATATCGAAAGATCGAAAGATCTGACGATCAATATTTTAAACTAAAGTATATTTTCAGAGTAATTGGTCATATATTCCGTCGCACCTTATCTTTGGTTTCCTTATAATTTTCTAATTTTACACCCTCTGAAAAAAACCTACTGCAAAAAAATACCTACCTACTGCTGTGGTGTGATGACCCGAAGTGGATCTTGGCCTCCGACACCAAAGACCGCCATGCTTCTTTGTCGATAGCCGTTTCTGTCCAGTTGACTGCGCCGATTTAACTGATATTTATAGGGCATATAAAATATCAGCATATCTAAGTAGCAATAATAGTTATTTATAAAACGACACGTTAGACAACCCATCGCTGAACTAGGTATCTTCATGTCCCAACCGAACCACGCATGGAAACAATTTGTATTGATAACTGAACGTGTCTGGCGTCCTTAACACCGATACCTATCTTAATACAGTTTATAAAACATTTCTCTCCAAGGAATCCAGCGATTCCTTTGTGGTATTTCAACTTACATTTTCTAATAGAAACAACTATGAATTCTCAAAAAGGAACCTTATTTCGTTAACAGTAAGATGGACTTTTGTTCTGATGAAAGAAATGTAAAGCTGTCACACATAGGAAGTTGTGTGAGCTCTTTGCTGTTTCTGATGCATTTTGTGCCTTGTGAATGAGCTTTGGAACAAAGCTTATGAATACGGCGAAATCAACTTTTATGAACTCAGGCAATATTGAGCTAAAGGTGATTTTATGTTTTATTTGGTTAGATAGGTATTACTGAATCGCGATTAGAAAGGGATTGAGATAGCTGTCAATCCATATTGATTTTGACGTAAGTGTATGGAAATCTGTTATTTCTAATCCCTTTCTGATCGCGGCATGATAATATTTAAAGGGGGTGCAATCTTTTCGAGCGCGGGAGCCATACCTTTGCCCTAGTCTCGAGTAGAGGGCGTTACTTTTTGATATTTACCACATAGCAGTGAAACAACTACGATCAAAGTCAAATGGCATTCTAAAAGTTTTAATCTTCTGTCGAAATATGGGAGTAAATGGCTACATAACTAACCATGACAATAACTCTCTATTACACTCTATTCTCTTTGGTAAGAGTTAAGAGCAAAAACTAAACCATTATTGGGAGATCATACATACTTTAAAATGTAAAAAAACGACAGCTACTAACTAATCATATGGTTCCAAGAATTCCAATATCGGTTTGATGTCAGTGCACGTTCCAATTGGCCTAGTAAATTTATAGCCCACGATGTACAAAGGCAGCGTTAATACAATGAAGCCATTTTATACTCGTATAGCGTCTAATCAAGGCCTATCAAGCACATGGCTGACTGAGGGAAAGTGTAAGGACCCTTGAGGTCCAAAATCAATCGTGGGTAACATAAGGACCCTCCTGATTTGACGTAACGCAACTTCGGATCCTTTGTAGATCGGTTGTAGGTCAAATTATTGATGTTTTTCCTCGTTAATTTTAAGACTTACGGTAAGAAGTACGGTCATCATCTTCCTCGCGTTGTCCCGGCATTATTGCCACGGCTCATGGGAAACTGGGGTCCGCTTGGCAACTAATCCCAAGAATTGGCGTGGGCACTAGTTTTAAGAAAGCGACTGCCGTCTGACCTTTCAACCCAGAGGGTAAACTAGGCCCTTATTGAGATTAGCCCGGTTTCCTTACGATGTTTTCCTTCACCGAAAAGCGACTGGTATATATCGAATGATATTTCGTACATAAGTTCCGAAAAACTCATTGGTTCGAGCCGGGGTTTGAACCCGCGACCTCCGGATTGCAAGTCGCACGCTCTTACCGCTAGGCCACCAGCGCATCTTTTTATTATCGTCCACCAAATCTTCAAAACAGAATTGGCCCCATGTTCTCGGGTTGTTTTTACTGTAAGGCCCTGGTCTCCTATAAACGCCATCGGCCGCTTACAGCGTCTGCGTCACGATGCTTACTATAGAGATGTACTGTTGTGGTCTGTTTTAGACGTCGACGTCAGCGTCTTTTTTGTTCAAAAACGTTGACGCTGACGCCAGACGCCGCGTACAGCATAAAATAGGAGACCAGGGCCTTACGATACTAATACAAGAAGGAAGCGGAGAGAATTCTTAATTATTTACTCTTATTGCCAATAAAAGTACACAATTTAGACATTTTATAAAGAGGTATATAAAGTATTGAGACGAGAATTTCATATTTTTGAATTTAGTAAAATATGATGGTTTTTGTTAACATTCACGCATACATATCGCTCGTGCGAGACACGGCCGTATGATGGCAAAATTCTTGTTCGTTTTGATGGAAAATAGTAGTACTTACATATAACCTACACTTCTTTCTGCGATGGTGGCACATCATACCAGTCCACATTCCTCGTTCGGCGCATTCCTTGTCGCGCGCTCATAACAAGAATTTACAATGAAATTGAATTGAAGCGCGAAACCAAAGGCGAGGGCTTAATTAACACGAATTTGTAATTCCTGTATCGCTCGTGGCACACACAATGTGTTTCATCACACTTGTGAAGAAAAAAGGGAAATAAATAAACGTTCTTAATTTAGTACGTAAATTACAGCCGAAGGTCGAAATTTAGGATGTGCTGAAAATGTAAGTTTGAGTCTGAAAGTTGCACATACCGAAGGTTTTTTTTTTCAATATAATGTACAGTCACCTGCAGGGTACCACCCCTGCATACAAACTTCTATGCAGGGGTGGTACCTTTTTCTCTGCAGCTGACTGTACCTACTTGTTACAGAGTGCCCATCTGCCTATATGAACGCGAAGGCTTGGCCCATTAGTAAAAATAGTTAAATTTGATCTCCTGAACCAACGATGTAAATCTTGAAGGATCAAGAACCTTTTCCTAACTCAATCCCACTTGAAATCACATTCGCCGTATCAAACCGACCGCTATATTTTAGAGGAAGCCATCCCGGCACCAGCGGGGTAATTTACGTGAGTGATCTCAGGGCGCAATTACCCCACTTACCCCAATGCCCCGCTCTGCCGTTTAACTGGGAAAAGGAAGTACTTACTTTTTTGTTTTGTAATCAGGATGGGTCTAATGAATCGGCGACTATTTGTTAACTGAGTTAAGTGAAAAAGTTTAAGGGTGCGAAAACTCCATCTATACAAAGTATCTTGAGGGTGTTTTTTATCTAACCCTCCAAGTGGCAGAATCCGACTCCCGGACAATAACGTCAATTACATTTGATTTGTTAAAATAAAATCGAAGTTTAAACAAGTCAAAAATGACATATGCCACTTGAACTAAACAGTTCCGTTGCGTATAAATTCATAATTCGAAGTAGAAAGACCTTGAGATTTAAAACATTTTTTGTTCTTAAGATGTTATTGAGCTTCACTAAAAAAATATTTTCTGAAATTCAACCCAAGGTGTAAACAATATTACTTACAAAATAATATTACCTACTTCGTCTTCTGCAAAACATGTTTTAAGCGAGTTAACCAATTTATAAAATCAGTCACGTTTGACCTACTTGTTGAAAACATTAAGGGTAACATTCCATTTCTGACCGCAGCTGCACTACTGGTACTGAATGAACGCGTCGCTGTTACTGTCAATTTCCATACTTCCATAGTAAAATGAACAGTAGTGCAGCTGCGGTTGGAAATGGACTGTCACCTTTAGACTGTTGTTAACTAAATGACTTTAATTCTCGCTTCTTTTCATGTGGTTTTTCGTCGCAACGCTAAATCATGGAAACATGCTAAAACAATTGGCAATAACTACATATAAGTGGTTTAAAATAACAAACACCCATGTGCCCCATGCAATTTAGCACTTAGTACCCATGTACTAAAGTGCTAAATCGCATGGGTTGGCGTAGTATAGTCATGGACTTTAATTGTTTAATTACCTAACCACTAATACATATACGATTACCTGCCGCGTAGCCAACATGCCAATCGCTTACGCTTCGTAGCGATCGAAACGCAACTGCCACTGTCGCACTAATATGGAAGAGTGAATAGAGTGATAGAGTGACACAAAGCGATTCTATGGCGAAGGATTTTGAGTTACCGAAACGTCCCGCTTGGCGCGCTGTTCAAAATCCCATACAAAACTAGACACAACGCAAACGCTCGTCACGGGGACATTAAAATTCATAGCGTAGGCAGGCGTTGCTCACTCCGCGATTTCGTCGCTTTGCTACAGGTAGCTAATAAAAATACATCCGTTTCACACCAATTTTGGTGGCTAGCCATAAGCCGCGCGTGGCGCTGTCGCCACCTAGCGGCTATATCTGTGCTGATCGTAACATACGGATTTTGTTAGAGAGTGTGTTGAGTCTTCTGTACCTAGTACTATTATTTATTCTGTGGCGTAGGTAGGTACTAAAGGCGAGCACCCGAATGAGCTAGGAGTCCCAAACCAAGATCGAAATTAGAAATAGTTGAATGATTGCATTATTCTCGTATTTTTGTTCGAACCACTCGAATTCATTAGAATCATCAGTTATATATTATTGTCATTCTGATATAGTGTACGTTCGAATTAGCCTATATCCTCTAGCCGCCCATACGTCAAACCTTGCCAAGCAAAATGAAATTTTATTATGTCAACACAAAGTTCAAATTAGAATGGAACAGTAGACCTTTTTATAGGTCTTTGGGCGGCTAGAGGATATATAATAGTTAAGTAGGTATAGGTATATTAGACATCGGGCTTGGCGGTCAAGGTTGAGAGCTGTGGGGTGAGTGGAAACTTATACTTATCTATAGCAACCGATAAGTAGGTACGGTAGTAGGTAGGTAAGGTACTGCCGCGCGGCCACTTAAATATTAAGTAGATATCGATCGAGCCAGATTCAAATTTAATAAATCATTATATTTTTGAGCTGGTTTTAATACCACCCCGAGAGTCATCTTGTAGCTGACACCGTAAGATTGTGAACCCGTTAGTTTATAATCTAACGTAGGTTAGGTTAGGTTAGTTTATATTTATAATAATCTCCCTGCCGTCAGTTTATAATTTAACTAGCGAGATTATAATCTGACGAGTGTTTACAATTTTACGGTGACATAGCTACTGTATAACGTTGTACGATACATATTTGAATAGGTAATTTGCAACTCGTGCTGATTTAAAATACTCCCTTCGGTCGTGTTTTAATTTATCGCCACTCGTTGCAAATTTTCTATTTTTCGCACGTGTATCGTAACTATTATAAATTTGTAGACAGTCTTTAAGTATTATAATCTATTTGAGTCAAAAAGGCATTCATTCCTTATTTATAAGCTAACAGTAGACCTCTGAACTCAATAGTCTAAATAAGATTGAATATACCTAAACAAAAAAACTCTAGTGTTTTCGTCTGTACAGTTTTCTAAAACTGAATCAAACAATTATTCAACTTATTTCATTAATTAAACGCGTGAGAAAGTTTTCAACAAATAATTAGTTTTTACTTCGGGCAAAATAATGAATTATGTACGTTTGAGGCACAAAACTGGTACCTACCTACCTACGTTACGTAGGCTACGTAAAATTCTTATTGGTTGTAGGACTTAAGTTAGGGTTGCCATACGTCCCGTATATACGGGACTGTCACCGTATTTAAGTATCACGTCCTGTATTTTTACTGGTCCCGTTTTTGTCCCGTATTTTGTCGACCGGTCTGGCCTAGTGGGTAGTGACCCTGCCTATGAAGAATATGAAACCGATGGTTCCGGGTTCGAATCCTGGTAAGGGCATTTATTTGTATGGTGATACAGATATTTGTTCCTGCGTCATGGTTGTTTTCTATGTACTTATGTAAGTATTTATTTATATATTATATATATCGTTGTCCGAGTACCCATAACACAAGCCTTCTTGAACTTACCGTGGGGCTTAGTCAATTTGTGTAAAAACGTCCTATAATATTTAATTATTTATTAATAGCGCTCTAGAACAGGGCTCTCCAAACCCCAGCTCCAAACAGCAGAAACCAGATACACCCCCCCCCCCCGCGCGAAAGTTTCTGAGGCGCAATATGGCGCTAGAATACCACTATCCCTTATCAGCTCCGACTTATTATGGCAACCCTAACTTAAGTACCTTATTCTTTCTTATTTATTAATTACCTTATTAAAAATTTACTAGTAATGATGGAGTTTTTCTTCTCCCTACCTCTTTGTTATATTTTGTACTTAATAATTATAAAATAATAACTATTATATTGGAGTTACCGTAAGGCGCGAGTAGGGTCCAACCTGAAATAAGCGGCAGATTCCTGCAGCCGACCTGCCTCCACACTATTGGCTCGCCTTTCCTGTGGGTTAAGACAGTGAAGCCGAAAGGGTAATGCAGGTGCTGAGCATCCCTGCGTTTCCTTAATTCCGTACCAGGCGGTGTTAAGTCTGGAGAGGTCATTGTCTCTCCGATTTGCACCATAAATCGTCTGCAATAGACGCAAAGGCCAATGGAATTATAAAAACGCCGATTAAGAAAAATTTTGTCAGCTGTGTTTTTGTTAGTGAATACATGAATGTAAACGATGTATAGGTACATATTGTCGATTCACTACAAGGAGATTGGTTGCACGTGAGCGGAGGTCGGAGGATCTTGAGGGAAGTCTGAGACAAACAGCGTGTGCTTCTTATGGCGTATATTGGGAAAGTGTCATGAGTACATTAGAAATTCGCTAGCCTAAAATAATTATAACTAATTACAGCGCCACCTATGGACTGTATTGGGAACTATCTATCTTACTAGAGATGTACGAGTATCTATGTAGATCGATAAGCCATCTAGGGATTCTAGGGTTCGATAAAGTATGTGAGAGGTCACGTTGGCGCTGTTAACTGCACAAGTTATTAACAGAGATCTTGACATTATTTTGAAATCTAATTATCCTGTAATTATTTAACTTTTAGATTGATATTTTATGGATTATTCTTGTACTCGTACCTGTTTTGGTGATCACAAAATGAATTATTATAGATTGATATAGTTACTACCCAGTTAGTACTGCAATTTTACGCAGTATTATGAAATAAATAATATATCTAAATGTACTAAAACTTTATTTTTATTTACAGGTAAATATTCTAAAAGTAATAGTTTGTCTTTCGAATTTAAACTGTTCTGACATACTAACATTGAATAATTTTACGGTTTAGACGCTCGCACTGTTAGTGCTTGTGAAAGGAGGCCTAGGCTCTCCGAAACATGTCGCGCGAGTGACTTAAAACAAGTGAGTCTAAACCGTAAAATTTTTCAAAGTTTGTCTTTCTTCATTCATCTTCATTTGTTTGCCGAGATACACGTGTAGGTACACTGAAATAGTAACATTTCATAGTAAAGTCAGTTAAAGGGCAAAAAGACTTAAACCCACAAGAAGGCTTTTTTCTCGCTTTGTTTTGTTTTTCTGGTGGTAAAGTGTGTAAACTCGGTAATCCCCTTTCGTGACCTTTGGGGATCAATTACTTTTTTCATCTTGGCACGTTCCCGTTTGCATACTAAATGATGTTAAGACTTGTCTACAACCTTAACTGATAAATACTGCAGGGCTCTAGTTTAAATACATACATACATAATATATCACGCCTAATATTTCCCGGAAGGGTAGGCAGATACCACGGATTTCCATTTGCTACGATCCTGACATACCTCTTTCGCTTCCGTTACTTTCAAAACATTCCTCATACAGTTCTAAGTTTCTAGTTTAAAAACTCCGAAATATGACTTTAAAAATAAAAAAATAGATAAATTTTCTTTCTTCTTCGCAATCTCTGTGTATTTTGTACAAGCTTGAAACACAGCTTTTCACAATTACCGTGCAGAATAAGGGCAATAAAGAAAAATCTCACGTAAGTACACTTTTTTTGCTCATTTTGTCAATGCCAAAGTTGCGGTCCAGATAACACAATCTTTACGCTTTACAAACGACTACATACTTATATGTATTTACTGGTCTGACACACCATTTACTATTACATATTAGGGTTGAAGATGCTACTAAAGATAATACAAACACTATCTTCTCGGTGCTGTGATGTAGGTTACTACCGGTGGTGGTTTTTAATATTATTAAGTAGATTAATAACATGCCTAAATCAATCTGTATTTTCGTTTTCACATAAGAAAATACATATTCAATTACGATAGAGTCAACATCAACAGTAGCAGATGAGATTACGCGTGAAAGGTATCTCATTAACAAAAAGACATGTCTCTAATATGTAGAATAATTAGACTGTAACATATACTTTTGAAAGCACTTTATATATTCGATTTTATAATATAAAGCAGTAAATATTACGAGACGATCTTACACAGATCGCCCCACCTTAGTGTTGTGGGTACTAGACAACATTAATATAACAGAGAATACATAGAAAACGTACATAACCCAGGAACTTTACCATATAATATAACAGAGATATTATCTTTGCCGTTACTAAGGTTAGTGAAATATTTTTTCATTATTTCTTGAAGGTGTTCCGCCATTTTGCGTCGGCGGGCCGACAGTTGATTGTTCCACGATTCAATTTGTACGGCTTAGTGACAAGAATAGCTCTCAGTGGTCTAAATACGTTTCCATAAATAATCAGTTTTAAAAATACGCCAGTTTATTTTCGACTGTCCCCACCCTGAGGGGCTACCGCGAAAAGCGTATTTCGCAAATTGCGGGCATTTTTCGCTGTCACTATAATTACGCCTTCATTGGAGTAAAAGAGAAAGATCCCCGCAATTTGCGAAATTCGTTTTTCGCGGTGGCCCCTCTGCGACAGCAGACCTACGAATTGACACATTTTCAGTTCGATTAGCAACGCGATAAAATAGAGTTTAAGATGCTCGTGTAAATAATGTGCCAAGTATGGTTGCTTGTCCATTTCAAGTAGGTAAATTTTTTTCAACAACTTTCTTTTTACCACATTGCCATGGTTAAGCCAACATTGTTTCACCTGACCGACATAAGGCACACACATTGATGCGTATACAGACATGTCATGCTGACATAGATACTCAAAAGATTTCCGTATTAGGTTAAGGTGACATTCGAATCACGACTGTACCAGCAATCAGTATTGCAGGTGACATTCGAATCACGACTGTACCAGCAATCAGTATTGCTGGTACAGTCGTGATTCGAATGTCACCTTAACCTAATACGGAAATCTTTTGAGTATCTATGTCAGCATGACATGTCTGTATACGCATCAATGTGTGTGCCTTATGTCGGTCAGGTGAAACAATGTTGGCTTAACCATGGCAATGTGGTAAAAAGAAAGTTGTTGAAAAAAATGACGCGCGACGCCGTGCGGCGTAAGCGCCATCGACAATAAGGTCCCTTTTCATAGATCATGCCCCTTATATTTCGTGAAACCGCCCGCCCGCGTGAACGCTGCAGCAGTAACGTTGCAGTCAACGTTACTGCTGCAGCGTTCACGCGGGCGGGCGGTTTCACGAAATATAAGGGGCATGATCTATGAAAAGGGACCTTATTGTCGATGGCGCTTACGCCGCACGGCGTCGCGCGTCATTGTATTTATATCGGAGCATCGTTAATAATGACGTAAGCGCCATCGACAATAAGGTCCCTTTTCATAGATAACGTCACATATTACTTTCAGCATAAACGAGTTTTCAAATTGCATTTTTGTTTAAGTTTCATACTTCTCCCCGCGACCATTTGAGGAAATTGCTGTAGGGAATAACTTCCCCCCCTCTGAGACTATACTAGTATAACTAGTAACATAACCTACTCCTGGCTCTTATTCCGTTGCAGTAAAGTCTACAATGGGCAGTTAATATCGGTGATAGTGGATGTGATGCATATAAGTGTATTCTCTTGTAAAGAAAATTCAGTTAAGTTCTCGGGAAAACCAGTGTAATGCGAGCTTGAATTCTGCCAAAAATCTCACGGCTCCTGTGCTGCCCCCTATATGTACTTCATGCACGCTTATAAACGATTGTCATCTTGGCTCCCGTTTCTCTAAAGCTTGTAACTTGTAATACAAGCGGATGTCACTTTTTGACAATTTTTGTTAGAAAGGGACTTCCACTTGTATTACTTAAGTTACAAGCTTTTGAGAAACGGGCCCCTGGGCCCTAGCAGCTAAGTACGAATTGTCAAAAAACAGTTTAAGGCACAGTATGTATACTCTATGGTTTACGATGGGTGCTAGTGCTGCACTCTGGCGGCAGAACATTGCAGTAATACCCCCTATTAAATCCCCCATTCGCTCTTTTTGTTGTAAGCTATCGGAATGCCTCCCGACTCGACCGTAGACTCGTGGGATTGATCGAGTTGATCTAAACTTGGTTAGTTTGCTGCACTACCTACGTATTCCAGAGGGCCCACCGCGAACCACGTCCCACGTGTTGCCTCTCTGTCACACTTACGTACGAATTTACAAGTGCGACAAGGCAACACGTCAAACTTGGTTCGCGGTAGGTCCTCAGTTTCCAGTTTACGAAGATCCATTGCACCACGAAGCATACATTATAGGAACTGTTGATCGATGGGCCAAATGTTATACCAGTGCACTAAATTTTAATATTATCCACAGAGTTTCTTGCCGGTCCCATATTGGGATACCGTGCTCCATTTTGAGGAGGGATTTAAATCTTCTCGGGGCAGAGGTGTAGGGTTGGAGCCGGTGTAGCTTTATTTGACGTTCGTGAGCGCATTGTAATATGCCTACTTAAATAATAAACTCTTTATATGTACCTATGTACCTATATATAAGAAAAATCCTTATTTAGTTTCAATATTTTATTATTCTTGTACACAAACATATCAATCAATTAGTAACATGTCAATAAAACTTCTATAAAAAAAAAACAATCATGATAAGTCCGTCCACTTTACACCGGCTCAAACAGAACAAAGTGAAGGAGTGTCATAATATTATAAACGTCATATTTTCATAGAAATTAGACTTTAATGATGACACTAACAATACATACTTTGTCATTACAAGTTTATGCCATGCAGAGTTAGCTTGGTCCGTCTCTATTTTATTAGTTTTTAGGGTTCCGTACCTCAAAAGGAAAAAACGGAACCCTTATACCATCACTCGTGTGTCTGGCTGTCCGTCTGTCACAGCCTATTTGTTGTTTAACTGAGTGTTGTATATAACTTAACATTTTCGTGCGTTTACGTATTAGATACCTAAGTCTTAGATTTTTACAAAATTAACGTGGTCTGTCAAAAAATATGGCACGCAGGGCACGGATGTCACTTTTTGACAGCTTTTGATAGAAAGTGACTTCCACTTGTAGGTATTATAAGTTACAAGCTTTTGAGAAGCTGCCATTGAGTTGATGATTCCTTACATTCCTTTATACAACTCTTTCAGTCTTTTCTGGTGTTGCACCACTTGTGTCTAAAGCAAAAAAAACCTGTCACATAATTATAAATAAAGTTAATATACCTAAGATACCATTTAATATTTATACTTGAAATAGGTACTTTTTTACTTTTAAAATAAAACAACAAAAGGATCTGGGGCCCGTTTCTCAAAGCTTGTAACTTGTAATACAAGTGGGAGTCCCTTTCTAACAAGAGCTGTCAAAAAATGACACCCGCTTGTATTACAAGTTACAAACTTTTGAGAAACGGGCCCCAGAATTATATTATAATACCTAATCGTAAATATTTTACTAAAGTTAGCTAAATCAGCAGCGATATTGATAACACAGACTTGTGTAAACAGCGTAATTTTAAAACGTCAAACTTCTATGAAGTTATGCCGATAAATCTAACAATTTCATCATGTATTAAAATGACCAATGAACTAACGGCTACTGTTGATTGGATACGCTAACTGCTAAATAAAATTGAGGCCAAAGATCTTTTTTAAGTTTGGATTAAAAAAACTACTTACTCGAACTATTTTCTACTTCTTTCTCCTGTTTCGGCTCATTCCATGATTGTGGCTCACTGGTTCCGAACACCAGGTAGAAAGTGTTACCCAGCACGTAGAGCAAGGAGGAGAGGTAGAAGACATTTCTCCACTGACTTACATCAGTCTGAAATAAAACATTACCAGTTTGAACAAGAAATACGTGAAATACTAAACTGGAAACCTATTAATATGACAAAAATTTAGTATGTGTTAAAAAAATATAATAAGCCACATTATACACAGTATAATTTTATAATAGTTAGATATAGTTTCTAGCCAGTCACTTGTAAGTAAGGCTTATCATGCCTTCGTTTTCCTCATTCTCCGCTATGGAATAATTTTCTGGGGAAATTCAAGGTATTATTAAGTTTAGATGCATCGAATCTAAGGTTTGAATAATAAAGGTAACCTGTCTGAAAAATTTACAGTTTTTTGAAAGAAACGCTTAAAACTTAGAAAAAGTTCAGTAAAGAAAGATGGATTAAGTACCTCGTCTTTTATTATAGCTCCAGCAACTAGCGGTGAGATGAATGATATGAAGTTTGCGACGCAGTTCGTGATGGAGAGCATGAAACCCGCAAAGTTGGGAGCCATGTCCAGATACGCCAACTAAAACAACAAAAAATGGTTAATTCATAAATTACTGAAATGTTCGCAAAGATATTTATTGTAGTGATTAGTGATGTTTGTAAAGAATAAGTCCAGCGGTGAAAACTTCCTGCTAATAGTGGTGGTGGTCAAAAGTTTCTTAGAACTTACAGACTAAATGTCATTCTTCAGTAATCGTTTTCCAGTGCAGCATTAAGAGAACGGGATAATAAAGCTTAGTTCCTCCTCTAGGTTACATAACCAGATTTCCGTCAATTTTGTAACAACTGATGCCTGCATAAATATTTAGGATTAAATTAGATATTACGCATTTTCCACGTTTTTTTTCGCTCAGTAGGCTTTGCACGACGGATCCGAAATGTATGGAAAGATTCGCGGATCTGGATCCAGATCCGGATAATTTCATACATTTCGGATCCGGATTGCAAACCTAGTAGTAGCATAATCCGGGATTTTGCTAGTATGAAGCGGACATTGAAGACGATAAATCCAAATTTCAAGTTCCAAAAACCATTTACCATAAAGCCCGTGTAGTATCCTGCATTAAGCCCGACGACCACACACAGCAGTCCGACCGCCAAGCCGATATTCCCAGCAGGCACGAAGGCAAACCCGATGAGAGTCACGGCCGGCACGAGGTAAGCTGTAAATAGAAAATTAAGACAGAGTGTACCACCTTATTGGCCTTAGCGTCTATTGCAGACGATATGGTGTAAGACATTACACCGCGCCTGGGACGGAATTGAGGAAATGTAGGGATGCCCAGTACCTGCATTATCCTCTCAGCTTCACTGTCTCATCCCACAGGACAGGCGAGCCAATACGTGTGGAGACAGGTCGGCTGCAGGAATCTGCCGCTTATTTCAGGTTGGACCCTACTCCCGCCTTACGAAAACTCCATTCCATGTTTTATTTTGCGGTATCCTTCTCCTAAATGGATTGCAAACCAATGCTAAGAGGACCATCTCCGAAGGGTACCGAGGACCCAGCAATAAGATAACAATCGTGGATAATATAGAAAACACCAAAACTTTAATAATGTATAGAAATTCACCTGACTTTTTGGTTGTTACCTTGGCTAGGCCCCCTGGAGCCTAATTGCAGCCTGTGATTTATTGTCAACCATAACCAGTACCACCGTGATTTTGGGTTTTACCAAAATAGGGGGAAATATCTACATATTATCAGCTTTCAGACACAGAAGTAATAAATTAAAACCTTAATCTTCACTCAAGTTAAATTACATGTGGATGCAATATATCAAAAAAGGATTGTCTAAACATATAATTATCTTAAAAGTACTAGATTACCTTACCTATGCTATTGCTTAATTTTCTCGTAGTAGTTGCACTAAGCCAGCCCTTGGCTAGTATAAAGTCCGACGCTAGACCAAAGGGGAAGCTTAGCAGGTACATTGTGATGTAGGGGAGCGCCGAAAGAACGCCGTTCTGAACAAACAACACTCATTTTACTCATTAAGTCATGGCATCATGGTATTTGGGCTATACAAATTCATGTAACTATAATTGAAATACTCACTGCTTTAATATTAACTCCAAGCACTTGACTCATGTAAGACGGTATCTCCGTCATCAGCGTCCAGAATCCCCAGTTCTGGCAGCAGTGCACAACGATCAGGCTGATGAAGGGCAGAGATGTGAACACAGATTTCCAGGGCACGGAGTATGACTGGAACAGTAAGATTGGAATTGGGTTAGGTTGGCAATACATTATTGATTGATTGATTGAATCTTTTATTTGTGTGTCTACAATTTTATTTCAGGTCAGCTTCATGATAATCGTAATAAAAATGTTGGTTATAATATATATTCATCTTCCAGTTCAACATGAAAGCATTAAATCAATTAAGATATTCTTCTTAACAAGCGCTGGTGGCCTAGCGGTAAGAGCGTGCGACTTGCAATCCGGAGGTCGCAGGTTCAAACCCCGGCTCGTACCAATAAGTTTTTCGGAACTTTTTTACGAAATACCAGTCGCTTTTCGCAGTCGCTGTTACTAAAACCGGACTAATCCCAATAAGGGCCTAGTTTACCCTCTGGGTTGGAAGCTCAGATGGTAGTCGCTTTCGTAAAAACTAGTGCCGACGCCAATTCCTGGGATTAGTTGTCAAGCGGACCCCAGGTTCCTATGAGCCGTGGCAAAATGCCGGGACAACGCGAGGAAGATGACCTATAATAAAATTTAAAATTAATTGTACCTTATGACCACCCACATGTCCTAGCGAGCTCTGTATATACATCCTCTCCTCCTCGCTGATCATTTTCGAGCCCTGCGGGGAAGCTGATCCAATGAGGATGTAGATGGCCGTCCATATGACCCCACATATGCCGCTGGCGTAGAAGATGGAAGGCCAGCCCCAGTACTCGGCGAGGTAGCCGGCCAGCATCAGTTGAGCTGCTGTGCCGAATTGAGATCCTAAGAAATCAAGTACATTCTTTTGTAAAATACATCAATAGGAGAAAAAAAAATGTAGCAGCTGGATAAAAACAAATTCGATTTTTGCAAACAAAGATTTATTGAGTCGTAAATCACGGGAGCGTGAATTAAAAGTTGTGAATCAATGTGTTTGCGCTTTGGTGTAACTTGTCGTCACATGTTACTTACACCAAAACGTAGGTAACATTGATTCATAAGTTTTAATTCTGATTATATAAATATTTTAGCTAATGTAATATAAAAATAAAATTTTCATATAAGAACTTATTCAGTTTAGCTCTCTTTCAAACACAACAAAGCAATTTTTGTGTTATTTTTTAATTTTCTACGAGACAGAAAAGTAACACAAAAAAAGTTGATTCACCCAAATAATGAAGCAGAAATATAAAAACCGGCAAAGTGCGAGTCGGACTTGCATTCCAAGGGTTCCGTACATAAATTCCGACTCACGCTTGACTGCAATTTCTAATAGGTTTTCCTGTCATCTATAGGTAAAGAACTATTTTGTGTATTTTTTTTTAAATTTTACACCAAGTAGTTTCGAAGATAAAGGGGGGGGGGGAATGGTCGGACGGACAGACAGACAGACGCACGAGTGATCCTATAAGAGTTCCGTTTTTTCCTTTTGAGGTACGGAACCCTAAAAATGAATCACGGCGATGACGATAGTTCCTTACCTGAATAAATAAATGACATAAATCGACCTTTATCTTCCAAAGGCACCCATTTCCCGATGAGGTTGTGACTGCAAGGGAATAAGAAGCCCTGTGTCAAACCCTGTAGAACACGACATGCGCATACTGCCTGCCAGCCTCCCTAGAATCAAACGGACATCCATGTTTTAATAATCTGTAGGGCTACCGCGAAAACCGAAATTTGCAAATTGCGGGGATCTTTCTCTTTTACTCCAATGAAGGCGTAATTAGAGTGACAGAGAAAGATGCCCGCAATTTGCGAACTTCGATTTTCGCAGTTATAGCCAGATTAACCCTTTGAACGACACGCCTATCGTGTGCGGCGCGTCAACGTGAACCTTGTCAGAATGCACGAAGGTTTATTGCTGTTGCCGCGCGCATCAGTTGACGTCTTTGGCGGTCATATGGTTAATATTTTTAATGTGAACAATAAAGAGCTTTTGCTGAGTTGTTGGTAAGTCTATATCTACTCTCTGTAAAGCCCCAGCAAGACGTAAGAATCACGCTGGTTGCCATCATCATCTTTACCATCATGCCATTGCATTGTTAACGTGTCATCAGTGATGTGATTATGACCTTCGAACTTACACGATGAGAGAGATAAGGGTATGGCATTAATTCAATGCTATCATAAATAAACATCTTGGCCAGCAGTGCTTTGATTGTACCCAATAACATACAGAAATAGAAAAACGAAGAATGCATTATACTTGACAATAGAACTTACGTAAGTAGCAGCAGTAGGCAGAATGAGAGTGATGATGGAATTACATCCAATGCTGATGGTGATGAGAATACTGCCTCCGATCTTGTCTGCCAAAAGACTGCCAGGGATCTGCAGCACTACGTAGCCCCAGAAGAAGGATGAGAGGATCACGCTCTGGGTTTGCATGCTCCAATCGAATGTCTGGAAGATGTTGGTTTGTTATGGTGAGTTTGTAAAAAATCTATTGGTAGTCTAAAGATAATATAAGTGCTAAAGGGTCCAGTCGTATCCACTAATTCTGTTTTTAATTTACCTATCTTATTGTATTTATCGGCAGCACCTGCTGAAATTTTTCTTTTAACATGTATACTTTCTTTTACCTAATGTGTATGTATATACAACCTAATGTGTAAAAGAAACACACTTTTAACATATTCAACATCTATTACCCATACCCATAGGAGTATATTTTTTGACCACAACAACTTGTAAAGGATATACTCGTATACTAAAGATAATTATTCAAAAACTGAAGAGGAAGTTGCATGTTATCCACAAGAGAGGCAAAGTAATTTGTTGTTAGTATGTCTCACAACAGTTTAAATTCGATTAAATTCGATTTACTCATGTTGGTTGGTGGAGTTGACTTGTAAGTGTCGACTTTGAATGACAAAATATTTAATAACCTTCATTTGGATTTGGTTGCTAATGTTTTATAGTCAGCATTTTCCTCGTGTTGGTGTGGTGTAAAATTTTGTGTTTAACTCGGTAGCAAAGTTTGTTTTAATCCTCGTGGCTAGAAACCTCCGCAATAATTTTGGAACTCGCTTGTTTGGATATCAATATTAGCACAAGGAGTTGAACAACAACTTTGCGCCCTTGTAATACAAATAACTATTTAACGAAGCCCTACCGTCAGATTGCCAGCGCTAGCTAATAATATTACTAGCTTTTGCCCGCGACTTCGTCTGCGTAGAATCAGTAATATCAGCTATAGTAAGTATAACGCCTGGATAAAGTGTAATAGCAATCATTCAATTTGAGCATTGCTTACATTAATTAACAGGCAATTCGTTAATTTTCTCATTTCCGCCTCCCCTTTTCACCCTGTGAAAAGACCTGGATGATTTCCGACATAAAAACTATCCTATGTCCGTCCCCGGGACTCAAACTATCTCTATGCTAAATTTAAACTAAATCCGTTTAGCGGTTTAAGCGTGAAGAGGTAACAGACAGACAGAAAGACAGACACACTTTCGCAATTATAATATTATATATTAGTATGGATTAGTATGGATTTAGCAAATAAGCCAGCATTATAAACAATAACAATTTGTTATCAACTCAACGCGTGCTCAAGTGCCGATTACGAGTTTATCTGATCTTCTCATATCAACATGACGAACATCTCTGATTTGAAAACCAAATTGCATAATAAGTATAAATAATCTTGTCGTTCCTGTTTTTCTGTATAAGGCCAAGTTTAAGGTTCTCCCCCTGCTAGATGGTGTGCTCAAATTACTGCAACTATGTAATTAAAACTGCACGAGGCCATGCACTTGGCGAAGGACAGAAGCCTATGGAGATGGCAGAAGGAAGTGGTGTGGACGTATGTGTGTGTGAAGTGTTTTCTACTACTATAATATATCACAATCATAATTAAATAAGCACTGCGGGAACGACTGAAGAAGAAGAACCCTAAGTTTCAAAATATGCAGTTAAGTACACTCACATTGTCTGCAGAGGAGTCAGTCATAGCCACGATGGCCATGCTCATGTTGACTCGCATGGCATACCCGATGACTAACGCGAAGAACATCATCACAGCTTGCAGGTGTCTGATGCCAAAAGCGGCTTCTGAAAGACATGATTATTACCGACCGGATTATTGAACGGTCATATTGAATTCTTATTATTTATAGACTTGTTAAGTTGTGTTTATAGAAAACTGCACATTCTGAGAAGAACCTAGAACAGGAGGAAACCACGAGTATAGACACAACAACAAAAAGAAAAATAACGGCCAAGTGCGAGTCGGACTCGTGTTCCAATGGTACCGTAAATTAAGACCGACTCACGCTTGACTGATTTCTAATAGGTTTTCCTGTCATCTATAGGTAAAGAACTATTTATGAATTTTTTTCAAAACTTTAGATCCAGTTGTTTCGGAGATAAATGGGGGGGGGGGGTGGTCGGACAGACAGACAGACGCACGAACGATCCTATAAGGGTTCCGTTTTTTCCTTTTGAGGTACGGAACCATAATCCGCAAAAACTGGCGTCTACTCCACGGACAAGAGCCAGGCTCTTGAAAATTTATGTTGATGGCCTATTTCTATCTCTTAAGTCTTATTTGATCTACCTAAATAAAAGTTATATATATACTTACCCCCTTATTCATAAAACTTTACTGGCCTGATTTAGTTAAATTATGTTTTATCCCTTTCTTATAAATACATAAGTCAAAATGACAGATAAGGACGAACGATCATTAGCTAATTGAGTTTTATGAATAAGGGGTTAGAATATTTTTCTCACTCGGTTTCTTAGCATCCTGCATCTTGGCACTTTAAACAATAAATTCACTTTTGTAAAAAAATCACTTTTATGCAAAAACTCTGAACAAGTTGGGATGCGCACTGATTATTTATTGATTTTCTTTCAAATCTAAGAGTAAATCGATGTAATCTACAAATCAAATTATATCTGCGTGGGACGTGTGAAGTGATTTCACTTTCAAGTGGTTTTGCCTTAAATCTGAACCACTTGTAGGTGCAGCATCCACAATGCAGATGAAAAAGATTAGCTTATCTTGACTAGAGTGCTCATTATCAGTCAGTCTCTGAGTAGCTATCATCCAAACGATGCGCTGTCTAAAACAGCATCTTTTTGTACAAACCACGACCTAAATAGACCACGCATTATTAATTAAATTAATTAATTACAATCTTTATTTCAGGCAACTAAAGGTGTACCTAGGTGTGGCTACTCTGGTGTGTACCCTGGTGTAGTTTTCCTTTTCAAATATTATTGTACGTTAAGTAAGTTTGTCTATCTAATTTGATTTTTGCACTCATTAACTCTAATTTTAGCTGGAAGAGATCCCTTATAGGGATAAGTTCGCCGTTGTACCTAAATTTATGTGAAATTCATGTGAACCTGTTTTTATACACTAAAGTGATTTACTAACTATACGCATAGATAATAGTATTTTATACAATCGTGTGGTGTGCCTAAGTAAAGGTACGAAATTGAAAAGCTTGATTATATCACTATTGTATACAATACTTTTTCTACGAGTCAACAAAAAAAATACTTAAAACTAGTAGAAGAATCATATATGTAGGTAAAAAAACCACACACAGCTAAGATACGCGAGCAGCCGCGATACCTTCATACTCGTACCCCCGGCCGGTTGGTCAACGACACCTTCTCGTAACTCATGAGGCCCTGGTACTTGCTCCGCGCTTTCGATTGGTCAATTTCATTATAGATGACTAAACTGTATCGAAATGAGTATTATAGTTGACTAAACGGTATCGAAATTAATATTATAGTTGACTAAACTGTATCGAAATAAATATTATAGTTGAGTTGGGGTCCCATAGTGAAAAAAGTATGCGATTTCACTTTGGTATACGAAGTCTTAATTCAAGCATTCACGACAGATTGCATGCAGTCGACGAGTAGAAAAATACCTTAAAAGTAGCATAAATATCATTAAAAAAAAGCGGCCAAGTGCGAGTCGGACTCGCCCATGAAGGGTTCCGTATTTAGGCGATTTATGACGTATAAAAAAAAAACTACTTACTAGATCTCGTTCAAACCAATTTTCGGTGGAAGTTTACATGGTAATGTACATCATATATTATTTTTAGTTTTATCATTCTCTTATTTTAGAAGTTATACAAATACAAAACTTTATTAATAACACCAAAGTTACAGGTCAAATTGTTTCAATAATAGGTACAGTAGTACTTAAACCAAATATCTCAATGTCACAGAGTAATATTTTGTAGATCTGATTCATATTAATTATTCATTCATAATTTGTATAAAAAAGCCATTATTACATTATAACTATTATATAACCTATGTTGCCTATGTATACGGTAGTTTGAAAAACTCCTCGACGTTATACAAAGATAAGGTTAGTAGCCACTTTCGCAGTCTATATTTAAATATATCAGTGGAAGCTGCATCTCTGACCGCTGCGGGCATTGTTACAGGGGGAGGGGACACACATTTTACCACTTTGGAAGTGTCGCTCGCGCAAACTATTCAGTTTAGAAACAAAAGAATATTAGAAACCTCAATATCATTTTTGAAGACCTATCCATAGATACCCCACACGTATGGGTTTGATGAAAAAAAATTTTTTGAGTTTCAGTTCGAAGTATGGGGAACCCCAAAAATTTATTGTTTTTTTTCTATTTTTGTGTGAAAATCTTAATGCGGTTCAAAGAATACATCTACTTACCAAGTTTCAACAGTATAGTTCTTATAGTTTCGGAGAAAAGTGGCTGTGACATTACGGACGGACAGACAGACGGACAGACAGACAGACATGACGAATCTATAAGGGTTCCGTTTTTTGCCATTTGGCTACGGAACCCTAAAAAGTATTATAAAACTGAAAACTACAAAACACATTGATTACCGTTAGAATACACCTCATTGTCGATTTACACGAGTGTATAATTATTATTATATTCAGATTAAAACGTTCTGATTATAACAATCAAAATTGATAAGTAATTTAATTTAAATGATACTTGTCTTGTATGTTCCATATTGATGTTGAGTTGATCTGTGGTTTGCACCAACCATAACCGACGGACGGATTAACTTGACAAATACGAGTAGCTATTATAGAGACTTCGTCTGGCATAATATTTGTACCGAGTATTGTGTAATGTATAATTATGTTACGATTACGGTCGGTTTGGTGAAATTATAAATTCAACATCTCTATGGTTTAAAATTAACTTTAATATCTTGGTTAAGACACGACTATTGTATTCGAAATAGTTTGTTCTGTGGTGACATAAACAGTTTTGAATGATTCACGGTTAGTTTCACTAGATCGACCGGGATATGGATCGTGAATACCTACCGCCATTATCTTTTGTATTGTTTTCGAGCTGCCGATATTTCGGCGCAGTTACATGCATCTTGTTGTTGTTGTTGGCAGTTGCATGTTCTTGTTTGTTGTTGTTATTTGTTGTAAAGGTAATCAACTAATCACGGTCCATATCCCGGTTGATATAAGTCTACTGGGGCAACATCGTAAACCTATGTTTAACGCAAATAAATGATCTTTAGTTATCGTTTCATAAATGGTGGAAAATACGCAGAAAATACTAAAAAGAACATTGGTATTTGTAGTGTTTGTGTTATTGAGCTATAGTAGGGATGACGTAGTCTCGGGTTCACGGGTGGTGGGGCGACAGTCACGTGAGAGCCGTTGGTGAGAGCGGACGTGTCGATCCTAGCTACTGGTGACGTAACGAGCCATATACCTGTCTCCCTGGGTGAGAAAGTACTACATATGGCGACGAGAAAAAAGGTTTGTGGAAATATATATTTCGAGTAATAACAAAAAAAAATACAAAGGAAATGAGGGTGTTTCAATAAATACACTTATTTGTGTCAAGTAGATGTCTATCTATCATATGATGTCTAATTAACTACACGATCAGAGACCAAAAGTAAGTAAATAACACGAATTTAAAGCATAATCAGTCGCTAAAATAAGTTGTAAAAATAAAAATGTAGGTAGTTGAAGTAAACAAAGAAACTTATCTAAATCGTATCTATCAAGCGTATTTAGAGTTAGACGGATTGAGTACAGACACTGTCGCGTTTCCAGTGTAGTAGAATTTTGAATACCTACGTAGATGGCTACGTCATCAATAGCTTTATTATACTGGTAATAGACGCGTGCATGCATAATTTAACATTTTTTCTATAGTGAAAGTTAATTCGTAATTGACCGTAATAAGTGGTTTGTTGTAGGTACCTACCTGCAAATATGTAACTATGCTGACAAGTACCTAAGTATATCTAATCACTTTTGGTAGTTTGTAAAATGAGATATAAATCTATATTGTTGTTCCTTTTGAGATTATGGATACAATATTCTGGTTGGAGTAATATTGTCGTACAAAAGTTACAATTTAAGTAGATATTGCGGTAACTTTATCTAAGTATTGAATAAGGGTATAAAAAGAACAGCGAACAATTGGCACTTATTTCTTTTATTTTAGAATGCATATATTATGTAACTTGTTAATCTAACTTACCTTAAGCAAATACACTAAAGTAAAAAAATAATAATTGATAATCGTTACGTAAAATAAAACAGTATTTATAGTAGGTACATTATTCAGTACTTAGATGGTGTAGGCAGTATGGGCCCTCATGAAATTGTAAACCATACGTAAATGGTTGTGGGCGGTATGGCCCTTCATGAAATTGTAAACCATGCGTACCTAAATGTGTTGTAGGCAGTACGGGCCTTCATGAAATTGCAAACCGTGCGTAAATGTGTGTGGGCAGTATGGGCCTTCATGAAATTGTAAACCATGCGTAAATATGTGTACCTAGGCAGTACGGGCCTCCATGAAATTGTAAACCGTGCGTAAATGTGTTCTGGGCAGTACGGGCCTTCATGAAATTGTAAACCGTGCGTAAATGTGTTCTGGGCAGTACGGGCCTTCATGAAATTGTAAACCGTGCGTAAATGTGTTCTGGGCAGTACGGGCCTTCATGAAATTGTAAACCGTGCGTAAATGTGTTCTGGGCAGTACGGGCCTTCATGAAATTGTAAACCGTGCGTAAATGTGTTCTGGGCAGTACGGGCCTTCATGAAATTGTAAACCGTGCGTAAATATGTTCTGGGCAGTACGGGCCTTCATGAAATTGTAAACCGTGCGTAAATGTGTTCTGGGCAGTACGGGCCTTCATGAAATTGTAAACCGTGCGTAAATGTGTTCTGGGCAGTACGGGCCTTCATGAAATTGTAAACCGTGCGTAAGTATGTATGTAGGCAGGGCGGGCCTTCATTAATTGTAAAACGTGCGTAATATGCTATATATATATATAGGCACTTACACCAATGTGAAAGAGTACGAATTTAGGCAGTATGAGCATACGTAACAAAATGTGAATCATACATATGTTTTATGGTATGTTGACTAAGAAAAAAATATTGACATTAGGAGATAGTGTCACTTTTGACAGAATAATTACAGAAGCTAATACACTAAAAGCGGTAGGGTATCAGCTGGAAGGATATGGACAAAACAAAAATGTGACAAATAACAATTCCGACGTTAATGCAATTTTGAATCGTTTAAGCAAATCGAGTTCGAATAAACCAAGAACGCAAAAATGTGGAAGGTGTGGCTATAATGCTCATACTTTACCAAATCAGGAATGTCCGGCAACAAAAAAAAAAAAAAAAAAAAAAAATGTCACTCTTGTGAAAAAGTGGGACATTTTAGCGCGTTGTGTAGGAGTATACCTCAAAAACGAAATAGAAACCAGTATAGAGGAAGATAGGAGAATTAAAAGAAGCAGGGGTGAAAAGAGAGTAATTTCTACTGATATGAAACTAAAACCGAAAGTGTACATTACATTTTTTAACAGTTGTTTTGTAGACTACATGCTGCTCGAATGAGTTCAGGTGATTCGTATGCTTGTATAAAAAAAAAATATTGTTTATTAAATTAAAATTACTGTATTGAGCAGTAAATATTCAGCTGTGGAAATAAAATTTGTATAAAAAATCGTTCACGGGAAGGTATTTACAGAAAATATGATTTTATAATTTAATCTGGAAAAAACAGTCTGGTTGACATTCTTTTCGAACTTAGGTACCTACGTACAGTGAGCTGCGAAATCGCATGGAAAAATTATGAATTAACTCATTGATAAAGGCGCCATGCACTTTTGTGGCTGATGGTACGTTAGTAAAATTCTAATTTACTTCTTATTACATAGAGTTCATAGTATTTGGGCCCGATTCTGATTTTGAAGTAGACATCTACTAGATATATTTTAGACATCACCAAGATACGATAACGATATTTTTAAGATACTCTTGAACGATTGTCACAATGTCTAAAACGTCTCGTAATGTATTTTTAGATCTCAAACCATTTTGAAACGATCTTAAAACGATAATTTAACGTAAAAGTGACATTGGTTGCCCGAATTGAGCTGCAAAAGATATCTAGTTGAAATCTAAACTAGTTGGTATCTAGTACATACCGTATCATTCTCTTCTCTAGAACGGATCTTGTTTTCCGTATACCGCGGTTTGTCATTATTCGTTATGTGTTATCTAGAATATTCGATATCCTAAATATCGGAGAACTTCCGCTGCTCAAATGCTAATATGGCGAATGGCGAATAGTCATATCATACTAAAAAGTTTACAGTCGCATACGACTTTTGTTTTCGGACGTTATAATCTCGTAAAACATTTCCCAGCAGTTGGCTACTCGCATGCGCGTGAGAGAGCTCGAAAACATCAGTGTGACGTGACCATAACCTATGTGTAATTGGAGAGCTCATTTAGGCATACCGGTTTTTCTAGCCCTTGACTCGCGCAGGATGTCAGCGATTTTAATATTTTTTCAAGAATTGATTAGAGCGTCATTCAATGTTGAGTAGCTGTACTAGAATAGGGTTAGGCGAACTTTAGTGAAATAAAATAAAAGCCGAGGTATATGTAGTCAAGATAAATAAAAATACCTGCTGAATTCGAACGTCAGAATTTAAAATAAAAAAAATAAATAAAAATTAAATAAAAATTAAACTATATCGCGGTAGACCCGTTTGGGTAATTAAATATGTGTACATAACGCGAGAGTTCTGAAGTGTAATACCTGCCGAACTATTTTTCAATAGACACATTAAGGATAAAGTGACATCATTATTATTATACAATTAACATGGATTAGATGATTCCGAGGTAAGAGACAGGAACACAATACATAAGGCGAAAGGGAAGGAGTATAGGGACAGGAAGAGAAGAGTGGAGGACACCATTAATAGAAGGTGACAAAGAGTAAAGAAATGGAAAAGTATTCAAGAGATGGAAAATCAAATAAATTGAAGGAAATATAAAACTCAATCAAAATGAACGGGAAGAAAAGGAAACAATAAAATTAAAATTATATATACGAACGTAAACTAATAAAGAACTTGTGATTACTGATGTAAATGTTAACGGATTTCTTTCAATAAAATTGTAATAAGGAAGGGATGTAGTGTTTGTGTTATTGAGCTATAGTAGGGATGACGTAGTCTCGGGTTCACGGGTGGTGGGGCGACAGTCACGTGAGAGCCGTTGGTGAGAGCGGACGTGTCGATCCTAGCTACTGGTGACGTAACGAGCCATATACCTGTCTCCCTGGGTGAGTAAGTACTACAGTATTGTTACTTAATTAATAGGTGTTGTTTTGTAAACCATAGTTTCAATATTGTACATTAGAATATAGTTGGATGCTTTACGGTACAGACAGCAGCAGAAGTTGCTAAGCGGGCCAGGTGTCCAAAGTGATCTTGACACGACTTTATTGTTGAGAGAATAAGAGCGTGTCAAGGTAATTTTGAACACCTCGCCCGCTTAGCAACGTCTGCTGCTGACTGTACTATATTTCTGCTGAGAAGGTAAACACAATCATTATGGAATATAATATAATATATAAGCTAGCTGTCGTGGCCGAGGAAGATAGATCTTGGCAGGAAATGGGTTGGAAGGCTGTCGCGGACGCAATGTAGGTACCCCAAAACAGTACCTTGACTTAATATTAATAAAGTACCTACATTATGAAATGTACGAGTCGTGATAAGTTGAGATGGAGAATTTGTGGAAGAGAGAAAATGTTACAAGTAAGTAATTTAAATCCGGAGAAGGCCTATGATGCCAAAACAGTATTATTAAAATTTTAAATCATCAAAAAAAAAACTTTGAAATACTTAATATTTGACTTTTTTATAATTCTTAACATCACCAGTACGGCTACCATAAGTTTGGCACTGACATAAACGTCGTCGAGTACGTAATTTACTTTCTATACATCTCGCTCGTACTCGCATATTAGTGCAAACGAGATGTAAGAAAGTAAATTACGTTCTCGATAGCGTAAATGTCAGTTCTGACACTGTCAGTGACTCATGGTATCCATCAAAATATAATATGTAAACTGTTTTTCCAATAACATTTCAGTAAATCATGTACCTATGTATGACACACAAAAAGAAATAATTGTAAAAGTCGTGTATATTACTTGTTAAGCGTTGCCTACCTCACCCCTGTCTTATACCTTTAAACAAGCAATTCTTGTATATTTATTTATTTATATAGGTATCTTCAGTATATATAAATAAATATACAGGAGTTGATCGTTTAAAGGTATAAGATATATTGAAGATCTCGGAAACGGCTCTAACGATTTCGATGAAATTTTCTAGGTATATATATGGGGGTTTTCGGGGGCGAAAAGTCGATCTAGCTAGGTCTTCTCTGGTGGCCAGTTATTGGAAGATGGCCAGTAATATACCAATTACCCTAATTTGTTTTCAATCTCAGTATTCACGTGGTGTCTTTATACGGTTTTTAATAAGTCACGGTACTGATTTTAATATTTTATATTTCGTTTTCTTTTACGACGGATTTAGATACTAAGACCGCTTTGCGGTTTTTCTTTGGTTATTGGAGAGAACAGATAAAAAATATAGCTAATTTTATTTTATGGAAGATCAATGCCGCCCTTTTGCATCACTAAGTAGGTTGTAGACTTCGAGAGATGATAAAATAAAGTGAGAGCATGCTGGTAAAATACATTTAGGTACCTAAAGGCTTCGTCACACAGGCGCGTTTTTCGGGCGCGGCGTGAGCGGGGCGCGCCGCTTTTACATATAAAACGCTCACGCCCCGCCCGGAAAACGCGCCTGTGTGCCGAAGCCTTAAGAAGTACCAACAAATTCTAAAACAGATTACATAAATATCATATCATAGACCAAAAGATGGCCAGAAGACAAATCATAATTTGACCTATAGTATAAACTAAATTGATATATAAATTGTATAAGTAGGTACCTAACCTATGATGATAAAATAAATAAAATAAATCTCAATACTAAATGTGAAGTTGGGAGCCCATTATTTTATTAGGTACTTCACCATACAATTTAATGATTTCGAAAACGGATAGGATACTTTTTATGTCCGCATTCATACAATCGCGATTCTCTGGAAATTAAAGTTGAAGTTAAGTACGAGAGGATCCACATTACACATTTTTAGTAAACTCGTTCGCGTCTCTCCTGTAGATATCGCAAATTTAAGGGAATCTTAACCACATTTTTACGTGGTACCTTTACAGGCGGGATGCATTTTTTCAGTACTTGAGACTCAATTAAGAAAAACGGGATATCTATAAACTCCAGAGTCGTTATCTTTGATTGTATTGTCCACAGAAGTGACCTTTTTCTAAAATGTGTTTGACCCGAGAATACTAAGAAGGGTTTGGGATGCAGGCTTAACGATTTATATCCAGTGAAGCTGCGGGCATAGACGCCACATGCGTCTTATTGTTTCTAAACCAACTACGATATTAGGTTACCCCATGATAAATACCTTGTTGTGAGTGAGTGCTATCGATTTGTCTTCAATGTGCGTCGGAGATATTTGATATATTCCTTCAATATTGTAAACGGCTTCAGTCTGATACACTGCAGTGATTTAAACCGTACAATATTACATATTTCACTGACAGCAGCATTCATGTGAGATTTGAGAATAAATCGAATAACTTGAAACAAAGTTATGTACAGCGAGTATATAGGCTAGGTAGGTACTTACGCGCCACACTCAAGTGTATTATTTATAACTTAGGTACCTAATAATTTTTTAGCAAATATTTCATTGTTGGTACGAGCTTTTATCACTAACTGTACTTTTATTTCAAGGCAACTAATGCTCATCGAAACAATTCTAACAACTCCAAACACAAATAGTTTGCGTTGTTTTATCACAGAGTTCCCTTGTCCACCTCCTGTCTCCATCATCAGATCAGTTCCATGTCGTCATAATATTGCATTGTCACCCGACTTACATATGTACCTATGCAACATGTCAGCTCAATCGGAAATCGGGAAGTTGGTCTTTAGCTTCCAAGATTTGAACCACACTAACATACATCAATCCTCGTTTACTGCATTTAGGTACTAATGACTGGACTCATTATCTATCCATCATTAGTAGAACATTCGTTGGTACGGCCTCAATATTAGTTTTAACTTATTGGCTATGTGCGAAGTCCGCGGTGGAGCAAATACAAGTGAAAACCAGCAATTTGGCGGCAAGCAAAACAACCAGGTGCAAGCCAATTTAAATTGCGACTAGATCTCCAAGTACTACGTCATCCCAATATATAGCATAAGAGATTAAGGGGAAGGGGGGCTGGAACGGGACCCCCATTTTCCGGGCAATCTCACAAAGTGGCGGAATGAGCGGGTTGTCTTCGGGATTTCTGCATGTTTTATTGTATTCTTTTCAAGAGCTAAAGGGATTGTTTCAATTTTCAATATTAGAATTATTAACATATATTAAATCCGCTGGTATTTCTTAAATTGATATTTTAGAGATTTCTACACACAGTCTCAACAATAAAGTACGTCTAAGGTAACTTTGCACAGACTTGAACAAAACAAAATGAGGAAGTGTTATTATACGTCATATTTTTATAGAAATTAGACATGAATGATCTCATCGGCACACTGTCTTTGCACATGCTATTCTTTATTCAAACAAACACAAGTATAAGTTTACAACCTATGCCAAGACACTTAATACTGTTAGTGCATAGTCAGTATTTTAAATTAAACATACATAGGTATTACTAAGTTATATAAGTAGAGATAAAAAAAATCCTGATAATATGCAGAGGTAGATTAGTCTGACTTTAATATATATATAGGGTGGCTTTACGGTATCTGTGTATAAATACATATAATTATGTAGGCCCACTAGCTGATAACATGCCCACGCCCCACAGTAGTGACAACTTATATTTTAAAACTTAGAAACCAAATTTCAGTGAAATCTACAGATATTTAAGTGCCAAAGAGCCTTTGACCAATACCGACAAGGGAGAAAATTGCAGAAAACGGATACAAATTATATATTTTTTCAGACATATTGGACAGACGTGGATTGATGACTCAAGCGTTCGACACCGGTGTTACAATGTATACAATTTTCACTAAAATAGGGTGTCTTTTCGACGAATAACCGTACTTAAGTAAATAGGTTCTTAACTTTGGGTACGAGTATGTCCACCGGAGAGCCGTGAACCGAACTACAACGTGTGAGCATAATTTAAAATAAGCTTACACAAAAAACATTTTGTTACCTACATTTTTTAGGTCCCTGACGCTACATTAGGGCTTAACGGCCAAATACGCAATGTAACGTCTTAAACCGGACATAAAGGTGTCTCAATCTTGCGACCTCTTTTATTATGTGTCAAAAAGCATTCCTTATCCTGTCCCAACATTCTAAATTGAATCTTACGTCAGTTCAAATAGAGTTTATATTCCTTGATACGAGTACATCGTATCATCATTGTTAGGGGCAATCTCACACATTATTGTTAGTTTTATGTGGACACCTTTGCATGGATATCTAGCGACCCTTTGGGGCCTGTTGAACCTTTTCTGCATGCGATAAAATTTTGGTCGACACGGATCTTTGACTATTATTAAACAAACTATAGAGAAAAGGATCTGAGAAAATTGTTCAAATATCTGAGCATCTGTTGAAGTGATGACCTTAACCTTATCTTATATATTTATTTATTTATACTTTTAAACGAGCAATTCTTGTATATTTATTTATATGTATGTCGGAGCGAGACACCAGAAAGACGTATTGCAGCATTACAGTTCATAGTTAGACGCCTGTATAAAGTCGATTAGCAATGTTTTGCTACGTATTATTTGCTTGTAACGGAATAATAAAGTTGCGTAGAGAGTATAACGCCATCTATTGGCGTATTGTTGAACTAAGATGACAGGTAGAAGGCTTTGGAACGTCAAGAGGTGTATCTTGAGTGAACGTAGGCACGAGCTGGCATTTTTGTCGTTATGTTGGTAGACAGTCAGGCAGGTTTACCAACGTGAATTGGAGGCGGGAGCAGTTGGCTCCGCCGCTGGAACTGGCTTCCTTCTTCTTGATCGGACCGCGCTAGAGATCGGACGTTAGCCAAGCTCGTGCCTAATTCGCTACGTTCCTGAAGGCATTCTCACGTTCTTTAACCGTTTAGCTAAGTGTTTTATTCCAAGTGTTATTTTGATTTCTTATGTGCCATTAGAAGCTTACTTTTGTAAAATAAAGAAACTATGTGTTGTTTTGAAAAGATGTGTCCCGCCGAGTTTGTTGCCGGGTTAAATCTTCTCGGGTCAGAGGTGTAGGGTTGGAGCCGGTGTAGTTTGACTTAAATAAAGATTTGAATGATTTCATTTGATCTTTTTTAATTGAATCCGATTCCATCGTAAGATCGTTTAGTTATTTTGATTATTTAGTACTGAAATATAGTAGGCACTAGTATGGTTAACGAGTCTGAATGTTTATTTCATGTGTTGGTAGCATACCTACTATTTTGGCTGTGAAGTAATACATCGAGGTACCATGCCCACCACCCGCACAATTAGCGTTCCCCCTTTCCCTTTTCGACATGTATATTTATATTCCGGGAATCTCGGGAACGGCTCTAACGATTTCGATGAAATTTGCTATATGCGGGTTTTCGAGGGCGAAAAATCGATCTAGCTAGGTTTTATCTCAGGGAAAATGCGCTATTTTGAGTTTTTATATGTTTTCCGAGCAAAGCTATATTTTATGGAAGTGAATTCGAATTCGGAACGAATTCTAAATTCAAAATGGTTTTTAATGGATGTTATGTCTGTAATTGTGACGTTGGGATGTCAACAGCAGCTGTAATACTGTTGCGGCGTCATTGTCGCCGCCCGAGTGACGGATAGAACAATCACGTCAGTATTGCGGCGGCGAATGTCACCCAATTAAAAAAAAAAACACATACATCCTTTAAGGTGACAGTCCATTTCCAACCGCAGCTGCACTACTGTTCATTTTACTGTGGAAATTGACAGTAACAGCTACGCGTTCAGTACTAGTAGTGCAGCTGCGCTCAGAAATGGAATGTTACCGTTAAGGTGACTTTCAGATAGCAACGGCAGCTACTGCAGCGGCGTTACTGGACGCGTGTACGCGGCCGTGATAACTGTCATTTTCCTCCACAAAATAAGTGACGTTCACCGGCGCATTACTGTCACAATTCGAACGCCAATACGTCATTCATTTTAAATAGGCAATTGACAATGTCAGCGCCCGCGTCAGTGTCGCAACAGTAATATTGTAGTCGCCATCTGAATGCAACTTTCAAAATGTATCGATATGACAAACGATGTATAGTGTATAAAATGATTATATTATTTTAATTCCTACGCAATCACTACATCTTATTAAACAAAGTCCCCCGCCGCGTTTGTCTGTTTGTGTGTATAAACTCAAAAACTACGGAACGGATTTTCATGCGGTTTTCACCTATGAATAGAGTGATTAGACGACTGGTCTGACCTAGTGGGTAGTGACCCTGCCTGTGAAGCCGTAACCTGGTCCTGGGTTCAAATCCCAGTAAGGGCATTTATTTGTGTGATGAGCACAGATATTTGTTCCTGGGGTGTTTTTTATGTATTAATGTATTTGTATATTATATATATCTTTGTCTGAGTACCCACAACACAAGCCTCCATGAGCTTACTGTGGGACTTAGTCAATCTGTGTAAGAATGTCCTAAAATATTTATTTATTTATTCTGGGGTAGGTACGTTTAAATGTATTATTTGTTAAGGTTTTGTGTAGCCCGTGCGAAGCCGGGGCGGGTCGCTAGTACAATATAGTCGTAAATTTTATAAACTGTATTTAAGGCTAATCTTTTAATCGCTCTCTTTATCGCTGTGATGTGAAAACTTCCAGCTGTGTCGAATGGAACGGGATTAATGGCTCCTTTTTCATTACAGGAATATAATTAATAAATAAGAAATACGGCATTAGCAGTTAATTAACGGTTAAGTTGTTGTAATGGAAATAATGTATTGACATGTAAAATACTTCTATTTTATCAATAAAAGTTTGATTGATTGATTGATTGAATCCACTTTCAGTCCAACGTTTAGTGAAATGTAGCAGGAAAAATCCTAAACTCAGGAAGAAAATGTTATTTAAAAAAATCTTTATCTCGGAACGTTCAAAATTTTGCTAGAACCCTAAGGCCCACTTGCATCATTCCACTAGCCCGTAGTTAACCGGTTAAAGCTGGAGTTACCATGGTTACCAGTACAATTTGATACCGGGTAAACGGTTTAATCGCTTAAGCCCGGGATGGTGCAAGTTGGCCTAAATGGCGTAACTATCACGGAGCGTGACTGTACAATCGTACCTAGATCTGTGGTTGCGTTGTACG
The DNA here is from genome assembly GCF_948474715.1 of Cydia amplana. Lineage (NCBI taxonomy): Eukaryota > Metazoa > Arthropoda > Insecta > Lepidoptera > Tortricidae > Cydia > Cydia amplana. Next base: position 18,129,163 of record NC_086078.1, read on the forward strand.
ATTCCCACCGAACGGGCGGAGTCGGTGCGCATTTCACATTTGTACGGCCGCAAGTCGGTCGGCTCCTCGCGGACGCGGCCGACTCCGGTCGGATTCCATTGCTTCTGCCATACATAATGTATAGGCACATTGAAAATGCGCTCCAGTGCTGCCCGACTCCAGACGGTCGGTGGGAATCGTACATAAATCAGCTGCGAATAGACCTCTAGCGACGGAAACAGGCTAGACAACTTGATAAACCAATTTCCTAAAATTTCCGAAACCCCTCACGTCTGTTCCTGTGATTAATGAGAGAAGGAACCCTATTCCTGTCCCGAAGGAACTATCCTTCTCACCGGGAAAATTGGTAAGACGGCACTTTATAAAATATGCCCGCCCCGCGGGCCCGATCGCAGAGTTTCAGCACTATCGGGAATTAAGTTGTTGACCGGCGGAAACAGAAGTAATATGTTTTGTGTAGGTTTTTGATGAGACAAAATAAGTTTGCGAACCAAATTTGGTCGCCCTGTGGGGACATGTACGGAAATCGTTAGAGTGTATGTGCATGTCATGTCTATGGCGATAACCACTATGGATAACCTATATGACGTCATCGATATTAAACTTTCGTGAGACATATTTTAAACTGTTTATACGACAACGGTTTCACTCACTTGAATTTTTAGTCGCTATTGGCGACATGGCTATTGGTGTGTATCAGTGCACGAGTTGCAGTGTCGCCAATAGCGACTAAAAATTCAAGTGAGTGAAACCGTTGTCGTATAAACAGTTTATATGACGTCACTCGCCCGTAATCTCAAATGACTCACGCTAGACCGGGCCGTGCCCGGGCCGACGCATCCGACATGTCATTTTCTATGACGGCTGATCGGTGATCACGTGGTGCTTTCCATAGAAAACGTAGCGCCGGAAGCTCCACCACGGCCCCGGCCCGGTCTAGCGCGAGTGATCTTGTATTTGTAATTCTAACCGATTTAAAATAGTTGTCAAAACCGGCCAAGTGCGAGTCGGACTCGCGCATGGAGGGTTCCGCACCATCAACAAAAAATAGAGCAAAACAAGCAAAAAAAAACAAGCAGAAAACGGTCACCCATCCAAGTACTGACCCCGCCCGACGGTCAAAAATCACGTTTGTTGTATGGGAGCCCCACTTAAATCTTTATTTTATTCTGTTTTTAGTATTTGTTGTTATAGCGGCAACAAAAATACATCATTTGTGAAAATTTCAACTGTCTAGCTATCACGGTTCGTGAGATACAGCCTGGTGACAGACGGACGGACGGACGGACGGACGGACGGACGGACGGACAGCGGAGTCTTAGTAATAGGGTCCCGTTATTACCCTTTGTTGGGTACGGAATCCTAAAAACGACTGAAGTGTACAATTTGTTTAATGACGTCGACAACCCTATTACTACCACCGCATACAAGTACAGCCATTTTATATAATAACTTCCACGCTGTTCTTAATTCTTGATGAAGAAAACTCTCTAAAAAGCTCAGACGAAAGCTTAAAGCTCTTAAAGAACCTTATTAACTCCAGCTGCGTTTTTACGGAGTTCATCTCGAGCTTAAGCGGCATTATAACTCATCTTTATATGAAATAGATTTTATTTTATTCGAAACTAGCGACCTGCCCCGGCTTCGCACGGGTTAATAAATTATACTTAAACCTTCCTCTTGAATCACTCTATCTATAAAAAAAACCAGCATCAAAATCCGTTGCGTAGTTTTAAAGAAATAAGCATACATAGGGACTTATAAGGAACAGACAGACAGCGGGAAGCGACTTTGTTTTACTATGTAGTGATGCATTTTATTATCATGCAACATATTAGATTCTTTAATCTTATTAAAATAATAATTGATGTTTTATCATGCTAAATATGTAGAAGTGCGGGTGAATGAACTAACCCTCGGAAAATGCACTAGCCCAATTCAGATTTTAACTTGTTGCTGTTTTGAATTGATTTTGATACGAGTACGACCTTGATAGTCTTGTTGATTGGCGCGCATCTCACGCACGACTTTAACTCCATTTCGCATTCACCAATCAGCGTTAGCGATCTTCAAGGTCGTATCGAAGTAAGATCAAAATGATAACAAGTTGCTAAATCTATATCGGGCTCCTGGTTATGGTTATATAAAGTATGGCGTTGCTGCCGTTTCGTGGTCGAGGAGTGTTAACCGACAGTCGTAAACCTTATTACAAAAAGCATAAGGTCCACCGATGGACAGTTTAGAGTGTTGCTGTTTGTACTGACAGCAGCAGAAGTTGCTAAGCGAGCGAGATGTTCAAAATTACCTTGACACGCTCTTATTCTCTTAACAATAAAGTCGCGTCAAGATCATTTTGAACACCTGGCCCGCTTAGCAACTTCTGCTGCTGACTGTACGTACTTAGGTACTTCGGTCATTCTCAAAAAATATGTCTGCGGTATAATTGCCGAAACCTATACAAAGTGTATGAAAAGAGTCGTGGCAATTAGACGCAATCCGAGACATATACTTAGGTACTCAGAGAATGACCCACTTAAAAGCAGATCACTATCAAATCAAGTTCATAATTTTAAAGTTAAAATGCCTCCTTGGATAAAAAGAAAGAACACTTGACTGGGGATAGCGGCTTTTAAGTTAGTTTTTAATTTAACAGTTTAACCGACTACGAAGAAAATGGAACTGCTGATTAAATGAGAAAGTAATTATTTTTTAAAGCAATGGCGAAGAACTTGCTCTGCGAGTAAAAAGTAGGAAGTTGAGTCGTAAGTCAGGTTACATAGCATCTCTTCCTTCTCATAAAATGACATTGCAGCCATGTAGGATGACTCACGTTAGACCGGGCCGTGTCCGGGCCGGAGCTTTCGGCGCTTACTTTTCTATGACAGGTGACCGTGGATCATATGATGACAAATACGAACGAAATGCACGATAACTGATTAATATTAGTTTAATTTCATGATATAATTGTAAGTTGACATGTTAAACAAATTTTCCGCGTAATAATCTTATACCAAACTAGCGACCCGCCCCGGCTTCGCACGGGTTAACAAATTATACATTAACCTTCCTCTTGAATCACTATCTATTAAAAAAACTGCATCAAACTCCATTGCGTAGTTTTAAAGATCTAAGCATACATACAGACAGACAGAGAGAAGCGACTTTGGGCCCGATTCGGATTTTGTAATAGACATCTATTAGACATCGCCAAGTTACGATAACGATATCTTTAAGATCTAACCTGTCAAATTTGACATTTCCGCGATTCTGCAGATACTCTTGAACGATTTCCACAAGATATTACTTAGAGATCTAATTCACATCTAGTAGATATCTAACACGATCTATCGTAAAAGTGACATTGGTTGCCCGAATTGCGCTGCAAAAGAGAACTAGTTGAAATCTAAACTATAATGTATCTAGAATGGATCTAGTACGTGTCGTCTCTTGTGAATATCTTGAAGTTCGAATACGGCAGTTTGTTTTATACTATGTAGTGATACTTTTTTCAAAGCCTGTTTCATCACGCAATCTTCGCAGCAAACAGGCACGTGTCTCGTGCTTTAGCCATTTTTGACGTAATTTATGCTTCTTCGTGCGCGCGGCGTTATTCCTACAGCGCTGAGCCGGGGCGAGTAATGGGCCAACCAATACCTACGTGAGATCCTTGCTAATCTACATATTTACTGTCGACATATCAAAAGTAAAGGCCTAGAGAACTATACATATAATGAGGATTAGAATTTGTTTATTTTTTATAAAACCACAATTTTTTATTTTTATTTTTATTTTATTTTATTAATTCATTAAATTTACACAGCATTACAGCGGACTAATACGCTGTGAAATTTATAATAGACAGTATTCATACAAACAAGGTACATGATACAGTCTAGAAAGGAAAAACAGAACAAAATGTCAGAAAGAAAAACTAATAAAAGATAGAAGATTCACGCATACTCGTATCCATCGCCTCACAGAACTTCATTTTGTATTCCTCAAACTTGGATATAAAAAAAAAAATATTGTAAACACGGTTACAGTATTTACGTAATTTTTCATTTATATTGATGTCAAATCCGTAGTATAGCCTGACCTGAGTAATATATGATAATTGTCAAGAGGGCGCTGTTTTTCTCATGTATAGGGTGACAATTCAGTGTAGTATGAAAAAATTAGTTCCAGTGAAATTCCGCAACATGGCGCACCCTCAATAGATCCTGGTTCACCTATACCTATTAATTTGTGTGGTATTATTTTAGCGTGCGAGTTAATAAATACCTAAAAGTTTTGGGCGAATACGGAAAGACGTATAAATAGAAACCTCTTAACCCAACGGGTACTTAGAATTTAGGAACTTATATAATAATCTGTCAGGCCGGTGCAAGGAACAATATTTAATGAAATGAAATGTATGCTTAATAACTAAATAATAATGTAGAAAAATCGAGTGAAAAAAGTGCGAGTCAGACCCGCCCACCGAGAGTTCCGTACTTTTTAGTATTTGTTGTTATAGCGGCAGCAGAAATACATCATCTGTGAAAATTTCAACTGTCTAGCTATCACGGTTCATGAGATACAGCCTGATGGTGACAGAAAGAACGACGGATTGTCAGCGGAATTAGTAATAGGGTCCCGTTTTTACCCTTTAGATACGGAACCCTAAAAACTGGGGACGAAACGAGGGGAGGCATTTAGTGGGACACTAAATTAGGCTATCAAAACAAGCAACAACGGTTGCACTCCGGGAGTGCCGATAGAAGTGAAAACTCACCTCACTATGTTACCGACGCCCGGTAACACGATACATACGTTTAGCAGAGGTATTCTATTTATTTATTATATATTATTATCATTCTCAAATAAGATCACACTTTTTCATTGACATGTTTATTTACATACTGCAATGACAACGTCAAATTGTTTGAACATAGGTAAAGAGTCTTGAAAAGGAGTCCGCAACATAAATGTCAAATAACATTGAGTTTTTCTTTATTGATTTAAATGCCATCTAAATTATGAGTGGCCACCTTACGCACCTTACGCCCCTTACGGTCTCGTGATCGCCTTACGCTGTCTCGAGTTTATCATTTTTTCCCCACCTCAAAAAGTGTCCAGCGCCGCTAAAGAAGTTTTCACTTCAAAAATTATGAGACGATAACTCGCTAGCGCTTAGTAACACAAGCTCACGCGCCACGTCCCACGCAGATATTTCACGTTCCGCGCTCCTGGAACGCTTTAGATAGCTAAAGACGATACAAGAACGAAAATATAGCTAAAAGAACGTCAAGGGTTGTCTATTGTTTAGGGGCAAATGGAGATATATCGGTCGACGGGTGGTAATGCCAGATTTATGTAGTTCTCCTAACGATTTAGATGAATAAATGGGAAATACGAATTATTGTTAGCGTAAAAACCTGTTAAAGATTGTTAGAATTATCCGTATCTAATTTTTTTCGCTTCGCTGAAAACGCGTCTTCAGTAAGATATATAATATATACATAGAAAACACCCACGACTCAGGGACAAATATTTGTCTTCATCATACAAATAAATGCCCTTACCGGAATTCGAACCCAGGACCATCGGCTTCACAGGTCACTACTAGGTCACTAGGTCAGACCGGTCGTCAAATAAATGATGTAATTTTGTTGTCAAACGCGTACGTCTCGCTCGCGCCAATATCATAAGCATATGAGATCATTTAAATATCGTTTCGATGTCAAGTGTAGGTTCGAATTGTCCGGCCGTTTATTAGGTACACAAACGGCCTGAAGGACAATTCGAACTCTTCAAAATAAATATATAAAAAAGCTCGCCCCTGGCAACACCAAAAAGAATAAGTACATAAATAAAATACCTTTCGTCGTCTATAAATAATTCTCGCAAAACATTAAGGCTTCCGTACCGTTTTACGCGTCATAATATCAAAAGAACGATCAAATTCGATGACAACATAATCCAAGCAACGTGAGCACAATGGGTTCAAACGAAGGCTTACTCGTATTTTACAGCCCTTTTACACATAAGAGCGCAATATCCATCTTATCACCTTTTAACAAAACCCAATCATCGCTCAAAGCGTATATTATCAATGCTTTATCGTAGAGCCTCTACGAATCAGTGCCTCTACGGGACGCGTCGGCTACGGACGTGCTGCGCCGCGCGGCTACGAATCGGGATATTCCAAGCGTTATTTTAAATTGTGTGTTTGAACATTTGTGACTGTGTTTTTGGTGACAGACTTTTTTGTGTTTTTCATCGGCGATTGATAATGGTAAGTACATAGGTCTTTTTGAGGGTTCCATAAATTAAAGAGGGAATAAGAAATAATTGATTATGTCTTATTGTTTTATATTGGTACCGGCAAAAAAAAACAAAAGTATAAGAAACTTAATTAAGTATATCGATAGGGGCCAATATAAATGTTAGGTTTTCTTGCACCTATATTGCCCTAGAAACGTACATCTAAGATATAGCTTCGGCGAAATTATTTATTAATTGAAATTGATAAAAGTGGTTATATATATTTTAAACATAAATATCAAATATGTTAACATTTGCTCCTTAATGAAAAAAAGTTTGTAATGTGTTACATATTTATTTGTTTAGAAAACGTGCATGTTTTTATGTATAATTAAATATATTTTTTTAGGATTAAATACCAAAAGAAAATACATGATTAAAAATCCATCTATTAAATACTTACGTAAAATTAAAGGTGTTTAATTGCAATTGTAATTATATTATACAATTGCTCATACAATATAGATATAAAATTACATTCATGCTAAATCTATACATTAAATTAACTAAAATTTAACAATTTTGAAGATATAGAAGAAAAACAATGGAATTATATATTTTTATAATAAATAAATAAATAAAATAAATAAATATTATAGGACATTTTTACACAAATTGACTAAGCCCCACGGTAAGCTCAAGAAGGCTTGTGTTGTGGGTACTCAGACAACGATAGATATAATATACAAATACTTAAATACATAGAAAACAACCAAGACTCAGGAACAAATATCTGTGCTCATCACACAAATAAATGCCCTTACTGGGATTCGAACCCAGGACCGCGGCTTCACAGGCAGGGTCACTACCCGCTAGGCCAGACCGGTTTTTTTAGAATGATAAGCTATGTAAATAAAAACACAATATTAGAATTTAAAATTAGTTTTAGTTTCAACTGTAGCAAAAATATCAAATATAAATATAATTATGTCTCGCAAATACGAGTATAATAAAGCTTTTATGATGTCAGAAAAAGGAAAATTCAATAAAAGACGTCAAACGTGGCAGGCCCGAGAAACTCGAAAGGAATATAATATTCAATGAACATCGAAAATACATATAATTGAGAATGACATAAATCCCAGTATAATAAAACTATGTTATCGAAAGAAAAATCAGCAAATGGGTTAATATTTACTGAAGTATTAACAAATAAACATTCAGCATTCTTACGGAGCTTTTTCGTTATCCTAACCTAAACAATAAAAATATGAGACTTGCCTCCGTCTACAACTTCGTCCATTTAGAAGTAGATTAAATAAGAAAAACCGACCAAGTGCGAGTCGGACTCGCGCACGGAGGGTTCCGCACTATCAACGAAAAATAGAGCAAATCAAGCAAAAAAAACGGTAACCCATCCAAGTACTGACTCCGCCCGACGTTGCTTAACTTCGGTCAAAAATCACGTTTGTTGTATGGGAGCCCCACTTAAATCTCTATTTTATTCTGTTTTTAGTATTTGTTGTTATAGCGGCAACAGAAATACATCATCTGTGAAAATTTCAACTGTCTAGCTATCACGGTTCGTGAGATACAGCCTGGTGACAGACGGACGGACGGACGGACGGACAGCGGAGTCTTAGTAATAGGGTCCCGTTTTTACCCTTTGGGTACGGAACCCTAAAAAATATCTTAATATCACATCTTTAAGCCACAATACAAGCTCACAGGAAATTGTCATATACTTGGAAATGTCGACCCGACCCATGCCACCGTGATCGGGTGGCCGAAAGGTGCCTAGGCATCCGTCGCGTAAACAGAGGAGGCTGGTTCGATTCCAGCTCTGGACACCTTCGAATGTAAAGTAAACAAATACAATGCATTTAACATGTCATCTCCCAGACTTTTAATCAACTTATGTACCTTGTTATTTTAACAATTATGTAAGGTCGGTAAATTCTCTTTTTCTCTGGTACTAATTTACTGTAAAACATTTTATCTTGAGTTTATGGGTAATTCTCTTTTTTTTTAATTTATTTATTTCAAAAATATACTTATGTCTAGGTATACAAAAGTTTCGCCAAACTGTAGACAGTTTGTTGGCGAATAGTGCGCTCTCAATTGTTTTATAAGTACTTTATGCGTTATACCTACAGAGTACACAGCAAACTGTATATATATACTATTCTTAGGTTAAGTTAAATCTAAAGTTACCATGCATAATATATAATAATTCAACAAGACCGGTTTGTAACACTGTAGGTACCTACTTCACCTCACGACAACATCACCCTGATCCTTATTATTATGATTTTACGTTTTGTACCATCCAAAAAAAAAATTCCCGTTGTTGCCACAATTAGAAACTTAGTCCAATTGAATTGTACCATCAATTATTATACCTAACTACGCATGATCACCTAGTTTGTTATGAACAGAGGAACTGAAGCTATCAACTGAGTGAAAACTTGGTGCCTCGCAATTGGAGCTAATCACGAGTGAAACACGATCGCTGGGGAGTTATAGCCGCTTGCTCGCACGCCACCCGCGCACGTATCAATTAAGTGCTGGCTTCAAACATTTGATAGATAGGTAATTAAATAGACAAATTTATTAACATACGTACATCACGACACATCACGACGTCGATATACAGGGTTATTTTTGGAACGTTAGCCATATTGTGCGAGGTGATTAGGTAGGCCATACTGAACAACTTTTTCTATGGGACCAACTCCGAAATCACTTAAAAAATTTTGGCCTTTTCATAATACATTTTGGTCGAGTGGATGTCGACGTTTTCTAAGGGAAGGCCATTTTTTTTTTTTTTTTTTCGGGATTGGTCCCATAGAAAAGGTTGTTCAGTATGACCTACCTAATCACCTCGCACAATATGGCTAACGGTTCAAAAATGCCCTGTATAGATCACTCGAGCGTCTCTCTGTCTGACTGTCTATCCGTCTGTCACAGCCTATTTTCTCGGAAACTACTGGACCAATTAAATTGAAATTTGGTACACATATGTAAATTAAAGACGCAAAGATGGACATGTAACTTAAACAAATGAATTTTAAACCTGAGGGGCATTTTTGGGTGATAAATATGAGAAAGTAAAAAAATAGTGTTTTTCAAACTATATCGTGTTATTATTATATCAAATGAAAGAACTCATTTTGAGAATTTCAAATATTATTTTTATAATTTTCAAATAAATAGGTTAGAAGTTATTGAAGATAATAGCAAAAAAATGATCATTCCCCCCCTTTATCTCCGAAACGAATGGGTCTAAAATTTTGAAAAAAATACACAAAATAGTTCTTTTCCTATAGATGACAGGAAAACCTATTAGAAATGTGCAGTCAAGCGTGAGCCGGACTTAATGTACGGAACCCTTGGAATGCGAGTCCGACTGGCACTTCATGTTCAAATGTTTCTGATATACCTATATCTGATGTAGACTACAATACGATCGCCGGTGAGGGAGCTATCGTAGATTGCACCACTCTACCGGGCGGTAAACTTGCCAATTAGCACTTTAAACATTTGATAGACAATTTAATAGATACAATTTCTAATATAGGTACAAAGAGCCCTTATAAGAACCGCCCCCTCCTTCCTTTGTATCCCTTAAAGGGATAAGTTCGCCTTTGTACTACCTATCCTGTGCCATACATTTGTGTTTTGTACAAAAAAGAGTTTATACATACATACATACATACATACATACATACCAGTGGCGGCGCGTCCATAAAAGCCGATTCCCACCGGCTTGCCTGTTTTTAGACGTTTAAGCAGAGTTATAAAGGAAATATGTACGCCAAATTAGCCCCGGCTTGCCTATGGATATGTTTGACGCGCCGCCACTGATACATATACACACATACATACATACATACATATCGCTAAATGAAAATACCTCGTCTTGTTTTAGATTGAATGACCTAAATTTGAAATGAAGCCCTTATTTGTGTCGTAAAATCGGTTGATGTAACTTTATTATCATAACTCTCAGGTTAAATATTTTTTTTAAATATTTACATGGATAACTTTAACCCACAGTATAATTAAATTTGTTTGACAACTTTCAGTTCTTTTCATATTCTAATTTGGCTTTCTAAATGCATTATTCAGGCAAGGAGTTGACATTCAATTATTAAGTTGGAGAGCCCAATATTACGTCCATCCCCCGAGTCCGCCAAACATTATTATCCAGATTCATTAATATCTAATAACTAGGTATAGCGATACAGAAACCACATGGGAAATGACCTAGATATTAGATAGCCTGCCTTGTGGGACAAGCATCATTGACACACTTTAAAAAATATTGGTTGTTGGTACCTCGGAATTGTTATAGAAGACTAGTGCTGATTTATTTATTGGTTATGTCATTTGGTAAATCGATTTTATATGCTTGCATTGGTAGTCTTTTTAATAGGTATGTTCCTCCATGTCCAATATGGATCTGGCTTTCTTATATGTATGTTAATAAACTATGACTGCTACAACGGTCTTTGTCTACATGTCTACAAAGATGTTATGTGAACAAAATTGGACTCACTTTGAAAATTTAGTCTGCTTTAAACTTTCTTTAGTGACTTTTGCTTAACATAAGTCTTTCGAAGGGAAGTATTTCAAAATAAAAAAGAGATCCGAAACATTTGGAACGCTTTCAATGAGCTATTGGTGTATACTTACCTAATTATTTGAAGGGATTTTTTAATGTATATTTTACAACAGAAATATCTTTCCACATTATTCTCAATAGCATTAAAGGAGCGGATTTGTAAGGACCTAATTAAACGAATAACTCATAATATCAAATAATAAGAGATTGTTAGCATAGTCTGTTTGAAAAACAAATTGATTGCGTATCGTATTAGAAATATTTAGTTTAAGTCTGAAAGACTTAGCCAAGATAACAATATTTTATGGTAGAGACCAATCAAAAAGTAAACGTTTCGATTAGCGTTTACGATAAGTAATTGTTACATTAAAGCTTGAAACTCAAGACAAGGTGACGATTACCGTTACGTCGCTGGAACCATTTTCACACAAATCTTCAATATTGTTTCCGCAACGTCAAAAATAGGCCGTAAGGAAAATGTGCTATTCAATGCGTTTGGAATTAAATCTAAATTTGAATTTAAAAGGGTCCTGATTATTACAGGCTTGGCACTTGAATTACAAGCGGTGAATTTTGTAATACATGCGGACGCCTACCATTACACTTAAGGGGCTATCTTCATAAAAGTCTTAATTATTGTTTACGTTTAAAACAAAAGCTAAATTTTACTTAAAAAGGGCCCCGATTTTACAAGCTTGTCACTATCGGTGAATTACAAACCTTCATTACAGTATACGCAAAGTCAGTATGTTTGTAAGGCGGTCGAATCGATACGTTTGACATATTTATCTTTTTTCAGGGTACTTTTCGGAACTATTGCGACCGGGTTCATTCAATTCTAAACATTGTACTCACATTCGTTTAAAACATTAATATAAGTTATCATTTTAATACAATAAACATTTGGTTACTTCTGGGTCAATTTCTGAACACGATTTTTTTTCTGTCCGTGATGAAAATCGCGGGTTAGCATCAGACAATACTTACCAATTTTTTTTTACATAAAGAAGTCACACTTTCACACCGAGTTCCATATGAATTCACTGATTAGTTGGTTTTTAGAGTACACATAAAAATACCTAAAGGCTCAAATTACTACTCCCGTGCCCTGTCCGGAATCTACTTTTGAGCATAATGAAAAATCCTACGAAAAATTCTACATTAGTATCACTAATTTAGTGTCAAATACTTAAACTAGATGATATTTACTATCACTGAGCACATATACTATTAACTTCATTGTGGTAAATAACTCGTGATCGATGTTTAAATTTTGTCCGAGCGCGCGAGTAAAATTTCGTCGGCAAAACTCAAAGGGCTCTGACAGCCGACGTTTGTATTTGAACCGCCTCGTGTCCCGCCTCACCTGTACTGGCAGTATTCGGCTGTCTCTCAAAGCAAGCGGATGTAAGTCAAGCCGCGGCGTGTTCGAGCAAATCGCGTAAGTATTTCGGAATCCGGGTGGGCGACAATTTTTTTCTAATTTCGATGCCCCTTATAAATTTTATTTTCCACATAGCTTTTCAATAGCAATTGTCATATTTAGGAGCCCTTTCTGTATCTTTATGTAAGCGATAACATAACAGTTTGGTCAAACACGATTTAAATTTTTGGCGATTTTTTTTATTACGAATTCTAATTTCCGTGCCCTAATTCCCATAACAAATTTACCTAAAACAGCTGATTAAGTGGCACGGGAATTAGAAAGTATTACATATATTGTCAACAAATCTTTTATTGGGGGCACTGTAAGTTAATTGGCAATGTTTACGTCATATTATTATTACTTATATATATTGGCATTGAATATATATTATATGTAATAATAATACGACGTATATCTTTCTATTTTACATTTAAGGAAATCTTAAAGAATGCACAAAAATCTGTGAATAGTTTTTTAGTATAAGTACTATAGTACTTACATACAGGATCGACCCGAATAACCCGGGCAATTTTAATACGTAAGGTAAGGTGGGGTAAGACGACACCGGGGTAAGACTATCACTTGTATGGAATCCTTGTACTGTTAGTCTTGCCCCACCTTACCTTATTCATTGATCATATTATAACATTAAAATATTATATAAACATAAAACTATTTCTGGAATTATTACATATTATAATACCTGTACCTAAGGTTACGAGGGGCGTTCAAAATATTCTCGGTATTGATATCTTACGACCTCTTCTAAAATTTCTTTCGTTACTGGCCGCTAAGGTTTATTCATTGACATTAAAAAAAAGTATAATTCGAACCGAGATAGTCTTTTGTTTTTCTGCAATTGCTGAACAAACATGAACATCCTGTGCGAATTGACAATGTTAACTAAATTAGAACATCGATGCGTGATAAAATTCTTGACAAAACAGGGTAAAAATCAAAAAACCATAAAAGAGGAAATGGATTGTGTTTACCGTGAGTCTGCTCCTTCTTTATCTACCATTCAAAAGTGGTCAAGCGAGTTTAAACGCGGAAGGGAGAGTATTGAAGATGGCCCTAGACCTGGCCGGCCTGTAGTAGCTACTTCACAAGAAAATATTGATAAAGTGGAAAAACTTATATTGGAAGATGGTCGAGTGAAGGTAAAATCTATAGCACAAGTAACCAATCTCTCTATTGGTACCGTACATGATATTATACATGACCATCTTAATATGTCAAAAGTAAGTGCAAGATGGGTTCCGCGAATGCTGACTCGGCTTCAAAAAGACATGCGTGTAGCTTGTTGTTCCGATTTTATTGACCTGTGCGGTGAAAATCCTGATGAGGTGCTGCAAAGAATAGTTACTGGAGATGAAACCTGGGTTCATCATTATGACCCAGAGAGTAAACAAGAGTCCATGCAGTGGCACATTAAGGGTTCAGCTCATCCCAAGAAGTTGAAGGTCATCCCTTCAGCTGGCAAGGTCATGGCCACGATATTTTGGGATTGTGAAGGAGTATTACTAATCGATTATAAAGAAAAAGGTGTAAATATCACAGGACAGTACTACGCTAACATTCTACGTCAATTAAAGGATGTAATTAAAGAAAAGAGGCGAGGAAAGTTAACCAAAGGTATTCTGCTTCTGCATGACAACGCCCCCGTCCATACTGCTCATATTGCCAAGGCAGCTATTGTTGAACGTGGGTTTAAAACTGTTACTCACCCACCGTATAGTCCGGACTTAGCCCCCAGCGACTTCTTTTTGCTCCCCAATCTTAAAAAGGATCTGCGTGGAAATAAATTTTCTGACGATGAAGCATTGAAGGCGGCAGTGGAGGAGCATTTTTACACGAAAGATAAAAAATATTTTTACGAGGGATTAAAAAAAATAATTGATCGATCTTTTAAGTGTATGAACATAGGGGGGGAGTATATTGAAAAATAAAAATATCAAACTTTTCGTACTTGTTTGTTTTCATTCTCATACCGAGAATATTTTGAATACCCCTCGTACATGAAACAAAATGAATCACATTTGCAATGTTTTGTTTTTGTAAATTTGACAGCTGACAGCGTATGCCGTATAAAGTTTAAATATCTGGGAGACCGAGCTTTGCTTGGAAAACATATAGGTACCTACCTACCTAAAAACTCAAAAATGCGCGTTTTTCCAGAGATAACACCTACCTAGATAGATTTTTCACCCCAGAAAACCCTCATATATGATAAAATTTCATCGAAATCGTTAGAGCCGTTTCCGAGATCCCCGAAATATATACAAGAATTGCTCGTTTAATAGATTAGTTGTTATAAATTAGCTTTTCTAATACAAGAAAAATTAAATATATCCTATTCTTACTATATTATAAATGCGAAAGTATCTCTGTCTGTCTGTCTGTTATCTCGTCACGCTTAAACCGCTGAACCAATATCATGTTGATGATATTTGGCATGGAGATAGTTTGAGGCCCGGGGGACAAAGGATCTGGGGACACGGCAGTGCCGCCGCCAAGTCGAGCAAAACAAAGTGGCACGGTCAAAATAACATTTAATTTTAACATGTAATCTAAGAATTAATGCACTTTAAAATCCCTTAGTTTTGTCACTGACACAATCACTCACGATCATCATTATTCTAAGGTACTTCTAGCATACCCACAAGTTCCAAATTTGAAACGTAATTAGGTTTAAGCTTTTTAAGCCAATAAAAATCTAATAATACTGCAATATTAGTCACGTTCTAAAGATCTAATAACTGCATAAATAAGTTTGTAATCCTATAGAAATATATGCGATAGCAAATTTACCTTTTAGTTCTTACAATTAGTAGGGAAAGTAAAGGTACACTACGATGTACGATGTGAGTATGAATAAAGATGTATATAGTTATGATATGTGTATACATAGTATCAGTATGGTATGGGTATGATTACCTGAAAAGAAGGACAGCCTACAAAAAGAGATGGGATCCTATCAAAAACATTACATGTAAAAAGATGCAAGTCTCGCAACGCAGTTCTTCTACTACAAAAAAAGTTTTGAGATGTAATGTGAAACCAAGTCGGTTATTTTAGACAATGCCAGGGGGGTATTAAAACCGTAATACTATTAGATACCTTATTAGGGTTCCGTAGCCAAATGGCAAAAAACGGAACCCTTATGGATTCGTCATGTCTGTCTGTCTGTGATAGTCTTACCCCGGTGATAGTCTTACCCCACCTTATCTCATATGTGGTTAAACAATTGTTTGTGTTATGAATTTATGAAGGCAGCATATTCGATTTCTTCAGATTAACTTACACAATAACTTCTTCTCTCTGTGCCCCTATTTATTTCTTAGTATCATTTCCTATACGGCCATAAAGCAGATCATACACCTTGTACCTATCTACATGCAGATACATAATGACACTTTTTAATGAATAGTTTTGTATGTAAGGCGGACATGTTTACGCAACTACTCAAAGTATTGTTTTGAAATATATATATTTTACTAAGAAAGAGAGATTAGTTGCCATTAAAATCAAGGAAACTATTAGTCAAATACGTAGTTTTTAGTGTATCATACTTTCGTAGATTTGTCGTCCGAAACTAAAATTAAAGTAGATAAATATGTTCGATGCCGCTTCAGTATGGTTGAAGTATATTATTGTAGATTAAAATATACATAAATAATAGTTTTAACTACCAAAATAAGCTAAGAAAACAATTCCTGTGCCATGTTCTAATTTCCGTGCTAGTAAAATCTAATTCCCATGGACACACTAATTCCCGTGCCCTGACCAAAATTTTAAATTGAAATAACTTTTATAGTTTTATGAATATTTTTACCCCATAAGAAAATTAATGTTTATTATATTTTTTATCAAATTATCAGCATATTTTTTTTTGTGTAATGTTGGTATTTCAAAATTCCATGGGAATTAGACAAAAATGCTCGTTTGGTGAAATTGACCCTTCTCTCCGGTCGTTTTAACATTCACCGGGTATCCGGACCCCGAAAATATCTAAATTTGAATTTTGTAATGCATGAGGACGCCTACCATTACACTGTAGGGGCCATCTTCATACAATCTTCGTTATTGTTTACGCAGCGTCAATACGTCCGTGAGGCCGGCAAATCGATATCTTTGAAATATTGAACGTCTAACTTAATTGGTAACCGGCGCTGGGGAATAGGGATCGTATTACTTCTTGTAGACAAAATACTTCTAATTGGCTTTGATGATAGTTTGATTTGAGATTATTATATCTACTTTATAGAAAAGTATAGCTAGCTATCTTTTAATTAACATTATAATGAGCATTTATCAGAATAAAAGGTTCTTAGTGTATGTATTAGCTTTATGTTTCGTTTTTATACATGTATATTATATGTATGTATGTACATAATATTTCTTATGTTTTATGACATGTATGACAGCTTACTGATATGATTTCAGTATTCAGATGCACGTTTGAATTGGCCTGTCAGCGTACTACGTAGGCGAACAACACGAGAACGCGATGCGAAGCGATGCGGTGCGGGGTGAATCAATCATTTGATACCTATAGAGGTGATCCACGATCTCGTTGTGAATGCGAACGCCGTGGGCCCGCCGCGCCGCGCCGCGCCGCTTCGCTTCGCGTTCGCGAGTTGTTCGCTTACGTAAGATGCAGCGTCATGCTGGTGCAGTAATGCCAGTTCAGTATTCATCCGAATGTCACCTTAAGAGTAATAGGATCGTATTTATAATTTAACTAGCGACCCGCCCCGGCTTCGAACGGGTTAACAAATTATACATAAACCTTCCTCTTGAATCACTATCGATTAAAAAAAAACCGCATCAAAATCCGTTGCGTAGTTTTAAAGATCTAAGCATACAGACAGACAGACAGGAAAGCGAATTTGTTTTATACTATGTATAGTCATTGTATTAACACAAATTCTAATAGAATTTGAAGTTCTATGTTAACAAAAGTTCAACCCGCCGAACTCTTACACAGCGACTAATGTTGTTTGACTTAAAGGGCAGGCGCGATGTGGGCTTGTACAGTCAGCAGCAATAGGAGGATTGACCAACACGCCAAAAATATACCCTCTAATTATTGACCGAGCCAGCAAGTGTCTCGATTCAGCCCTTTGGTTTCGTTGCACATGAATATAATAAAACCATCTTTATTTATTATACATTTTGAAAACAACTTAGTTCCGAAATACGTAATATCAAATTGTTACTTTCTTAAAATGGCCGAATGTGTTAATGAACTTTATTCATATTGTCCAAGTCCCGAAACACCCACATGTTTAAAATTATGTTTCATAAATGCCGAATTTTCATTGTTATCTTTAGAGATGTATAGGGTCTCTTTAAACAATTCTACCTATATGAGAGAATTACATACTGCACAGTAACTACAGCAGAATGAACAATCCGCAACAATATTAGCGGATGAAACAACGCGCCAAAAGTATCTGCAACCCTGGAATACGTTTACAAATAAAGATATAAAATATAAGATAAAAAAAATCTATTTTTCCTAATCAGCCTTTGCCTTTAAACGGATCCACCCTTTTTGTTACACCAGTGAGAGACATATCTTTTTTTGTCAAGTTATTCTCGATTGGTAGGTGTGTTGTCTGGTTCGCTGCTTTCGATGCCGACTGTACTTGCGCGTATTTACTCAGGCCACACAAACATGACCCAATATCGACTGGTCATCCGATTCCACCAGTGGGTGTAGTGTAGGTTTATCGACGAAAATATTCCGCGCTTTAACCAACTGTTGAAAGGGAGAAATTTTGGTAACTACGAGTACATTATTGTCATAGTAAGGTTTATTAAATATGTCTCCATAAATGACTAAGTGCCATGAAGATACCTATGCTCTTCAGGGGCGCATTGATTACCAGTTCGCCAGACGATATCAGCCTATCGGATCTTCGGAACTGTCACCTTTTGCGGTTAACTGACAGGCTGACATCTGGCGAATTGGTAATCTGTAGGCTTCTTTATAATTATTCGTAATTTTTGAAGTGAAAACTTCTTTAGCGGCGCTTTGCACTTTTGAGGTGGGGAAAAAATTCTAAACTCGAGACCGTAAGACGATCACGTGATCGTAAGACGGACACGTGACCTGATCGAAAAACGTTTACACGCTTGGCAAGTCTCGACAAGCATCCACAAACACAAGCGTGTGAACGGGGTTGTTTGGCTTGGCTTGCGTGAGCTTGCAAGAGCTTGTCGCGATCCGGGCTAGTGTCGGTTTTTGGAGACAGATCAAAGGGAGCTTGCGGCAAGCGCTTGCGACATATTTACACATTGGCGCGTGTTTAGTGTTTACTTAGAGCTATTGCCGACACAACTTCAACGTCCACGTCTGCCATGCTTGCTTGTCCGGAACACAGTAACGCACTCGCAAGCATGTAAATGGCATCCAAGCGTTCGTAAAGGCTTGAAGCTTGTAGACGCTTGCCAAGCCTCGACAAGCGTGTAAACGTACCAATGTCATTGAGTTTTTCTTTATTGATTTAAATGCCATCTAGTGAGTTTCGCTCTAACTGGTATTAATATAACTAGAGTACTAACAGTGATGTGCTTAGGGGTTTCAAGTAATTAACGCTAACGCTAGATGGCGTTAACCTCAATTATGCATTTTGCACTAGTCATTGAGTTTTCACTTCTGCCGGCACTCCCTGAGTGCAACCCGTTGTTTTTTTTAAGTCTTATAAAGGGAAGAACACTGCTGTTGTGTGTAATGCGACATGCATGTACGCAGTTTCCTTAATAATTGAGACTTTCTAACAGTGTTGTATATTTCTTTGGGGCCTATTGCATAACATTTTACAACTCATAATACAAGCGGACGCCTCTTTTCATTCCCTTTTATTAGAAAGAGACTAGACTTCCGCTTGTATTATGAGTTGTAAAATGTTATGCAATAGGCCCCTGGTATTTGAATTCGAAAAAAAACCGGCCAAGTGCGAGTCGGAACGCGCACGGAGAGTTCCGCACCATCAACAAAAAATAGAGCAAACCAAGCAAAAAACGGTCACCCATCCAAGTACTGACCCCGCCCGACGTTGCTTAACTTCAAAAATCACGTTTGTTGTATGGGAGCCCCACTTAAATCTTTATTTTATTCTGTATTTATTGTTATAGCGGCAACAGAAATACATCATCTGTGAAAATTTCAACTGTCTAGCTATCACAGTTCGTGAGATACAGCCTGGTGACAGACGGACGGACGGACGGACGGACGGACAGCGGAGTCTTAGTAATAGGGTCCCGTTTTTACCCTTTGGGTACGGAACCCTAAAAATGAACCCTTCTTGGATTTCTCCTTCGCATCGGGCTGTCGCGTCCAATTATCTTGATATTAGATACTGCGCGCGTCATGTTCACCTTTATTTGTGTTTAGAAAAAAATAGCTAAAAATAATATTCATAATATCTCGAAAGTGGAGCTGGCTAAAAATTTAATTCAAAGATAAGGTTTCTACTTAGATCTGACGCCATTTTAACTATTTTGTGTGATATATTTTGTATGACTATCATTTTACCAACGGAATTTTTTAAATAATTTTTGCCACAGAACATATTAAAGAGGTTAGAATGGCTATCGCGCGCAGTTAGTATCGGAACCGGTGTCGCCGCTCGTTCCTCTCCACATTTACTAACACTCGCGCAACGGTAGTAAAAACTTGTGTGCGTGGTGAATGGATACGCCTCCTTTAGACAGATTTGATATCTGGCTTCTTAATCTGAACGTTATTGTGGCGCAAAAGGCATGTTTACTTCGTTTTTCGGTCAGCGCGGGCGAGTAGCATGCGAGCGTTTGCTCAAAACCGGCGGCGACACGTACCCTGCTCGCATCGCCATTCTACTTGTTCTGTGATTTTTGCTTTGCTTGTATTTTATACTCGCAAAAAACACAAATCAATGTGAAGCCCAGACACACTTATCTCGCAGCCGCACCGTATTATTATGTTTAGTTATTATTGTGACAGTTGTAATTCTCTACCTACATTTTGAATAATTGATGACTAAAATACTTAGGGGATACAATTATAACCAAACGGAGTGGCCATTAAATTAACAGGCGTTCCCCTCTGTCGAAATAGGCGGCTAATGGTCATACAAAATGTTTCGACTGATGTTTATCTGACATCGCTATTTTTACGTTTACGTATACATTTGACGTGCACCTCCCCGCAAAAATTGGCAGACTGTTTTGTACTGAAAATTACAGACAAGGCGTCTCCGTTTGGTTATTTATATCCTGTAAGCTAAAATACGTTTAAAACGGTCTCCAATCATTGCCCTCAAATTACGTTTAGTTCTCAGTAGGTAATTCACTAGTCGATTTTCCATATCAAAGCTACGAGTAGATTAAAATAGGCCAGCCGTATCTATTCGGTTGCTTTTTAGAACGAACATTGGATTGGATTTGCCACTGGCTTTTAGAAACGAATTGGTTCGCGGAAAACTTGACTAGTTGTTACGCGGAGAGATATTCTATGTTGGAATTTGATCGAAGAGAAAATTTCACCCGAATTCAAAAATAGAGCTATATTTTTTTAAACAGGATACATGCTACAGTACTGACTGTAGCAATGTAAAGCAAACTAAAATATGGTATGCCCAGGACCCGAACCAAAAGCAGCAATGTACATCGAACAACGATGAAATGTAAACAAAACAGTTCAAAGGATAAGATATAAATGAACACGATTCTCGAACAAATCAACCGTATTGCTAACCCACGATTTTTCCCGCGAATTTGTGTTGTAATGTTAAGATCAATCAAATTACGTTGTTTTATCACAGAGTGCCCAGGATAATGTGTCTGTCGGCGGCCGATCGTAAGATTAGGCATATTCCTAGGCATATCGTGAAACGTGAATATCTTTGACCCGTTCCATGAGTCGACGGAGCCCCGCTATGCGGGGCTCCTATTTCTGGGCAGTTTGCCCTTCGGGCATCTAAAGCAACCTAACGAACCTATCCTACCCATATATTGGTTTAATGTCACTATCGTCAAAACATTACACAGGAACATTACGATCTGCCTGATCTTACGATCGGCCGCCGACATGTCCATCAGAGCAGCGGCGGTAGCACAGTCGTGTTTTTATCGCTTGTCACCATGCGTCACGCTCTAACATGTATGCAAGTGCGAAAGTGATGGGCATAGTGACAGGCGATAAAAATTAAACCATGCTGTGCCCGCAGCTCACATTGCATTGTCACTTACACTGCGTGTGCGTTTACGGCGCGTCAGCATTTTTTCAGCAGTGGTGTGGTATCCTTAAAACGAGATAAAATGTCGTTCAGTGAATAACGCTAAAATAATTACGTTTGCCGGAGCCTTAGGCGTGTTTACGCTTATAATACATTATACTTATCATGTTTACTTACCTTTTCTAAGGGGGAAATATAATATCCATTTACTTTGATGCCTGGGTTGTTTTTCATCGGAAGCTGAAAATTTAAATTTAAATAAGAGCCTATTTATTTAAATTTAATTAAATATCTAGTGGTTTTAAAATGGACGCATAACCCTTTAAGAAGCTAGAACTAGAGTGTATTTGCAACAAATAAGTCCTTTCCTATAGGTAGGCGTATTCTGATTGTAATAATAGGTAATGAATTTGATCTGGATTTGCTATGGATATAATCGAATGGCCTCTGGGGGTCAAAAAATAAATAATATATGAATAGGTACCTCTTTTGGCCAATATATTCCATAATAATGTACACGTTGCTATTTATATCCGGTACAATTGCTAATGACTGTGGGCCCGATTCGGATTTTGAACTAGACATCTATTAGACATCACCAAGATACGATAACGATATGTTTAAGATCTAACCTGTCAAATTTGACATTTCCGCGATTCTGGAGATACTATTGAACGATTTCCACGAGATATTATTACGATATTTTAACGTAAAAGTGACATTTGTTGCCCGAATTGAGCTGCAAAAGAGAACTAGTTGAAATCTAAACTACAAAGTATCTAGTACATATCGTATAGTTCTCTAGTCTAGAACGGATCTTGTTTTCCGAATACAGCGGTGTATATGTGATAAATTGAAACGTGTTAATTTTTTTAAGTGTAGGTATTACTTACAGAACTTTTTTGCCATACATTTTGGTCAATTGGAATCTTTGATCACAGACTTCTACAGAGAAAGTGATCCTAAATTGGTTTCATGTATGACATACCTATTTTAATTCATAATATAATAATAAAATCAATAACTCTGTCTCAAACACCAAACAATTTTCTACATTAAGAAATGAAAGCAAACATAATAGAACTGCCTTTCAGTAAACATTATAATTCTTGATAAAAATCCTTTCACGATGACAGTAAGATACCCATCAGTAAAATACTGTTAACCAAAGAGTTAATAATTGTAGTAGAGGTATAAAGTCTTAGAAAAATTCGTGCCCCGAATTTGTCAGTTAACAGGAAAACTATTTGTTTATATTTTCATTTCTACATGGTACAGTAAAAAAACCGGCCAAGTGCGAGTCGGACTCGCGCACGGAGGGTTCCGCACCATCAACAAAAAATAGAGCAAAAAAATCGCGTTTTGTTGTGTGGGAGCCCCCTTAAATATTTATTTTATTTTATTTTCAGTATTTGTTGTTATAGCGGCAACAGAGAGATACAGCATTTGTGAAAATTTCAACTGTCTAGCTATCACGGTTCATGAGATACAGCCTGGTGACAGACGGACGGACGGACGGATGGACGGACGGACAGCGAAGTCTTAGTAATGGTTAATAAACTTAAAAATTGTAAATCAATTTTTTAAACATGCATATTACGTCTGCGAGCGATATTCCAAATTTTATATTAAAGGAAAAAATGTAAAAATTACGCTTCCGGCAGGACTTGAACCCGCAACCTCCGCAATCCGTGCGTTAGCTCTGCCAATTGAGCTACGGAAGCCTACCAGAATATTGCGAATTTTTCCATTCCTTCCCTCATGCACACGCCTTTGGGGTGGCGTATAGCGACATCTACCGACGACACGACACCTATATTCCAAATTTTATATTAAAGGAAAAAATTGAAAAATTACGCTTCCGGTAGGACTTGAACCCACGGAATATCGCTCGCAGACGTAATCTGCATGTTTAAAAAATTTATTTAGTACGGGTTCTAGCACATTGTTACTGGTGAATTCTCAATGCAACTTGAGACTCCGGTGCCGTTAAAGAGATGTAATCGTCTCTCGGTAGATGTCACTATACGCCACCCCAAAGGCGTGTGCATGAGGGAAGGAATGAAAAAATTCGCAATATTCTGGTAGGCTTCCGTAGCTCAATTGGCAGAGCTAATGCACGGATTGCGGAGGTTGCAAGTTCAAGTCCTGCCGGAACCGTGATTTTTCCATTTTTTCCTTTAATATAAAATTTAAAAATTGTATTTATAAACAGTCAAACTTTTGGCTTTTTCCTTCGACTGTACTTCTTTAACAACCAATGCCTCTTTGCTATTAACAGATTGAATATAGGACGTTAACCCACATTCGTTTACGGCGTCGGCGTTATTTACCAGTTCGATCGGCACTTTAACGATTATTGGAGGAACGTTACTGCGTTTGTGCTGCCAACTATCGGTAATATCGGTACCTATGTAAGACACACGAACCTAGCCGCCGCCATACAATCGAAATCCCGTTCTCATTTTGAAACGAGTTTTGACAATAACTATGGGCCCGATTCGGATTTTGAACTAGACATCTATTAGATATTTATTAGACATCACCAAGATACGACAACGATATGTTTAATATCTAGCCTGTCAAATTTGACATTCCCGCGATTCTTAAGATACTCTTGAACGATTTCCACAAGATACTATTACGATATTTTAACGTAAAGGTGACATTTGTTGCCCGAATTGAGCTGCAAAAGAGAACTAGTTGTAATCTAAACTACATCATATCGTATCGTTCTCTAGTCTAGAACAAATCTTGTTTTCCGAATACCGTGGTATATATATGAAGGGATGTTTACAAAAACTAAATAAAATAAATACAATAAAAAATAAATAAATAAAAACAACACAACTGCTTAGAGCGGTTGACACTTTTTTAACAACATTGTTAATCGTTTCAGGTGTCAACCAGTGTAGTCAGTTATGTTGTTTTTGTAAACATCCCTTCATATGTATCTCGGATACGACCTGTCTCCACGCGTATTGGCTCGCCTTTCCTGTGGTATAAGACAATGAAGCCGAGAGGGTACTTAATACCTACAGGTGCTGGGCTTCCCTGCGTGTCCTTAATTCCGTCCCAGGGGGTGTAATGTCTTACACCATTAATCGTCTGCAATAGACGCTAAGGCCAATGATGATGATGATCTCGGATATAATTTTTTGTTGATAAAAATTGTAATAGGGTTGGTTGGTTAGTTATTGTACATAGTTGGTTGGTTGGTGGTTGGTTGGCTGGTTGGTTAGTTGGTTGGTAGGTTTGTTATTGTAGTTTTTAAGTTTATAAAATGCATATTATATATATATTAATCTGTAAGGTATTTGTAATATGGGCCTTGTTGCCTGATTTAAATTTCTAAATAAAAATAAAATAAACACAAAGCAAAATTATGAGGCTTGTATGACTCGTATGGGAATTATCCGTTTTGTCAATTCCCTTGCCACTGACGTCGATAAAAACAACAAAAATAAACGCCTTTACCTCTATTCCGTTTTACCAGTATCGTAAAAAATAACGGTGTTCGTTCCCTTCCTCTAGGGACACGTATTATAGGAGATTCTTTTGCAATGTAACAATGTCGTTCTACTTTCCCGGACTAGTGCGGGAAATAGCACTTTCCGTGCGTATGTCGACAGTTTAAAGTGCCATATATTATGTACTGTAAAACATTGTACGATACACGTGCGAATAGGTAATTCGCAACTCGTGTCGATTTAAAACACTCCCTTTGGTCGTGTTTTAATTTATCGCGACTCGTTTCGAATTTCCTCTTTTCCGCACTTGTATCGTAAATAACTATTTCAGTATAAAGGCGAGAATATTAATCAACTGAGGGTTATAGAGCATCCGCTAGATGGCACGGAGCGGGCGCACGCATGCGCGTGCCATTGTAGGTAAAATCCGCCATACGCGTCCGGCGTCCGCGTCATTTAGCGACTTAGCGGCGCTCATACTATTTGTCGTTAACCCGCTCAACCGCTGATTAACCGCGCTCATTAGGCTTTGTTCAGACACATACATACATGCTATTACAGTACAGGGTGCATTTTTTACTGCTGTATACTGTTGATAATTTTAACAAACTTTTGCGTTTGTCATATCAAACATGTTGAGAGAATATTCTCTCAACATACATATGTATGTATCAAAATAAAGAGAGTATTTTGAAGATAATTCGTATTGTTGTAGTGAAATGATTGCCATTACAAAAATTAACACTTAATTCATAATGATGTGTTCATACATTTTGCAACTCGCTGTACCTACATCTGATCTGACACATAAGTTTATTGTGACGGGTAGCCATACACAACAATACATAACAATATAACAGACAAACTCAGTATATGCACTTCAAACTATCCATTTACTTGCTTTTGGTAACTCTGTTAACCACCCATATATTCCCTTATTACACAGAAAATAAAGTTCAACGAAAAAGAGTTGAGTTCAGTAAAGTTTCGAATTTCGTTTTTGCTGCAACCAGCGAACTCTTTTATTTTGCGCTGCCACGAAAGGTTAAACACGAGAAAAAACCTCGCCGTTGAAATTAAATCTTTGTGCAGTGGAACTACGGTCGAATTTAGTTCGAAGTTGGTTACTTTAGATTTACGGTAGCAGTGTAAAATGTTGTACTAAATACTAGTAAGTGAAGGTGGTTAGTGTCGTTACTTGTAAGGTAAATAACTAGAGCATGAATTTTATGGGAGACTGTTAACTAACTGTACCTCGTTTTCACAGACACGCAGACACCGCTTAATGAAGAGTTTACTAGGACCACGAGGTTACCAGAGTCACCACACATAAGTGCAATTTTATAACACATCAAAATGATTATTATATTATATATGTTACTCAGAACATATTATAATTACGCGTTATGTACCTAATACGCATTATTGAACCCACCTCCTTTCAATTAGTTATTGTAAATTTTTAAATAATTTAAAGTACCTATACAACACGTTTGATCTTATTTCAGTGTAGGTATTTTTCGTATGCCTCTGCCCTGATCCGGACCGTTCTAGCCAGTGATCCTTAATGCGTTGCTCCTTAATCCTGAATTTTAAGACAATTGGCAGTGAAAGCGCCCACGACAAGATCGCAGCAGCAACGACGCAACAGTAATGCAACTGTAGTTGCCATTAAAAAATTACCTTTAGGAAAACGTAAAAAAAAAGCGCTGGTGGCCTAGCGGTAAGAGCGTGCGACTTGCAATCCGGCGGTCGCGGGTTCAAACCCCGGCTCGTACCAATGAGTTTTTCGGAACTTATGTACGAAATATCATTTGATATTTACCAGTCGCTTTTCGGTGAAGGAAAACATCGTGAGGAAACCGGACTAATCCCAATACGGGCCTAGTTTACCCTCTGGGTTGGAAGGTCAGATGGCAGTCGCTTTCGTAAAAACTAGTGCCCACGCCAATTACTGGGATTAGTTGCCAAGCGGACCCCAGGCTCCCATGAGCCGTGGCAAAATGCCGGGACAACGTGAGGAAGATGAGATGAGGAAAACGTCAAAAAAAAATGTGTATACATGTATACAGAAATTCAAAGTCCAATGATCCTGTGCCTTATTTGCCTGGAAGTTTTAGACTGGGACAAATTGGTCCCACGTTCCTACCGTATGCAACGCGTTATGACAATCTGAACCCTGAAATGTATACGCTTGAACCACAGTAGAATGGCGATGCGAGCAGGGTACGTGTCGCCGCGGGGTTTTGAGCAAACGCTCGCATGCTACTCGCCCGCGCTGACCGAAACATGCCTTTTTGCGCCACAATAACGTTCAGATTAAGAAGTCAGACGTCAAATCTGTTTAAAGGAGGCGTATCCATTCACCACGCATCAGTGTTGGCCGTAATGTGTAATTCTAATTAACAATTAATCATTTCCATTAACCATTAAATCCGCAATTAGTCAATTGCATTACGCATCAATTTAAATTAAGTTAATTAGAATTGAATTTTGAGACGTTTAATTACATTGATTGTCAATCTAAATTAACGTTTAATGCAATTAAATCAATTTTTTCATAAACTAATAATTAATGTTACTATTGCTTAGAAACTTAGAGCTAGGTATTAAAATTAAAAATAAGCATATGAATACAAGCTTCAGTGAATTATCAGGTCGTGATATTTTAAAATGAGACAACAAAATGACCCTGAAACCTGGCAGTAGGTACCTACTGGAACTCAGGTTTGGTGCAACATAGACACACGCCGTTTAGGCTATTCGACTCGTCACAATGAGCACTTGGGAGAGCAGTACCCAAGATGGAGCTGATGCTGAACCTTGGCTGTACCTAGTGGAACTCAGGTTTGGTGCAACATAGACACACGCCGTTTTGGTCATCCGACTCGTCTTGATGAGCACTTGGGAGAGCAGTACCCAAGATAGAGCTGATGCTGAACCCTGGCAGTACCTAATGGAACTCAGGTTTGGTGCAACATAGACAAACCCCGTTTTAGTCATCCGACTCGTCTTGATGAGCACTTGGGAGAGCAGTACCCAAGATAGAGCTGATGCTGAACCCTGGCAGTACCTAATGGAACTCAGGTTTGGTGCAACATAGACAAACGCCGTTTTGGTCATCCGACTCGTCTTGATGAGCACTTGGGAGAGCAGTACCCAAGATAGAGCTGATGCTGAACCCTGGCAGTACCTAATGGACCTCAGGTTTGGTGCAACATAGACAAACGCAGTTTTGGTCATCCGACTCGTCTTGATGAGCACTTGGGAGAGCAGTATCCAAGATAGAGCTGATGCTGAACCCTAGCAGTACCTAATGGAACTCAGGTTTGGTGCAACATAGACAAACGCCGGTTTGGTCATCCGACTCGTCTTGATGAGCACTTGGGAGAGCAGTACCCAAGATAGAGCTGATGCTGAACCCTGGCAGTACCTAATGGAACTCAGGTTTGGTGCAACATAGACAAACGCCGTTTTGGTCATCCGACTCGTCTTGATGAGCACTTGGGAGAGCAGTACCCAAGATTGAGCTGATGCTGAACCCTGGCAGTACCTAATGGAACTCAGGTTTGGTGCAACATAGACAAACGCCGTTTTGGTCATCCGACTCGTCTTGATGAGCACTTGGGAGAGCAGTGCCCAAGATAGAGCTGATGCTAAACCCTGGCAGTACCTAATGGAACTCAGGTCTGGTGCAACATAGACAAACGCCGTATTGGTCATCCTACTCGTCTTGATGAGCACTTGGGAGAGCAGTGCCCAAGATAGAGCTGATGCTAAACCCTGGCAGTACCTAATGGAACTCAGGTCTGGTGCAACATAGACAAACGCCGTTTTGGTCATCCGACTCGTCTTGATGAGCACTTGGGAGAGCAGTACCCAAGATAGAGCTGATGCTGAACCCTGGCAGTACCTAGTGGAACTCAGGTTTGATGCAACATAGACACACGCCGTATTGGTCATCCTACTCGTCTTGATGAGCACTTGGGAGAGCAGTACCCAAGATAGAGCTGATGCTGAACCCTGGCAGTACCTAGTGGAACTCAGGTTTGGTGCAACATAGACACACGCCGTTTTGGTCATCCGACTCGTCTTGATGAGCACTTGGGAGAGCAGTACCCAAGATTGAGCTGATGCTGAACCCTGGCAGTACCTAATGGACCTCAGGTTTGGTGCAACATAGACAAACGCCGTTTTGGTCATCCGACTCGTCTTGATGAGCACTTGGGAGAGCAGTATCCAAGATAGAGCTGATGCTGAACCCTGGCAGTACCTAATGGAACTCAGGTTTGGTGCAACATAGACAAACGCCGGTTTGGTCATCCGACTCGTCTTGATGAGCACTTGGGAGAGCAGTACCCAAGATAGAGCTGATGCTGAACCCTGGCAGTACCTAATGGAACTCAGGTTCGGTGCAACATAGACAAACGCCGTTTTGGTCATCCGACTCGTCTTGATGAGCACTTGGGAGAGCAGTACCCAAGATTGAGCTGATGCTGAACCCTGGCAGTACCTAATGGAACTCAGGTTTGGTGCAACATAGACAAACGCCGTTTTGGTCATCCGCCTCGTCTTGATGAGCACTTGGGAGAGCAGTGCCCAAGATAGAGCTGATGCTAAACCCTGGCAGTACCTAATGGAACTCAGGTCTGGTGCAACATAGACAAACGCCGTATTGGTCATCCTACTCGTCTTGATGAGCACTTGGGAGAGCAGTGCAAAAGATAGAGCTGATGCTAAACCCTGGCAGTACCTAATGGAACTCAGGTCTGGTGCAACATAGACAAACGCCGTTTTGGTCATCCGACTCGTCTTGATGAGCACTTGGGAGAGCAGTACCCAAGATAGAGCTGATGCTGAACCCTGGCAGTACCTAGTGGAACTCAGGTTTGATGCAACATAGACACACGCCGTATTGGTCATCCTACTCGTCTTAATGAGCACTTGGGAGAGCAGTACCCAAGATCGAGCTGATGCTGAACCCTGGCAGTACCTAGTGGAACTCAGGTTTGGTGCAACATAGACCCACGCCGTTTTGGTCATCCGACTCTTCTTGATGAGCACTTGGGAGAGCAGTACCCAAGATTGAGCTGATGCTGAACCCTGGCAGTACCTAATGGAACTCAGGTTTGGTGCAACATAGACAAACGCCGTTTTGGTCATCCGACTCGTCTTGATGAGCACTTGGGAGAGCAGTGCCCAAGATAGAGCTGATGCTAAACCCTGGCAGTACCTAATGGAACTCAGGTCTGGTGCAACATAGACAAATGCCGTTTTGGTCATCCGACTCGTCTTGATGAGCACTTGGGAGAGCAGTGCCCAAGATAGAGCTGATGCTAAACCCTGGCAGTACCTAATGGAACTCAGGTCTGGTGCAACATAGACAAATGCCGTTTTGGTCATCCGACTCGTCTTGATGAGCACTTGGGAGAGCAGTGCCCAAGATAGAGCTGATGCTAAACCCTGGCAGTACCTAATGGAACTCAGGTCTGGTGCAACATAGACAAACGCCGTTTTGGTCATCCGACTCGTCTTGATGAGCACTTGGGAGAGCAGTACCCAAGATAGAGCTGATGCTGAACCCTGGCAGTACCTGCAGGTTCAAGATGTGACGGATGACCTAAATAGCGTGGGCCTATGTTGCACCAAACCTGAGTTCCACTAGGTATAGCCAGGGTTCAGCATCAGCTCTATCTTGGGTACTGCTCTCCCAAGTGCTCATCAAGACGAGTCGGATGACCAAAACGGCGTTTGTCTATGTTGCACCAAACCTGAGGTCCATTAGGTACTGCCAGGGTTCAGCATCAGCTCTATCTTGGGTACTGCTCTCCCAAGTGCTCATCAAGACAAGTCGGATGACCAAAATGACGTGTGTCTATGTTGCACCAAACCTGAGTCCCACTAGGTACAGCCAGGGTTCAGCATCAGCTCTATCTTGGGTACTGCTCTCCCAAGTGCTCATCAAGACGAGTCGGATGACCAAAACGGCGTGTTTCTATGTTGCACCAAACCTGAGTTCCATTAGGTACTGCCAGGGTTCAGCATCAGCTCAATCTTGGGTACTGCTCTCCCAAGTGCTCATCAAGATGAGTCGGATGACCAAAACGGCGTGTGTCTATGTTGCACCAAACCTGAGTTCCACTAGGTACTGCCAGGGTTCAGCATCAGCTCTATCTTGGGTACTGCTCTCCCAAGTGCTCATCAAGACGAGTCGGATGACCAAAACGGCGTTTGTCTATGTTGCACCAAACCTGAGTTCCATTAGGTACTGCCAGGGTTCAGCATCAGCTCCATCTTGGGTACTGCTCTCCCAAGTGCTCATTGTGACGAGTCGAATAGCC
Source organism: Cydia amplana (assembly GCF_948474715.1). Classification (NCBI taxonomy): domain Eukaryota; kingdom Metazoa; phylum Arthropoda; class Insecta; order Lepidoptera; family Tortricidae; genus Cydia; species Cydia amplana. Next base: position 18,160,500 of record NC_086078.1, read on the forward strand.
TAAACGGCGTGTGTCTATGTTGCACCAAACCTGAGTTCCACTAGGTACAGCCAGGGTTCAGCATCAGCTCTATCTTGGGTACTGCTCTCCCAAGTGCTTACCAAGACGAGTCGGATGACCAAAACGGCGTTTGTCTATGTTGCACCAAACCTGAGTTCCACTAGGTACAGCCAAGGTTCAGCATCAGCTCCATCTTGGGTACTGCTCTCCCAAGTGCTCATTGTGACGAGTCGAATAGCCTAAACGGCGTGTGTCTATGTTGCACCAAACCTGAGTTCCACTAGGTACAGCCAGGGTTCAGCATCAGCTCTATCTTGGGTACTGCTCTCCTAAGTGCTCACCAAGACGAGTCGGATGACCAAAACGGCGTTTGTCTATGTTGCACCAAACCTGAGTTCCATTAGGTATAGCCAGGGTTCAGCATCAGCTCTATCTTGGGTACTGCTCTCCCAAGTGCTCATCAAGACGAGTCGGATGACCAAAACGGCGTTTGTCTATGTTGCACCAAACCTGAGGTCCATTAGGTACTGCCAGGGTTCAGCATCAGCTCTATCTTGGGTACTGCTCTCCCAAGTGCTCACCAAGACGAGTCGGATGACCAAAACGGCGTTTGTCTATGTTGCACCAAACCTGAGTTCCACTAGGTACAGCCAAGGTTCAGCATCAGCTCCATCTTGGGTACTGCTCTCCCAAGTGCTCATTGTGACGAGTCGAATAGCCTAAACGGCGTGTGTCTATGTTGCACCAAACCTGAGTTCCACTAGGTACAGCCAGGGTTCAGCATCAGCTCTATCTTGGGTACTGCTCTCCTAAGTGCTCACCAAGACGAGTCGGATGACCAAAACGGCGTTTGTCTATGTTGCACCAAACCTGAGTTCCACTAGGTAAGTAGGTACAGCCAAGGTTCAGCATCAGCTCCATCTTGGGTACTGCTCTCCCAAGTGCTCATTGTGACGAGTCGAATAGCCTAAACGGCGTGTGTCTATGTTGCACCAAACCTGAGTTCCACTAGGTACAGCCAGGGTTCAGCATCAGCTCTATCTTGGGTACTGCTCTCCTAAGTGCTCACCAAGACGAGTCGGATGACCAAAACGGCGTTTGTCTATGTTGCACCAAACCTGAGTTCCATTAGGTACTGCCAGGGTTCAGCATGAGCTCTATCTTGGGTACTGCTCTCCCAAGTGCTCATCAAGACGAGTCGGATGACCAAAACGGCGTTTGTCTATGTTGCACCAAACCTGAGGTCCATTAGGTACTGCCAGGGTTCAGCATCAGCTCTATCTTGGGTACTGCTCTCCCAAGTGCTCATCAAGACAAGTCGGATGACCAAAACGACGTGTGTATATGTTGCACCAAACCTGAGTTCCACTAGGTACAGCCAGGGTTCAGCATCAGCTCTATCTTGGGTACTGCTCTCCCAAGTGCTCATCAAGATGAGTCGGATGACCAAAACGGCGTGTTTCTATGTTGCACCAAACCTGAGTTCCATTAGGTACTGCCAGGGTTCAGCATCAGCTCAATCTTGGGTACTGCTCTCCCAAGTGCTCATCAAGATGTGACGGATGACCTAAATAGCGTGGGCCTATGTTGCACCAAACCTGAGTTCCACTAGGTATAGCCAGGGTTCAGCATCAGCTCTATCTTGGGTACTGCTCTCCCAAGTGCTCATCAAGACGAGTCGGATGACCAAAACGGCGTTTGTCTATGTTGCACCAAACCTGAGGTCCATTAGGTACTGCCAGGGTTCAGCATCAGCTCTATCTTGGGTACTGCTCTCCCAAGTGCTCATCAAGACAAGTCGGATGACCAAAACGACGTGTGTCTATGTTGCAGCAAACCTGAGTTCCACTAGGTACAGCCAGGGTTCAGCATCAGCTCTATCTTGGGTACTGCTCTCCCAAGTGCTCATCAAGACGAGTCGGATGACCAAAACGGCGTGTTTCTATGTTGCACCAAACCTGAGTTCCATTAGGTACTGCCAGGGTTCAGCATCAGCTCAATCTTGGGTACTGCTCTCCCAAGTGCTCATCAAGATGAGTCGGATGACCAAAACGGCGTGTGTCTATGTTGCACCAAACCTGAGTTCCACTAGGTACTGCCAGGGTTCAGCATCAGCTCTATCTTGGGTACTGCTCTCCCAAGTGCTCATCAAGACGAGTCGGATGACCAAAACGGCGTTTGTCTATGTTGCACCAAACCTGAGTTCCATTAGGTACTGCCAGGGTTCAGCATCAGCTCTAACTTGGGTACTGCTGTCCCAAGTGCTCACCAAGACGAGTCGGATGACCAAAACGGCGTTTGTCTATGTTGCACCAAACCTGAGTTCCACTAGGTACAGCCAAGGTTCAGCATCAGCTCCATCTTGGGTACTGCTCTTCCAAGTGCTCATTGTGACGAGTCGAATAGCCTAAACGGCGTGTGTCTATGTTGCACCAAACCTGAGTTCCACTAGGTACAGCCAGGGTTCAGCATCAGCTCTATCTTGGGTACTGCTCTCCCAAGTGCTTACCAAGACGAGTCGGATGACCAAAACGGCGTTTGTCTATGTTGCACCAAACCTGAGTTCCACTAGGTACAGCCAAGGTTCAGCATCAGCTCCATCTTGGGTACTGCTCTCCCAAGTGCTCATTGTGACGAGTCGAATAGCCTAAACGGCGTGTGTCTATGTTGCACCAAACCTGAGTTCCACTAGGTACAGCCAGGGTTCAGCATCAGCTCTATCTTGGGTACTGCTCTCCTAAGTGCTCACCAAGACGAGTCGGATGACCAAAACGGCGTTTGTCTATGTTGCACCAAACCTGAGTTCCATTAGGTACTGCCAGGGTTCAGCATCAGCTCTATCTTGGGTACTGCTCTCCCAAGTGCTCACCAAGACGAGTCGGATGACCAAAACGGCGTTTGTCTATGTTGCACCAAACCTGAGTTCCACTAGGTACAGCCAAGGTTCAGCATCAGCTCCATCTTGGGTACTGCTCTCCCAAGTGCTCATTGTGACGAGTCGAATAGCCTAAACGGCGTGTGTCTATGTTGCACCAAACCTGAGTTCCACTAGGTACAGCCAGGGTTCAGCATCAGCTCTATCTTGGGTACTGCTCTCCTAAGTGCTCACCAAGACGAGTCGGATGACCAAAACGGCGTTTGTCTATGTTGCACCAAACCTGAGTTCCACTAGGTACAGCCAAGGTTCAGCATCAGCTCCATCTTGGGTACTGCTCTCCCAAGTGCTCATTGTGACGAGTCGAATAGCCTAAACGGCGTGTGTCTATGTTGCACCAAACCTGAGTTCCACTAAGTACAGCCAGGGTTCAGCATCAGCTCTATCTTGGGTACTGCTCTCCTAAGTGCTCACCAAGACGAGTCGGATGACCAAAACGGCGTTTGTCTATGTTGCGCCAAACCTGAGTTCCATTAGGTACTGCCAGGGTTCAGCATGAGCTCTATCTTGGGTACTGCTCTCCCAAGTGCTCTTTGTGACGAGTCGAATAGCCTAAACGGCGTGTGTGTATGTTGCACCAAACCTGAATTCCACTAGGTACACCCAGGGTTCAGCATCAGCTCTATCTTGGGTACTGGTCTCCCAAGTGCTCATCAAGACGAGTCGGATGACCAAACGGCGTGTTTCTATGTTGCACCAAACCTGAGGTCCACTAGCTAGATAAAAATTACGGGCGCCTTTATAAAATTACGATATATTTTTGTTAATTGATAATTATCAATAATATTTTTAATTGTCATTAAAAATTGATTTAATTTTTAATGGTTTGTGAAGCATTAACCATTAATTCTTTTTAATTTTTAATGGTTCGAAATAAATTAATATTAATGCAAATTGATGTTAATGCGAATTGACAATTAATTTTCCTTCAATGGTTAATGGTTAATTCGAATTAACCTTTTCAATGGTTAATTTTTAATGGTAATTGGGATTAACGTTCGGCCAACACTGCCACGCATACAAGGCTCTAGCTAGTTTTTACTACCATTGCGCGAGTGTATGTGGAGAGGAACGAGCGGCGACACCGGTTCCGATACTAACTGTGCGCGATAGCCATTCTAACCTCTTTAATATGTTCTGTGGCTTGAACATATGTATACCTACTCGTTATGCGTTGCGTGTGACAAGTATTTTTCCAGGCATACAAAAAGGATTCAGATTTCGAAACGCATTGCATACGTTGCGTACGTCTCAGTTTATTCCTTCCTTTGAAAGAAACGTGTTAGGTAGGTACACGTTATACGTTATACACGATAACGTAGGTATCTTCTTTCCATCAGAGTCCGTACCATGAGTCACTGACAGTGTCAAAACTGACATTATACGCTATCTAGAACGTAATTTACTTTCTATACATCTCGTTCGCACTAATATGCGAGTACGAGCGAGATGTATAGAAAGTAACTTACGTTCTCGATGGCGTTTATGTCAGTGCCAAACTGATGGTAGCCGTACTGATCTATGCCCTAACGCCATCAGTCACACAACGCAAACGCAATAAACAAATCGATTTCTTCGCCGCCGACTAACTTCGGGCACGCAACTTATCCTATTGGAAATGTTTTTGTTCCAAAGCCACCAAATATACGGCTGCCTTTCACAAAATGTGTTCTACGACTTTTGGTGTATAATTAAGCTTGCGTTTGCAAGTTTTGGGACCGTAAAATAGAATCCATTTGGAAATTGCGACTTCTTTTTTAACCGACTTCCAAAAAGGAGGAGGTTATCAATTCAATGTTCCTCAGAATTTTTTAGTTCCATTTTATTTAATTTCTACTATTTTATGTCGCACTTGTGAGGCACCTAATCGTTTTTGTTTCAATGGATATTTTTATAGAGTTAAGGTATCGTTCTGATTCAGACTATACCAGCATTACTGCAAGAGTATTGCAGAGCGAAATTGCTGTGCCGATTGCATAGCCGCCGCAAATGTCAAAAATCCGGGCAGGCAAATCGATTTTGAAATGAAGTCGGCTGTATGGTCGAGCTGTAATACTACTGCAGATTAGCTGTCGACTGCATTGCTGCAAGAAACGTCAAACAGGTCATTTTATAATTTGGTTCATTTCCTCTGTTCTACAGATCCCCCGCGGCCTCAACACAAACCGCGTACGAAAGAATTAAATTACACCCGCCACTGACTTCCCACATTTCCTGCAACGTCGGGAGTAATGAAATCTTGAAAAACTCCTTCCCGTTTAGAATTATCTGTTGTGAGATAAAATGTGGGAATTAAAAGCAAGATGGCGGAAAAAGTGTACATTTGTGTAATTACTCTCTGTGGTCACAATTTCTGTGTGTAAGTAAAGGCACCGTTTGGATTCAGACTGCACTAGCATTACTGCTGCATTAAGGTGACGTTCGGGTTTCAACTGCAGCTACATTAAGGTGACGTTCGTATTCTGACCGCAGGTGCATTACTGTTGTGACGTCGTTGTTGCCGCCGCTGCATCTGTCAATTCCCTTGATAAAATGAGTGACGTTCGCCGTCGCATCACTGCTGCGATTATGACGTTCATTCCGTTGCTCATTTTACCAAGGAAATTGACTGATACAACGGTGGAAACACTACGCCACAACAGTAAGGGTAACATTCTATTTCTGACCGCAGCTGCACTACTGGTATTGAACGCGTCGCTGTTACTGTCAATTTCCATAGTAAAATGATCAGTAGTGCAGCTGCGGTTGGAAATGGACTGTCACCTTATGTTGGGTTTCGTGATTATATTCATGTATTTTGTGGTAACACGAATAAAACGCGCCAATTAAATTTAAAATACTGGCAACATTGGGGACACGCCGAGGTGGCGTGACCGAGCGGTGGTTTGAAAAATAACCGAACAGTGGGCTGGCGGGGCATTCTTGGCTTGACGTCGGAAGGGTGAACAACTAAGTGTCTTTGATTGTACCTAAAAGTGTGTATACCTAATACCTAAGTGTAATTACAAGCTTAAGTGGCAGTTGAATAAAGTGTAATTCAAGTATTGAGTGGTTTTACTGGATATCTGGTGAATATATACAACAAGTCAGAAATTGGGATAACCAACGCTAAATTACGTAAGTACACGCCCTTACACTATACATTTATTTCTTTTTCGACTACGTATTCGTTTGAAATTCCTTGTTAGTGCCATTAAAATAAATAATATCAATGATTCTAATATTTTGTTCTAATATCATTATTTAGGGTACCCTTATGAAAATAATAAATAAATTGCTTAGGCCAGGGATCGGCAAACTTTTTAGAAAAGGCCAAACTCGACAATAAGCAGCAATAATATAGTAGGTTAAAGAGCCACGTGTTTTTTATATAACCACGTGTTCGGGCTTTAAGAAGTGTAGGGTAATTTTTGATGTTGTACTGCTTAAAGTAATGCTGCTCGCAAGAAGCGGTTTGCCGACCCCTGATGATGATCATGATGATGATGATGATGATGGTGTTGATGTTGACGTTTGTGTGGATGTTGATGTTGACGTTGGTGTTGACGTTGATGTTGACGTTGATGTTGATGTTGACGTTGATGTTGACGTTGATGTTGACGTTGATGTTGACGTTGATGTTGACGTTGATGTTGACGTTGATGTTGACGTTGATGTTGACGTTGATGTTGACGTTGATGTTGACGTTGGTGTTGACGTTGGTGTTGACGTTGATGTTGATGTTGACGTTGATGTTGACGTTGATGTTGACGTTGATGTGGATGTTGACGTTGATGTTGACGTTGATGTTGGGGTTGATGATGATGTTGATGGTGATGTTGATGTTGACGTTGATGTTGACGTTGATGTTGATGAGGTTGATTTCTTAGTTATAAAATAAATAAATGAATAAATGTGTTTGTCAATGAATAATTTTATAACTTTACCTTAGTTTTAACTGATGTCGATTCTTTAGGTTGCGTTATTAGCGTCATTACCTTTTTTTTTTGGTTAAAACATTGCTGTGACCTACCTAATGTTTATTACGTTTTGTTTGAGGTGTAAATCATGAGTGACATTGGCGATGGAGGACCAAGCCACAAAAGAAGACGGTTGAAAACGCCAAGCAGTCATAATGATGCTACTCGTCGAACGTCTGCAGCGCGATCTCCACGTCGGGAGCACAGCCGCAGCCGTGTACGCTCTCCACATCGGGAGCACAGCCCCAGCCATGTAGAAAGAAGAAGCCGCAGCCGTTCCCGTCGTCGAAGTGCCACCGTACGTACCCGCAATAGTAGGTCGCACGGACGTGAACGTGAGTTGTTAGATTTACGCGCTCAATTGGATACTTTGCAACGCGAGTTACAAAAGGATCGCGACAGTAGGGCGCGATCACGACTGTCTGAGGACAGACGGCGCTCATCACGTAGATCTCGCAGTCGTCACAATAACACCAATTGCACTGATACCGTGATGCCTGGTACTAGTCGTGATGTCGGACGTGATACCGGTCGTGACGGTGTTGGCGAGCAACAGCAACGAAGGTCCAGGAGCCACAACTTCTCTACCGATGATGTAGCACAAATAGTTAGTTCTATTAGAAGTAATCTATCATCTCAACCGCATACATTAAACAAGGGCATAGACCATAAAAACATTCTCCCAAATTTTGATCCCTCGTCTAAAAATCAGCGTATTGTAATATGGCTGAAAAAGGTCAATGAATGTGCGGCTGTATACGGATGGGATGATAAAACTACGATACATTTTGCTATGCAAAAGCTCCAGGGTTTGGCCAAAGTGTGGTACGAAAGTTTAGATACTATATTGTACTCATGGCCTGAATGGCAAGAGAAATTGGTCAAGGCATTTCCATGCGAGGAAAACTATGGCCAAATCCTGGAGGAAATGCTGAAGCGGAAGAGCAAATTTAACGAACCAATAGAGGTTTACTATTATGAAAAATTGGCTCTCCTGCATCAGTGCGGCCTTAGCGGCAAGAAGGCTGTGGATTGTATAATTCACGGTATAACCGACAGAACCACAAAATCGAGCGCTGTGGCCGTGCGATGTGCTGATCCAGAACAATTATTGCAATTTTTGATCAGTAATAAAGAATTAAGTAACCCAGATCGAGGACATATGAGAAACAGAAGTTGGTCTGACAATTCTAATGCTAATAATAATCAAGGTGCTAAGAATAAGGCACAGCCACAGGGCCCATTTTGTTTTAACTGTAAAGATAAAGGTCATCATTTCTTGCAATGCCCGAAACCACTACTTAAATGCCATCATTGTAACAAGGTTGGTCATAAACCTGAGGATTGTTTTAGTAGAAAGTCTGAAAATAAGTCTGCTAAAACTCCCGAGGTTCGGTCATTGTGTGCATCACAGAAAGGTAACGCTAAATATTATAAATATGCTCATATAAACGGTAAATCGATAGAAGTTTTTATTGACTTTGGCAGTGAACTTACCCTTGCTAAACAATCTTTTGTGTCTTCTTTGGGTATTGTATATGATCAGGTAGAGTCAATAATGAAAGGGTTTGGAAACGGGTTGGTGAAATCCATTGGTGAAATACGGCTCGATATCGATATTGATGGTGTTAAAGCCAACGTCCCCTGCAAAGTAGTGGACGATAGTCTCCTTGACAGACCTGTTCTAGTTGGACAGTCGTATACCGAGTTGCCTCAAATCATAGTTATCAAAGATTGTGCGAACTTACGTTTCATAGACATTGGAAATGAAATGCCACAGCCAGAGTCAAACCCTTCCTCGATAGTCAAAATTGCGGTTGTCAATGATGTCGAACTGTACGGGCCTGCGTCAATCAAAGCCGTCACGGAAGACAAATTTAGTGGTAGCGTCCTGGTTAGGGAAAGTATAGTAGGCAAACCCGGTCAGCAATTCTTTTTAACTGGGGGCCTTTATACTGTAAAGAATGGTTTTGTTCATGTAGTCGTAACCCCATGTTGCTGCCCATGTTTGATGATGGAAAATTTCACTGTATGTCGTGTCGAAAGGGTAGCTTTGGTGAACCGAATTACTGCGCAGTCCCCTACAATACTTGAGGGTGTAGAATCCAATCAGATAACAGAATCTCAACTTCGGATAGGTGACAATGTTGCTGAAGGGCACAGAGATAGGCTTTTACAGTTACTAAATAAATATAAACACTGCTTTGCGTCTAGTTTAGGAGAGTTAGGATGCACAGATGTTACTCAAATGACTATTGAATTAAATGACCAACGACCTATAGCATCTAGGCCATATAGGCTGTCCCACCATGAAAGAGAGCAAGTTCGTAACATGATTGATGAGATGATGGCAGCTGGCATAATCCGAGAATCTGTATCGGAATACGCCAGTCCCATCATTCTTGTACGGAAACCCGATGGTAGTCTACGAATGTGCATTGATTACAGAAAGTTAAACTCGTCCACAATAAAGGAAAGATATCCAATGCCAATTATTGATGACGAAATTGCTCGCTTATCTGGTCAGGCTTACTTCATAACATTAGATCTTGCCTCGGGATATTATCAAGTACCCATAGCAGAACAAAGCAAACATCTAACTTCGTTCGTTACACCCGATGGTCAGTTTGAATTTAATAGAATGCCATTCGGGCTGGCAAATGCACCGGCTGTTTTTCAGCGGATGATGAACCGCATTCTAGGCTCTGCTCGTTATACCAAAGCAACGGTGTACATCGATGATTTGTTAATATTTGGCAGGAACCCAGACGAATGTCTAGATAGATTAGAGGAGGTCCTACAAATGCTAGATGAAGCCGCGTTGACCCTAAATATCTCGAAATGCAGCTTTCTTCGCGAGAAGATCGATTATTTAGGATATGAAATTAGTGCTGAGGGAGTCAAACCGGGAGAAAAGAAGATCCAGTCTGTGCAAAATTTTCCGCGTCCAAGCGATGTTCACAAGGTTAGGCAGTTTCTAGGTCTAGTTGGATTTTTTCGAAAATTTATCGGAGGTTTTGCCCAAATTGCGTATCCCCTTACAAAACTATTAAAGAAAGACGCTGTTTGGGAATGGTCGAGTGCACAGGAAGAGGCTTTTGAGACTTTGAAGGCTAGGTTGATTAGTAGGCCTATCTTAGCTATTTATGACCACACAGCTGAGCTAGAACTACACACAGACGCCAGCAAGCACGGTATAGGAGGTATTTTGCTACAAAAGACTCCTGGCACTAATGATTTAAGGCCGATCGCCTATTACAGCCGCCAAACTTCACCCGAGGAAAAGAGTTTCCATTCATACGAATTGGAAACTTTAGCCGTTGTCTGTTCCTTAAAGAAGTTTCGTGTATATTTGCTCGGAAAGGACTTCAAAATCATGACTGACTGCAGCGCGTTGCGTTCCACATTTTCAAAACGAGATTTAATACCACGTATTGCCCGTTGGTGGCTCATGTTACAAGAGTACAATTGTTCCATAGAGTACAGGGCTGGAATAAAAATGTTACATGTCGATGCGCTCTCCCGTAACCCAACAGCTGATCCTGTCTCTAATTTTGAGCCCTTCCCGACTGTCATGAATATAACCAATGAGGACTGGTTACTCACGCTTCAATTAGGGGATTCAGAAATAACTAGAATCCGTAATACTCTTATGAGTGAAGTTGACCCTACAGATCTGCAACATATTAGGGATAATTATGTCGTCAAAGACAACAAGTTGTTTAGGTGTCTTAAAGGTGACAGAAATGACCTTCGATGGGTGGTTCCCAAGGGCGCAAGGTGGCAGGTTTGCAAAATGAACCACGATGATATTGGTCACTTTGGTATTGAGAAAACGTTGGAAAAAATAAAGAAACAGTATTGGTTTCCGAAAATGTCACGATTCATAAAAAAATATGTTACTGCTTGCATTGAGTGTGCATACGCAAAGCAAACCAAAAACAATCGGGAAGGATTGTTACATCCCATTTCAAAAATAGAAATTCCGTTCCACACTTTGCATGCCGACCACCTTGGGCCCTTTGTCAAATCGAAGAGGGGAAATTCTTACCTGTTAGTAATTGTCGATGCCTTTACGAAATTTACATTTGTGCGACCTGTGAGAAATACCAAGACCTTGAACGTCATTAGGGTTTTGAACGATATATTTTATACTTTTAAAGTTCCGGTTCGCTTAGTGACAGATCGGGGTAGTTGCTTCACATCCCATTCCTTCCAAAAGTATTGCGCTGAGAAGAAAATTAAACATATACTGAATGCGGTAGCTAGTCCACAGTCAAATGGACAAGTGGAGCGCTACAATCGCACCATTTTAAATTCCTTAACAGCGCTAAACTTAAACCAACATGAGAAGGACTGGGATAATGAAGTAGGAAAAATCCAATGGGGCATGAACAACACAATAAACAAAACAACGGGAAGGATGCCCTCCGAAGTATTGTTTGGTACATTCATGAGCGGTGATATTAACCCCGTGCTCGACGAGATCTCCCAATCAACCCGCGAAACTAATAATTTAGATTCGATTAGAAAAGAGGTCAAGGACAAGATTGATAGGGAGCAAATAAAACAAAAAGCATACTACGATAAAGGTAGACGACCGTCTCGTTGTTACAATGAGGGCGACCTTGTTAAAATAACGAAAACTTCGTTTAACAACGATGGTAAAAGTAAGAAATTACTGCCTGCATATGTAGGGCCATTTCGGGTATCAAAAGTGCTAGGAAATGACCGCTATAAAATAACGTCAGTACCGGGGTTTAGCAACATGAAAAAGGGGTATAATTCCACTGTAGCAGCTGAACGTATGAAGCCCTGGGTTCACGTTGCTACCCTTGAAATCCATGACGATACCGATACTGAAGAGGATACCCATTGATGAATTGTTGAGTTGATATAATTTTGTACTATGAGACTATTTTGGGCTGATGTACAAGTATAATTATAAAGTTATTAACCATAACGTATTGTTAAAATGAGCTTTAATAATTTCTGAATGTTTTATAATAAGCATGTTTTGTTGAATGAGTGTATTCTAACTATACTTAAATAGTATACATATTTATATTTTTCTTATACAGTGAGAACAGTTTAGCTCACTGGAGTAAATAAGACAGTGGGAACAGTTTAGCTCACTCTAAGTAAATAAGACAGTGGGAACAGTTTAGCTCACTCTAAGTAAATAAGAAAGTGAGAACAGTTTAGCTCACTACATGTATATAAACTATGAAAATAACTTTGATTTATAATGTGTTGGGTATAATGAGACCAGGTTTGCTCATATATCAACACATAAAGTTAATACTAAATGTGTGGACACTGTGAGAACAGATTAGCTCACATAATTATAATGTATTTTAATATATTTATGTGTTCACAAACACTTCGATGAATCAAGATATTTTTTTTTTGTTTTTGTCTTGGTTGTAGTAAAATCAATTATGTACAAAAAAAACCCGGTCAGCCGATTGTTGGGTTTCACATGATGCGTGCATGGGGACATGCACGTTATCAGGATGGACGATTGTTGGGTTTCGTGATTATATTCATGTATTTTGTGGTAACACGAATAAAACGCGCCAATTAAATTTAAAATACTGGCAACATTGGGGACACGCCGAGGTGGCGTGACCGAGCGGTGGTTTGAAAAATAACCGAACAGTGGGCTGGCGGGGCATTCTTGGCTTGACGTCGGAAGGGTGAACAACTAAGTGTCTTTGATTGTACCTAAAAGTGTGTATACCTAATACCTAAGTGTAATTACAAGCTTAAGTGGCAGTTGAATAAAGTGTAATTCAAGTATTGAGTGGTTTTACTGGATATCTGGTGAATATATACAACACTTAATACAGCTGCAGTTGACATTTGAGTGTCACCTTTATTGCGGCGCGACCTTGCTGTCGGCTGCATTGCTGCCGCAAATTTCAAAATTGCGGGCGGGGATTTCGATTTTGACTTTTTCTCTCAACGCTTGTCATTTTGGCTAGGCACCTTCTAAAATATCTTATACCTACAAAACAAAATTATTAATAAACTTTTTTTATTACGACATCAATTTTAACACTTTTTTTTTTAATTTTTCCTAAAGATGTTTATATTGTTGCCACTTGTTATTGCATGTTAGCTGTATTATTGTGGACATCTGTTTCTGGCTTTGTTTTCTGTTCATTGTGCTATGTATCATGTACTTTTTGTATTGCTGTTGATGCCCCAAATAAATAAAAATATCTGGGAGACCGAGCTTTGCTCGGAAAACATATAAAATCTCAAAAATTTGCGTTTTCGCAGAGATAAGACCTAGCTAGATCGATTTTTCGCCCCCGAAAACCCAAATATACCAAATTTCATCGAAATCGTTAGAGCCGTTTCCGAGATAGCCGAAATATATATATGCTCGTTTAAAGGTATTAGATAAAATAAATAAAACACCAATGTCAGTGCCGTTATTTAATTGATTACGGAGAGAAAGTTAAATGACGCTAAAAAACTTCGAGTACCCTTCTAAATAATATTCAGCCGTTCAAATTTTAAAACTGGGAAACTTATAATGAATTCATTTTATTTTTAACTTTTGGGTTATAGCGGTTTTTTTGGGTTTGCATTTTTATTCGTGTATTACGGTGCTTTGACGCACGTTGTTGCGAAGTGTTATGCTATTATGTTCTGAAATTATGCATGAATATAATACCAAACCAATTACCCTACAAAGTACCATTTCTACAAGTAAGTCGGTTTACCCCCCTATTTCTAGTTTATTAGTCTATATAAGTATTAGATACGTAAGTATGTGGACGTACAGATGTAGTGCATAATTATTTTCCATCGTATTTTCACGGAAACGTACGAGAGTGTCTTGTTATTTCATTCAGTCTCGGTACTAAAAGTCTGAGGTTGACTAGAGTAGCATGACAAATACGAGCGTTTTTGAGAAAATACGATGGAAAACAATTATGCACTACATCTGTAGGCACGTAGATTGCCTAGGTTTTTGCAAAAATATTAGTCATAATAACAAAAGCAGAGATGCAAATTGATGCAGGGCAATATTATGCATAACAATTAAATGACAGGGATTAAAAAAATGAGAAGAAAAAAATAATAATTTAGAATTAGATTAAAAGATTAGATTTTTCAAAATATATTATTAGACTTATTAATATGTACTTTGACATCTAGACAAAGTTTATTGCATTTTACAACCTTCATATTCATACAGGTCAGGTTGTTGACCAGTCTAGGCATTTAATTGACTTATTTTTAGCCATCGTAAATCAATCTACTTAAAAATATCCCACCTATAAATAGCACACGGCTCACAACAATAGTTCTCATATTACCTACATGAACCGGGATTTGGGTGTGGGTATAATTTCGTGTGTTAATAACTTTGTTTATTGTGAAATATTTAGTTACCAAACTATGAGTTAAACATACATATGTAGTAAGCTCTAACTGTGCTTAGAAATGTTCAATTAATTTCTGTTTTTTTAGAGTTTTTACCTATTTTTTGGTTAGTTTAAAATATTCCCTCATCCAAAACCCAAGGTATACCTACTCATATAAAGTCTGTGGGGTAATATAGACCCTTGTGGCACACCGTGACACGGTATTAAACTTCTTTAAGAACTTCAAATGCGTGGGACGAATCGAAGAACAAAGAACGCTTTTGAACAAGTTTCTTGCGAACTCTAAACCGTTTTTACGTGAAAGTTCTGTGATTTTTGTCCCGGGCTTCCGGCGGTTTGTATATTACTTCGCTTTGATGATCGGAACACTCAGGCGTAAATTGAAAACGGCAATTTTTACTGAGATTACTTTTCGACAAAATGTCGTAATACACAGATCAAAGTTTCTAAATTTTTAGGATCAAATCAAGTATATTCACCGAACGCATTTTTTTGTATGAGCCGTTACTTATCCTAAACTTTTGAAAAACGCTTTTGCGTTAGGTTAGGTTAGATTAGATTGGTGACCCTTCTAAAAACCCCACCGGTTTAAAAAAACGCGTTCGTACAAATGAAAATTTGACAAATGAAACATCGGAGATATAATCTTTATCTTTAAAATAGGCCTTGTGTTTCCGATAAATTGCCTTTAAAGATTTTTAAAGAACCCAATAACCATCCATCCTAAGATAGAGGTTACCACGCCACATCGAGATGAAATTAAATCGGACAAATCAGCGAAATCAATTTTGTCTGAATGTGGTTTTTCAATTATATTATATGGAAATTTTATTTTCCGACATTTCTAAACGCTTCTCACTGCACCCACCTTGACATTTTCTTGTTTGTAAGCATACCAACCACATCCATATTATACTTATGTACCTACCTATTACATATTCTTTATTTTTTCCACACAGTAATAACTAATACATAAACATAAAGGAGCCTCGTCTGCCAACAAACCACTCTGTGCATGAGTTGGCAGAAGAATAATAATAATAATATGTAACTAGTTGTAAGCAAGATTGTGAATAAACGTTTATTTTTATATAAACTTCTATTTAATAGATTTCATTATCGCGCTTCGACAATGACATTTGACACCAAAACACCTCTAATGAAGATTGACTCGGCTGACGCCAGGAATTTAAATATTGAAATTATTCTCAGCGGCTTCGTCGGCATTCCACTCGATAGACTTTTAGAAAACCAATTTACCACATTGTGGACTTAATAGGCATATTAATCGGAGCTTTTTGTTAAATTGACACGAACCTACAAATATTGGAACAAAATGCTGTTTTCTTTGATCGATCATGATTAGAATTTACCTCAGGAAAATAATACAAAATTAAGACTCACACGAACCGAGACGCTGCCATACAATTGAATTTACGTTCTCGTTTTTAAGTGACGTATTAAAATAATATGAATTTTCACTTGTAACAATAATCACTTGTAATGTCTGGTACAAGTTATCGTTGCTCGAAATTGTACTAAGTACTAAGAAATGAGAGCGAGTAGAGGTGTCACGTCACATACTAACGTAATACTGTCTTGTAAACTAAAAATATTTAAAAAATATATTTATTTCTCGAATAACAAGTATAACAACTTTAAATAATAAATATACATAATAAAGGAAATATCTAATTAAATAAAAGAAATAATTAATTAATTCCCACTCTTAAGATGTAGATCAAGTCAGTAAGGCACGTTCTTAATATGAATTCCGATCAGCGATGGCGCTTGCCCTAACTAGTTCTTCGTACATTTCTGAACTGGGTTAAGTGAAGTCAATTTGCTAGCTACTGGTCTATTACGGGCTTTATGGCGTGTAATTTTAAATACTCAATCAGTTTATGGACCGCTCGGGTTATATTGGTAAATTGTAATTCTTCAAACGTGAATAGGAAAGATGAAACTGTGTAGAAATAGTTATTTGTTTTACAAGGGGGCAAAGTTGTTGTTTAACCGCTCGTGCCAATATTGATACCCATGCAAGCGAAAGATTCCAAAAATGGAATCTTAATTGAGCGTTGCGAGGGTTTCAAAGCACGAGGGTTAAACAAAATTAGCCCCCAAGTGAAACACGAAAATTTTCACCACACCAACCCGAAGAAAACAATAACTGTATGATATCAAACAAAACCAAACCAAATCAAATCCAAATTAATGTTATGAAATATTGATTATCCAAAATCATCATTTAAAAGTCAATTCTACCAGCAAACACAAGAAAACAACTCAAAATTTGCATTTGATTACTTTGCCACACATGTGATTAAAATGCAACTTTGCTATCAGTTTTTGAACAATCAAGAAATCCTTTACCAGTTGTTGTGGTGAAAATATATTAACTACAAAAGTAAATTACCTTCTACTATAAAACCGCCTGGTATTTTAACGGCCTAGTCAGTATAGAAACCTACGAATGCCTACGAATCAGGACCCGGGTTCGAATCCTGATGGTAAAGACAAATTATATATAATATGTGTTTGTCACAGACAAGTCGCCTAGTCGCCGGTCTACCTAGCTTTATTTGACGTTCATAAGCGCATTGTAATTATGCCTACTTGAATAAACTACCTGTATCTTTATCTTTAAGTGTTCCTGAGTTATGAATGTATTATATGTATATTATAAGGTACGTCTAGTGCCCATGCTCACAACATAAGCCTTACTAAGTTTCATGCGGGACTAGGTCGATCTGACTGAAATTCTCATGTATTATAATGTTATATTAAAAAACCAAAGCAAATCTAATTTACCAACTGAGATTGGTATAAATCAATATTAAATCAAGGTGAGATATTTAGTTTAAAATTTAAATGCAGCGTTAGTTAACTCTTCGTTGAACATTTTTCAAAAGTAGGTTAAGTGAATTCAATTTAACGGAGAGGTTGTTCCCGGTTATGACGAGAGGCTCTGGGGACTTTAGTAACCGCTTCATTTCAATTTCATTCATAAATGGATCTGCTTTTGAACTAAATCAGCATTTCAAACAATCAGGGGTAATTTAATTTAAACTATTGTGAGACATACTAACATTGAATAATTTTACGGTTTAGACTCACTTGTTTTTAGTCACTCGCGCGACATGTTTCGGAGAGCCTAGGTCTCCTTTCTCAAGCACTAACAGTGCGAGCGGCGTTCACGACGGCCGTGTATCGCGTACTGCGGCACGCCAAAAAAAAAACAAGTGAAACAAGTGAAAACAAAAACAACAAAACAAATGAGTCTAACCGTAAAATTATTCAAAATCAGGGGTAATTTAGAGTCCGGGAACTAACTGCAAATTTACCTACTGTAAAGGAAATGAGAACAAAATATTACTTTACTAATTGCACGTCATATTCCGCAAAAGTACTAACCCGTTATACTAGTAATATACCTAAATACCAGGGATCGGATACCGGTATTTTTTTTTATGGGAAGGAAAACGAATTTTTTTCGTTATTTGTTAATTATTTCATTTCTAATTAGGCACTCTAATAATACCAATACGAAGTCGTTACCTAAAAACACAACTGAGTTCTACATTTCGAGTATAAAATAGTTCGAAATATATGGTTATTTCGAAGTTTTTGCAAAAAACCGGTTCCGATCTCTGCTAAATTATTCTCTTTATTTATTTGAACTCTTAGGCTAGGTTATTTTATAATATGGATATAAAAATAAAATACAAAAACACTTACAAAAACAATACAAAATACGTATAAACATATTATAAAAAACCTAACCTAGGGTGCCGCCAGCAGCGGGGCAAGGCCCAAGCTGACGGTGGTCAGGGCTGCAGAGAGAGGAACCGGCGGACTATCCGCGCCGCGTCCAAGATCACCGCCTTCTGCATCTGACCCTTGATCCAACCACCTAGCGAGAGTCTCTCTTATTATTATTATTTGTATCTCCGTTATAAAACTCTCGGGTCTTTCGAGCCCGGTCATTTATAAGGCGTGCGTGGGGATATAGATCCAACACGTAGAGGCCATTTGGAGAGATTTGATGTCATGTAGAACGCCTGCTGGAACCCATTCACGGGTACATCAATAGATACCCATGAACCGGTTTCAGCAGGCATTGGAAGCTATTGTAGAGAATATGGACAGAGTACTGGTCTATGTTTTAAGTTTGGGTGGAAAAAAGACTGGGCTATTGCTAAGAGTTCCGGACTCTTATACAGAGTTATACAGTGTTATCGAGGCAGGCGGTGACTCGCCACTCGCTAGATGGGCACCTGATGCGCCATCGTACAGACGGCCAGGCGCAACACCGGCGTGAGCGGCTCAGGGGTGTCGAGAGGTGTGCTGCGCTTTCTCCGAAGTTACTCGCGGCGTTATGCCCTTTAACACTTCCACCCCTGGAGCATATAGCTCTAACGACTCCTCTCTGGACGGCCAATTAAGGCAAGCCAGAGCCGAGAGTCCTGCGGGTCCCCTTGGGGTCCACTCCGACCGACGAAGACACGCCGGAGACGGAGACCCTGTACGACTCTCTGGAGCACTCGGGTCCGTGGGGTCGTTACTCCCCAACAGCTCGCCACAAGCTGCCCTGCGGGCTTATTATTATTATTATTGAAAACTTAATTGCCGTACTAAAAATACTTGACACATTATATAACACAGGGTTCTGATGGGGTTGCCTCGTTTCTGTAGCACCTCGGGGATGTTTGCCGATGCCGGAATAGATGGATTCCATGCCATCATGCGAATGAGGTGTGCTTCAACCCTGAGCAGGATACGGGACAGCCCCAATAGAATCCTGGGCATTGTATCAAAGGCGTGGCACTGGCTTTTTTTGCATGCGCCAGTTCCTTATGTACCGGGTCATAGGTTAAGTTAATTGTTTTATTTTGTTATTTTATTATTTATTTGTTAGTTTTATATAATATTAAGCCTAACTTTAAGTTTAGTAATAATTATACTAACCCATAAAGTTTATCGCTTTATGTCTGAAATAAATGTTTTTTATTTTATTAAAAACGTTTCTAATCAGAATGGTCGCGTGTCCACGTGTCCACGTGCCCGTAATTTGCCGTATTTTATGAATTGCATAAATGGACCGGCTTTATTACCCAAGCATGTAGTTTGGCCACTAGACTTAATCAAGATAAATGTGAGGTTCCACGGGTATAGGTACCTTACGGCGGTTGAATCGACAAAGGTCATAAATAGTCATATTTACCTACTTTTGGCCCTAGGGACCAACGAAAATATTTCATACCGCCGAAATTTATTTTGACCTTAATCAAATGCCACTGCGATAGACATCAGTCAATTACGTGATTGAGATAATTGATAGATCAGTAGATAAAAAGAAGTCGCCGCCAGAAAGTCACTCCAATAATGCTACGCTCTCATTTTAAAACGACATGGTTAAATTTGACATGAAACGTGGCATGAAATGAACACTTACTAGCACTGTCCTATGTGGCTACCACCAGTTAGGCACTGACAAACAAACTTACTTTCTATGCATCTCGCTTGTACTCGTAAATTAGTGCGAGCGAGATGTACTTATAGAAAGTAAATTACGTAGACGTTAGCAATATGTCAGTTTTTACACTGTCAGTGACTCATGGTACGGTTACTAAACTAATTTTCACAAATGCCTGCTGCAAATTCCTTGTTTTAAAGATGACACAAGATATGTCAAGCACTTAGAACGTTTAGCGCCACTTGTACCATCCCACTAACCCGGGGTTAACCGGTTAAGCCGTTAACCCATTGTCGAATTGTACTGGTAACCATGGTAACTCCAGGTTTAACCGGTTTACCCGGGGTTATTAAATGGTGCAAGCAGGGATCGGATACCGGTATTTTTTGTATAGCAACGAAAACGGTATTTTTTCGTTCTTTGTTAATTATTTCATTTATAATTGGGCAATCTAATAATACGGCAATCCCTGGGTGCAAGTGGCCCAAGTACATTAACTATAATGTACTTGGGGTTATTAACCTAGTATTACAAATCGATGACCCCGCGACAATACCATCGATTTGAGGGCGTTACCTGTCTCTTGTTATGTGTTTACATGTACCTGAACAAGTATCGTCGGATTTGCTAGGTATTGTCCGCATATACGAGTATGCCAGCGATATAACTGGTTATTGTAAAATACTCCAATGTATGTATAGGGGTATAGGTACGTGTGCCTCAGGGCACTGCTGCGGGCTCAGCATGGTTCCTTTTCTATCGACTATCACTATGCCCGTCGCTGTCGCACTTACATACTTGTTAGAACATGACAGGCATGGTGACAAACGATAAAAATGCGACCGTGCTACTATACAGTGTGTAAGTCTAATACGGGCAATAAATTAAACCAGATATAGAATTTACCCGTCTTATCATTAATTAAAATGTTTTTTTAAGTTACACTTAATTATGACCCCGTGATTAATTTTTTCCACATGTACCGAGCAGCAATGTACCTACTGCAAACATTAAGAAACAGAAGATGACATGACATTACTAGATACGAGCTTTTTATAGTAACTGCCAACAAGCGTTGACAGTTACTTTAAAAAGCTCGTATCCCGTAACTTGTGTGGTGTATTACATTGCGGGCCGAATTATTTTGTATGGTTAAAATTTTCAATGCATTTCTAAGTAAAATCTATCTCAATATACTTTTTAGGTCCTATGCTAACCACCGTTTAAATATTCGCCCGTATTGGATTTACACACTGTATAGAGCTGGGCACAGGCCTCCTATCATGCACGAGAAGGCTTGGATTACAGTAACCACCAATTATTTATAACTCAAGATCGCGTCCCAAAATTGAACTTGGGCCTTGTGACAAATTGTACAAGTTGCCTTTAGTCGCACCATATGGGCAAGCGAGCATTGTGCACGTGCCAACGAGCTCCCGCCCACCGAAAGAAAAAGAGACGACCTTATGTTTAACAACGAGTATTACAAAAATGGATGGAAGGCGAAAGATAATGAAAAAAAAAACAGATTTCATTGAATCTTTACTTCGTAGACACAGAAATAAATATGGAAGTATTTTTTATGCTCCTCAAGTGCGAGTATAGCCTATATATCTATAGTTAACCACCAGCAACCAGAGCCAGGATTTGAACCCATGGCCTTCGGATAGAAAGTAGGACGTGAGATACACTCGGCTACCACTGCATCTGGCTGGCGATTATCACTTCACTACATTTTGATGCGGTTTTTTTGAATAGATTAATTCAAGAGGAAGGTTTATGTATAATTTGTTAACCCGTGCAAAGCCGGGGCGGGTCGCTAGTTGTGTATAATGTGAAGCTACACCATACATTTTTAACGTCCCGCCATCACATTGATAATCGTACTGGGATCTGGGATTCAGTCATGCCTTTAGTCACATTGCTTTCTAGGAGTGAGGTATTTCCATTCAGGTCATTCTATATGAAATACTTTTATTCCGTGACCATACAGAAGGAGCGAAAAATAGATAGGTAGACTATAGATAGATAAAATACTCTTTATTGGCCACACCTCAGTAAAAAGATACAAAAGAAAAGAAAATAAATAATCGATTAAATGTTGAGGCAGGCAACATGCGGTCTTATCCTTAAAGAGCGATCTTTTCCAGGCAACCTTTGGGTAGCGAAAAAATATAGATTTATTTCAAAGAATGATCGCATAAGAGATGTTAAAACTTCACAAGTGCATTAGTCCTGTCCAATCCAATATATTTACACCCATTTTCTCCTTTAGCATCAGAATAAGATATTCATAAGATAAAACTGCGAGTGTTGATCCAAATAAAAGGAAAAATATATCAAAAAAGCCTTTGAAACGACAGTTCCAATCTTTCGATAAACCGGTAAATAATACCAGCTCCTTTGTTTAGTTTCAGAGAAGATCAAGAGCTACAAAGAATAGTTGGAAGCGGGTGATACTTTCTACTTATTGGTTATTTGAGAGTCGCGGAGCGTGTGAGATTATGTTACTGATTATGAATATATTCATTGGATAGGGTTGTACACACAGAACATATTAAACAGGTTAGAATGGCTATCGCGCGCAGTTAGTATCGGAACCGGTGTCGCCGCTCGTTCCTCTCCACATTTACTAACACTCGCGCAACGTTAGTAAAAACTTGTGTGCGTGGTGAATGGATACGCCTTCTTTAGACAGATTTGATGTCTGGCTTCTTGATCTGAACGTTATTGTGGCTCAAAAGGCATGTTTACTTCGTTTTTCGGTCAGCGCGGGCGAGTAGCACGCGAGCGTTTGCTCAAAACCGGCGGCGACACGTACCCTGCTCGCATCGCCATTCTAACTTGTTCTGTGGTTTTACAGTCAAGTGAAACATACCTATGGGTGCATATAACCAAATATATCTTACTCAGAAATATATGTCCCATAGTGCTTAATTCGCTGACAATTTACATTTTTTGAGGTGTACAGCTCACAGTGCCACAATACAACCCTTTTCCTTTTCCTAAGCGAAACTAACAGTTAAATTATCTTTTTTCCAAGTCGGTGAAACAAAACGTCATCTCCAGCAAATAGGGAGCAGCGTTTATTCCCCACTGCGAGGAAGATTGCGAACAAACATACGTTATTTGTATACAATTACTAAAACATAAACACCCTGTTATCGGATCGGCTGATCATTTCTGTGCTTAGAGAATTGTTCATAATATGAACAAGTAATACATATTATGTATTACTCGACTGTTATAAAGAGGTTAACGTTTTCTAACTCCCTTATTTAGTTAAATTATTTTTTATCCCTTTCTTACAAGTACATAAGTCAAAATGACAGATAAGGACAAACTGTAGCGGAGTTTTACCTTTAGGGGGATGTAATGATGACCTCGCTACATGGATCTCTAAATATATTAAGCACAGTATAAAATAGCTACTGCAATGACCATGAATCAACACTCGATGGGCGCACAATTCCATCTCCTCTCAATCTCGTATCTCTTGTTATGAATGTAACCTCAACTCTCTCAGGGAAAATTAGAAGGGCCCCAAGTCCCGTGGCTTATATCGGTGGATGCACGGCACAACTGAATCTCCACAACACAGGAGAACTCATCGTGCATCCCGCAACTCATATACTCATGATATACTCTCATAATCTCGTATATCTCTCAACTCATAATATGCGATGAGTCCCGAGGCGGGAACCATTTGGTCCCCGACGAGCCTCCACAACAACCCCTACAGCTCATCCATCAGCCTCCATAATGAAACCTCCAGTGACTCAAACCGATAAACTCTAGCCACCTCACTTGTTACATTCAAACTCGAGCTACACATAAAGAATATCAGACAATTCTTCAACTCAAGGTCGTCGCTAATTCAAGGTCACTGCAATATCCATATATATCAAAATATAGATTTGTTTAGCTTACCAAGAATCTCCTGTACGTGATGCACGCGCCACGGCGTCACACCACCTCTTACGTACCAGAAATTCAGACGACCTCTCTCAACTTGTCTCAACTCGGTACCCGCCATCTTCTCCGCTGTCACCCATGACACTAGCCGACCTCGATCGCCAGTGTTACCAGTGAAAGTACGCTAAGAGTGACAGATAGGATACATACCACAATAACAGACTTCGCGATCTCCGCGACACTCGCGAACGGCAAAAGGGTTACATCAGTAGCGTCATTAGCTGACGCGTCCATTCGGCTATTCGTTCTCTAGCCCAAATGGCCGCATTCCTCCTTACTCTTGTCGCTTCCTCTGGCCGTTCTTCCATAACACTTGGCTCTCTCACTTCTGCCTCATGTGTATCAGCAGCGTGAGCTTGCTCAGTTTGCGTAGGACTACTTTCGGAATCTAACACAGAAACTTCTTTCTCGGTTGCCGACTCGGTAGGGATTGTTAGCTCATTAATTTCTATCTCGGGCTCGGGTAACACTATCGTTTCTGATGCTTTTATGGGCTCCACAATTTCAACCATCTCACGGTGTTCAGTTGGTGTCTCTGCCCTCTCGCCGTCTTGTGATGGTAATCGTGCACAATCCGTTGGGCCGTACGCATCAGACTCCAAAGGATACAGATGGGCCATGGATCTCGCAAACTCTGCACTCCCAACCACCACCTTGGCTGCTCGGCACCAGTGTTGGCCGTAATGTGTAATTCTAATTAACAATTAATCATTTCCATTAACCATTAAATCCGCAATTAGTCAATTGCATTACGCATCAATTTAAATTAAGTTAATTAGAATTGAATTTTGAGGCGTTTAATTACATTGATTGTCAATCTAAATTAACGTTTAATGCAATTAAATCAATTTTTTCATAAACTAATAATTAATGTTACTATTGCTTAGAAACTTGGAGCTAGGTATTAAAATTAAAAATAAGCATATGAATACAAGCTTCAGTGAATTATCAGGTCGTGATATTTTAAAATGAGACAACAAAATGACCCTGAAACCTGGCAGTAGGTACCTACTGGAACTCAGGTTTGGTGCAACATAGACACACGCCATTTAGGCTATTCGACTCGTCACAATGAGCACTTGGGAGAGCAGTACCCAAGATGGAGCTGATGCTGAACCTTGGCTGTACCTAGTGGAACTCAGGTTTGGTGCAACATAGACACACGCCGTTTTGGTCATCCGACTCGTCTTGATGAGCACTTGGGAGAGCAGTACCCAAGATAGAGCTGATGCTGAACCCTGGCAGTACCTAATGGAACTCAGGTTTGGTGCAACATAGACAAACCCCGTTTTAGTCATCCGACTCGTCTTGATGAGCACTTGGGAGAGCAGTACCCAAGATAGAGCTGATGCTGAACCCTGGCAGTACCTAATGGAACTCAGGTTTGGTGCAACATAGACAAACGCCGTTTTGGTCATCCGACTCGTCTTGATGAGCACTTGGGAGAGCAGTACCCAAGATAGAGCTGATGCTGAACCCTGGCAGTACCTAATGGAACTCAGGTTTGGTGCAACATAGACAAACGCCGTTTTGGTCATCCGACTCGTCTTGATGAGCACTTGGGAGAGCAGTGCCCAAGATAGAGCTGATGCTAAACCCTGGCAGTACCTAATGGAACTCAGGTCTGGTGCAACATAGACAAACGCCGTTTTGGTCATCCGACTCGTCTTGATGAGCACTTTGGAGAGCAGTATCCAAGATAGAGCTGATGCTGAACCCTGGCAGTACCTAGTGGAACTCAGGTTTGATGCAACATAGACACACGCCGTATTGGTCATCCTACTCGTCTTGATGAGCACTTGGGAGAGCAGTACCCAAGATAGAGCTGATGCTGAACCCTGGCAGTACCTAATGGAACTCAGGTTTGGTGCAACATAGACAAACGCCGTTTTGGTCATCCGACTCATCTTGATGAGCACTTGGGAGAGCAGTACCCAAGATAGAGCTGATGCTGAACCCTGGCAGTACCTAGTGGAACTCAGGTTTGGTGCAACATAGACACACGCCGTTTTGGTCATCCGACTCGTCTTGATGAGCACTTGGGAGAGCAGTACCCAAGATTGAGCTGATGCTGAACCCTGGCAGTACCTAATGGAACTCAGGTTTGGTGCAACATAGACAAACGCCGTTTTGGTCATCCGACTCGTCTTGATGAGCACTTGGGAGAGCAGTGCCCAAGATAGAGCTGATGCTAAACCCTGGCAGTACCTAATGGAACTCAGGTTTGGTGCAACATAGACAAACGCCGTTTTGGTCATCCGACTCGTCTTGATGAGCACTTGGGAGAGCAGTGCCCAAGATAGAGCTGATGCTAAACCCTGGCAGTACCTAATGGAACTCAGGTCTGGTGCAACATAGACAAACGCCGTTTTGGTCATCCGACTCGTCTTGATGAGCACTTGGGAGAGCAGTACCCAAGATAGAGCTGATGCTGAACCCTGGCAGTACCTAGTGGAACTCAGGTTTGATGCAACATAGACACACGCCGTATTGGTCATCCTACTCGTCTTGATGAGCACTTGGGAGAGCAGTACCCAAGATAGAGCTGATGCTGAACCCTGGCAGTACCTAATGGAACTCAGGTTTGGTGCAACATAGACAAACGCCGTTTTGGTCATCCGACTCGTCTTGATGAGCACTTGGGAGAGCAGTACCCAAGATAGAGCTGATGCTGAACCCTGGCAGTACCTAGTGGAACTCAGGTTTGGTGCAACATAGACACACGCCGTTTTGGTCATCCGACTCGTCTTGATGAGCACTTGGGAGAGCAGTACCCAAGATTGAGCTGATGCTGAACCCTGGCAGTACCTAATGGAACTCAGGTTTGGTGCAACATAGACAAACGCCGTTTTGGTCATCCGACTCGTCTTGATGAGCACTTGGGAGAGCAGTGCCCAAGATAGAGCTGATGCTAAACCCTGGCAGTACCTAATGGAACTCAGGTCTGGTGCAACATAGACAAACGCCGTTTTGGTCATCCGACTCGTCTTGATGAGCACTTGGGAGAGCAGTACCCAAGATAGAGCTGATGCTGAACCCTGGCAGTACCTAGTGGAACTCAGGTTTGATGCAACATAGACACACGCCGTATTGGTCATCCTACTCGTCTTGATGAGCACTTGGGAGAGCAGTACCCAAGATAGAGCTGATGCTGAACCCTGGCAGTACCTAATGGAACTCAGGTTTGGTGCAACATAGACAAACGCCGTTTTGGTCATCCGACTCGTCTTGATGAGCACTTGGGAGAGCAGTACCCAAGATAGAGCTGATGCTGAACCCTGGCAGTACCTAGTGGAACTCAGGTTTGGTGCAACATAGACACACGCCGTTTTCGTCATCCCACTCGTCTTGATGAGCACTTGGGAGAGCAGTACCCAAGATTGAGCTGATGCTGAACCCTGGCAGTACCTAATGGAACTCAGGTTTGGTGCAACATAGACAAACGCCGTTTTGGTCATCCGACTCGTCTTGATGAGCACTTGGGAGAGCAGTGCCCAAGATAGAGCTGATGCTAAACCCTGGCAGTACCTAATGGAACTCAGGTCTGGTGCAACATAGACAAACGCCGTTTTGGTCATCCGACTCGTCTTGATGAGCACTTGGGAGAGCAGTACCCAAGATAGAGCTGATGCTGAACCCTGGCAGTACCTAGTGGAACTCAGGTTTGATGCAACATAGACACACGCCGTATTGGTCATCCTACTCGTCTTGATGAGCACTTGGGAGAGCAGTACCCAAGATAGAGCTGATGCTGAACCCTGGCAGTACCTAATAGAACTCAGGTTTGGTGCAACATAGACAAACGCCGTTTTGGTCATCCGTCACATCTTGACGAGCACTTGGGAGAGCAGTACCCAAGATAGAGCTGATGCTGAACCCTGGCAGTACCTGCAGGTTCAAGATGTGACGGATGACCTAAATAGCGTGGGCTTATGTTGCACCAAACCTGAGTTCCACTAGGTATAGCCAGGGTTCAGCATCAGCTCTATCTTGGGTACTGCTCTCCCAAGTGCTCATCAAGACAAGTCGGATGACCAAAACGACGTGTGTCTATGTTGCACCAAACCTGAGTTCCACTAGGTACAGCCAGGGTTCAGCATCAGCTCTATCTTGGGTACTGCTCTCCCAAGTGCTCATCAAGACGAGTTGGATGACTAAAACGGCATGTGTCTATGTTGCACCAAACCTGAGTTCCACTAGGTATAGCCAGGGTTCAGCATCAGCTCTATCTTGGGTAGGGTCTCCCAAGTGCTCATCAAGACGAGTCGGATGACCAAAACGGCGTGTTTCTATGTTGCACCAAACCTGAGTTCCACTAGGTACAGCCAGCTGTTCAGCATCAGCTCTATCTTGGGTACTGCTTTCCCAA
Source organism: Cydia amplana (assembly GCF_948474715.1). Taxonomy (NCBI): domain Eukaryota; kingdom Metazoa; phylum Arthropoda; class Insecta; order Lepidoptera; family Tortricidae; genus Cydia; species Cydia amplana. Next base: position 18,188,623 of record NC_086078.1, read on the forward strand.
GTGCTCATCAAGACAAGTCGGATGACCAAAACGGCGTGTGTCTATGTTGCACCAAACCTGAGTTCCACTAGGTACAGCCAGGGTTCAGCATTAGCTCTATCTTGGGTACTGCTCTCCCAAGTGCTCATCAAGACGAGTCGGATGACTATAACGGCGTTTGTCTATGTTGCACCAAACCTGAGTTCCACTAAGTACAGCCAGGGTTCAGCATCAGCTCTATCTTGGGTACTGCTCTCCCAAGTGCTCATCAAGACGAGTCGGATGACTAAAACGGCATGTGTCTATGTTGCACCAAACCTGAGTTCCACTAGGTATAGCCAGGGTTCAGCATCAGCTCTATCTTGGGTACGGTCTCCCAAGTGCTCATCAAGACGAGTCGGATGACCAAAACGGCGTGTTTCTATGTTGCACCAAACCTGAGTTCCACTAAGTACAGCCAGGGTTCAGCATCAGCTCTATCTTGGGTACTGCTCTCCCAAGTGCTCATCAAGACGAGTCAGATGACCAAAACGGCATGTGTCTATGTTGCACCAAACCTGAGTTCCACTAGGTACAGCCAGGGTTCAGCATCAGCTCTATCTTGGGTACTGGTCTCCCAAGTGCTCATCAAGACGAGTCGGATGACCAAAACGGCGTTTGTCTCTGTTGCACCGAACCTGTGTTCCATTAGGTACTGCCAGGGTTCAGCATCAGCTCTATCTTGGGTACTGCTCTCCCAAGTGCTCATCAAGTCGAGTCGGATGATCAAAACGGCGTTTGTCTATGTTGCACCAAACCTGAGTTCCACTAGGTACTGCCAGGGTCCAGCATCAGCTCTATCTTGGGTACTGCTCTCCCAAGTGCTCATCAAGACGAGTCGGATGACCAAAACGGCGTGTGTGTATGTTGCACCAAACCTGAGTTCCACTAGGTACAGCCAGGGTTCAGCATCAGCTCTATCTTGGGTACTGCTCTCCCAAGTGCTCATCAAGACGAGTCGGATGACCAAAACGGCGTGTGTCTATGTTGCACCAAACCTGAGTTCCACTAAGTACAGCCAGGGTTCAGCATCAGCTCTAACATGGGTACTGCTCTCCCAAGTGCTCATCAAGACGAGTCGGATGACCAAAACGGCGTTTGTCTATGTTGCACCAAACCTGAGTTCCATTAGGTACTGCCAGGGTTCAGCATCAGCTCTATCTTGGGTACTGCTCTCCCAAGTGCTCACCAAGACGAGTCGGATGACCAAAACGGCGTTTATCTATGTTGCACCAAACCTGAGTTCCACTAGGTACAGCCAAGGTTCAGCATCAGCTCCATCTTGGGTACTGCTCTCCCAAGTGCTCATTGTGACGAGTCGAATAGCCTAAACGGCGTGTGTCTATGTTGCACCAAACCTGAGTTCCACTAGGTACAGCCAGGGTTCAGCATCAGCTCTATCTTGGGTACTGCTCTCCTAAGTGCTCACCAAGACGAGTCGGATGACCAAAACGGCGTTTGTCTATGTTGCACCAAACCTGAGTTCCATTAGGTACTGCCAGGGTTCAGCATCAGCTCTCTCTTGGGTACTGCTCTCCCAAGTGCTCACCAAGACGAGTCGGATGACCAAAACGGCGTTTGTCTATGTTGCACCAAACCTGAGTTCCACTAGGTACAGCCAAGGTTCAGCATCAGCTCCATCTTGGGTACTGCTCTCCCAAGTGCTCATTGTGACGAGTCGAATAGCCTAAACGGCGTGTGTCTATGTTGCACCAAACCTGAGTTCCACTAGGTACAGCCAGGGTTCAGCATCAGCTCTATCTTGGGTACTGCTCTCCCAAGTGCTCACCAAGACGAGTCGGATGACCAAAACGGCGTTTGTCTATGTTGCACCAAACCTGAGTTCCACTAGGTACAGCCAAGGTTCAGCATCAGCTCCATCTTGGGTACTGCTCTCCCAATTGCTCATTGTGACGAGTCGAATAGCCTAAACGGCGTGTGTCTATGTTGCACCAAACCTGAGTTCCACTAGGTACAGCCAGGGTTCAGCATCAGCTCCATCTTGGGTACTGCTCTCCCAAGTGCTCATTGTGACGAGTCGAATAGCCTAAACGACGTGTGTGTATGTTGCACCAAACCTGAATTCCACTAGGTACACCCAGGGTTCAGCATCAGCTCTATCTTGGGTACTGGTCTCCCAAGTGCTCATCAAGACGAGTCGGATGATCAAACGGCGTGTTTCTATGTTGCACCAAACCTGAGGTCCACTAGCTAGATAAAAATTACGGGCGCCCTTATAAAATTACGATATATTTTTGTTAATTGATAATTATCAATGATATTTTTAATTGTCATTAAAAATTGATTTAATTTTTAATGGTTTGTGAAGCATTAACCATTAATTCTTTTTAATTTTTAATGGTTCGAAATAAATTAATATTAATGCAAATTGATGTTAATGCGAATTGACAATTAAATTTCCTTCAATGGTTAATGGTTAATTCGAATTAACCTTTTCAATGGTTAATTTTTAATGGTAATTGGGATTAACGTTCGGCCAACACTGCTCGGCACCCACCACCACGGCCTCGGACCAAACTTGAGATTTTACCAACCCTCCAACCGATTCTATTCTTGGAACCATTCTTAATCTGTACAATGTCACCGACCTCCGGAGACCTCCCTGATACCACTCGCGGTTGTTTATGAGAGTGGGCGAATCCGTCCCGCAGACCCGGCAGGCATCGATTGGCGAACATCTCTTTGTATTCGTTAAGAATCCTCCGACCTCTCTTCCAGCCCTCAACCAAGTCCACCTCGGTACTGGTACCTTGCGAGGTCCCCTCGCCAAGCTCCGGGCCCATTTCTAGACACCGACCCAGAGACAGAAAATCAGCCGGTCGCAGGACTCCCTCCGGATCGGAACCCACTGCAGTCAAAGGCCCCGTGCTCAACACAGCCCCAATCCCCCTCACCACTGCATGCATCCGACCGTCCGCCAATAAATGCTTGTCAAGTGCTCGCCTCAAGCAGCGCTTTACCAGTGCAACTAATCCCTCGCAAAAGCCGCCTTGCCAGGGCGCAAGCTGCGCGATGAACCTCCACCCGATATGCCTCTCCCGGCAGCATGAATGGACCAGTACCTCACCCGTCAGCCCGAACCGTAGTGCACCGTCCGATATCAATATTCTAGGTGGTCCTCCAGCCGCCACGAAACGCCGCATCGCCAGCAAGCACTCCTCAGCCGTCAAAGCCCCGACCAACTCCAAATGCACAGCACGAACTGCCAAACATGTCATAAGACAAATCCATCGTTTTTCTCTACCAGTACCTGTTTCCACCAATACCGGACCCAGACAGTCCAATCCAGCAAAGGTAAATGGAGAACCACAGTCAACTCCTTCACTGGGCAGTGCAGGCGGTGGTGGCAGTCTATAAGGACCTCCAGAACACCTCTCACACCGCGAACACCTCTTCAGAGCCCTCCGCACTTGGGCACGCCCATGGGGGATCCAACACCTTTCGCGCAATACACCCAGTGTGTGTGGAACCCCAACATGGCAGCCGTCTCTATGCGTCCCCAGAACTATCCGGGCTGCGAAGGGCGACCCCTTCGGAATCAGAATGGGATACCTCCTATCATACGACAAATTAGCATTCGCGAACCCCCCCCTACATCTTAAGATCCCATCCTCGTCCACAAAGAGACCTAAGTCTCGCGACAAACTGGCTACCCTTCCCGAAACTTCCTCCGAAAAGAATTTTTCTTGTAACTTCTTTATCTCAGTCACTGTCTCTTCACACTTCTCTTCATCTAATGGGTTTTGCATAGAATCCAAACTTTCATGAAGTGCAGTGGCTGCAGGATTATCCTCCATTTCAGAAAAGTTAAGATCGCTATCTTGCTCTTCATAGCCTTTAATTGTCATCTCTGGACCATCCACCGTGTCCAGAGCCCTCCCGGCCAAGCACATTTCTTCCTTCTTCTGCTCCTTAGGCCAATCACGTTGGTCTTGTAGAAGGAAGTCTGGACCATGGAACCATAGATCCTGTTTCTGATGCCACAATTCTGGTCTGGTAGCTATGTCTGCAGGGTTCTCTTTTGAGTTGACATAGCGCAGCTCTGCACCTAAGATGTCCTTAATTTGCTTGATCTCATTGACTCGTCTCGATACAAATGGTGGAAGTAATCTACTAGATTTGATCCAAGCTATGACAACTTGACTATCCGTCCACAAATATATCTTGCATATATTTAGGTCTATGTGGCTTTTAACATACCTCAGAAGTCTACTTCCTATCAGATACCCTAGCAATTCAAGTCTAGGAATTTTGAGATCACTTTTGTCTTCTGCTGGGGTTACTCTGGATTTTGACATGAGAAATGAAGTTGATACTTGCTTTCCAGTTATGACGCGCAGATAAACAACTGCTGCATATGCATTCATAGATGCGTCAGTGAAGCAATGTAGCTCATACTTCGTACATTCCGACTTTGATCCACTTGCGACATGTCTTGGCAGTTCTACGTTCTTAACATCTATTAAATTCTCAATTATGTTCCTCCATGATGTTGACAAGTCTTCAGGCAGAATCTCGTCCCATTTTAACTTCCTAGTACAGATCTCCTGGAACAAGAGTTTTCCTGGTAGCATGAGTGGTGACACAAACCCGCATGGATCGTACAGACGTGCTAGCACTCTCAAGACTCCTTTCTTTGTAATACGTCTGTCTATGATCTCGCTCTCAAAGGTTTCGTTATTCAGTTTGAGCTTTAAGGTTTCATTTTCCAAATTCCATATCAAACCGAGGATCTTCATTTCACTTTCCTGTTTAGCTCTCTTTTGCTCGGGAATCTTGTCTACAAAATCTTTGTCATTAGACATCCAATCTCGTATGTTCATTCCTAATTCTTTGAATGAGTTTGTAGTTTGAGCATACAAATTGAGAGCCTCTTCTCTTGATTGAACTGATGTCACTAAATTGTCCACATAACATTTATCTGCTATCACTGGAAGAAGACTTTTGTTAGTCTTTGAAAGGTGATATCGAATTGTTGCCGCTAAGAGGAAAGGACTCGATATCACTCCAAAGGGCACTCTGCAGAACCTGTACTGCATGATGTTGTCATCAGTTAGCTCCTTTTCCAAATCTTTGACCCAGAGAAACCTGGTCACATCCCTGTCCTCTTCTTGTAGACCAACCTGAAGAAAAGCCTTTTCAACATCGGCGGTGATAGCAATTTTCCCAATTCTAAATTTCAGTACCAATCCTGTAAGGTCTTCCAACATGTTCGGACCTCTGTATAAGCACTCATTCAAGCTCTTCTCGTTTTTTAGCTTAGCTGAAGCATCGTAGACCAGCCGGCCTCCTTTTCCCTTCTGTTGAACCATATGAAAAGGTAGGTAGTGAACTGGATGGTCAGCAGGAATGGTAGGATCCACAACTTCTATTATATTCGCTTCAAGCTGTTCCTTTAAGATTTCCTCATACTCTGTCATGACTTCTTTATTTGACCTCCGTAATACACCCTTTAACCTTCCAAAGGCAAGTCCAAAATTAGTAGGCAATTTAGGTGGATACTCTATCCACGGCCACTTGACCTGGTACCGTCCTTCACTGTATTTGACAGTATTGTTAAAGTGCTGCACGGCTTCTTCCTCACATGTAGTTTTTGGAGAATCACATATCCCGATGCTCTCAAGTGACCATAAAAATTTGACATCTATGGTACGCAGATGAAGATCTGGTTCTGTAAAAAAGTCTTGATTGATTTCATGACACTGGCAATATGTAGCAACTGATAGAATGTCCCTTTCTCTGTTGTTAGTAGCACTTCCTGCGAGGAACCAACCAAAATCAGAATCTACCAGATAAGTATTATTTCCCAAATCAACACTCTTTCTGATAAATGAGAAGTATAAATCATTTCCAATCAACAAATCGATGCCTTCACCAGTAGAAGCATCGTCCGCCCAGATGTCTATCATTGGTGACTCTACCTTAGCTATGGGTAGCTCTGCGGTGATGTATGGAACTATATTCACTCTAATCAGTCTTTCAACATTACGTTTACTCACTACAGTTATTGTTGCATATGGGCATAACATTTCTCTGGGCTTTTCTGATCCAAAAGTATAAATCATCAAACAATCTTCTCCATCAGATTTAATTCGTAATAATTTTGCTATTTTGTTTGTAATGTAAGTTCGTTGACTTCCAGAATCAAGTAAAAGTCTAATGCTCAGACTTCTCCCCTCCGCTGTCCTTACTTGGGTTACTGCCGTCTGTAAGAAATTGGATGGTTTATTTAACTGTACATTAACTGAAGTAATGTTTGAAAGTACCATATCACTAGCCTCACCCCTTTGCACCTTCTGTCGACACAGTGCTCTATTATGCATCCTAGAGCAATGTACACATTTTCTCCTTCTTGTGCACTTGGAGGCATGGTGTCCTATTTGGAAGCACGCATAACACCTATCTTTCAACTTCCCAATCCTCTCTTTATATGTGTTAAATTTGGTACAGTCCTCACTATAATGTTCTTCATTGCAAAATATGCACATTCTCTTAGGGCGTTTCTTGCTAGGTTGAGTTGAAATTGCTTCCCTCTTTTGTTGCCATTTCCTTTTCTTTACAGCTCCAATCTGCAGTGTTGCTGTTGAAGCAGGTGTACTCATCTCCGTTGTGTCACTGGACTTTACTGGAATCACAGAACTCTCCATGTTTGTAACAACCGAACTCTCCATGGCTGTTATTACAGCATCCAAAGCCTTCCGGATTGCAGCAAAAGAATCATCGGTTGACATAAGCCACACTTGGTATACTACTCTCGATGGAAATTTATTAAGTATAATAACTCTAAGGTGACTAGCATCAACTTTCTCCCCAAGAGCCTCTAAGACCCTAAGGTGCTTCTCTATATTGTTCAGAGTACGCCTACAATCTTCAGGTGAATCCTTAGCTACAGCTAGATTTTGCAAAGCATCATTGTGAGCATCGATGACCTTCGTAGGTTTACCAAAGCGGCTATTGAGAATGTCTACCGCAATCGGATAATTCATGTTAGTAGTTTCCAGACCCTCGACTGCTTGAAGGGCTGGTCCCTCTAATGACGCTAGCAAGTATGAAAGCTTCTCAACGTTGGCAATGTCCTTATTATCAACATTAGCTGCGAATTTATCCCAAAAAGTGTTCCATTTTAGGATGTCACCGTTATATTTCCCTAACTCTAACTTAGGTAGACGCGTTCTATGATTGTTTTCCCCTTCATGGCAGTATAGTTTTATTGCGATTTCTAATTCGGTCAGCGTGTCCTCCGCCTTTACTTGCATATCTCGACATTCATTGCAGAAATCTTCTTTTATATCCGTTGCACCAGACAAATATCTATCTAAATCTGTTGTGAGCGATAACAATCTATTTTTAACGTTTATTCTCACAGCAATGATCCTGTCCCTTGCTACGCCAGTTTCAATGCTGTTAAGGGCCTCTGCGGCTCCCTTTAACGCTTCTGCTAGCCTATCTAGGCGTAATTGTAATGTGGAAAGCAGAAAGTCCATTTTGTACGCAATGCGAGCTACCAATACACTTTATATGCTTCTATATCTTATGAGTATCTTGCATTTTGTTTGATGCTAATCTGCAATGAAAAGCGTTCACTTGAAGTCGAGTTTAAGTACTATAAAAGTTTGTTAATCTTACATGAAATTGCAAGTGCTTTATTACTTCATAATGAAGTCGCCTTAAATCTATTACTTACAAAAGTTTATTTAGCAGTCCACTTCGACACTTTGGCACTCCTTAATTAAGTAATTGCACACTTTTATTAGTTTTTCACTTCTAAAACAAACTTTTCTCACAACACACGAAAGAAAAACGGGTAAGTTCGCAAAAGTAAAAACCATAGACTTAAGTAGACTAAACTTCATTCTTAAACCTCCTCTACACGACCAGACCGATAGATCTATCATACCGAACCGTTCCGTACCAAACATAATAAATAATCCGTGACGTAAATAATGTCCGTAGGGAAAATAAAACAACAAGGAAATGTTTCAATATATCTTTTTTTGTTATAAACTAACGAGGAAACGCAAAATGTCAAATTTAGTAAATAAATTTGACCATGAATATGACCGAACGTAAAAAGTGGCGTGTTTCTGAACGTGTTCAGAAACTAAATTAATGCTGATCTATGGAAAAGAAAAAAAAAACAAGGAATCGTCTATCGGCCGGTTCACCGTGTAATAAAATTCTACAATCAATTCGTACTGAACTCGAGACATGCACATTCTCTTCATGGCTGGGCAATATCACTGTCCATGTGTACGCACCACAATAGGTCATAACTATCCCATGTGTACGCACCAGCATGGGCATACCCAAACCAAAAAAAAAGTCAAGTTGAATAAAAAAATATTTCAACATTTAAGTACGACAACTCTTTTCTCATTCCAAACACGTGAACCGCAACCGACATATTTTTAAGCACTCTCCACCAAAACATGTAGCGGAGTTTTACCTTTAGGGGGATGTAATGATGACCTCGCTACATGGATCTCTAAATATATTAAGCACAGTATAAAATAGCTACTGCAATGACCATGAATCAACACTCGATGGGCGCACAATTCCATCTCCTCTCAATCTCGTATCTCTTGTTATGAATGTAACCTCAACTCTCTCAGGGAAAATTAGAAGGGCCCCAAGTCCCGTGGCTTATATCGGTGGATGCACGGCACAACTGAATCTCCACAACACAGGAGAACTCATCGTGCATCCCGCAACTCATATACTCATGATATACTCTCATAATCTCGTATATCTCTCAACTCATAATATGCGATGAGTCCCGAGGCGGGAACCATTTGGTCCCCGACGAGCCTCCACAACAACCCCTACAGCTCATCCATCAGCCTCCATAATGAAACCTCCAGTGACTCAAACCGATAAACTCTAGCCACCTCACTTGTTACATTCAAACTCGAGCTACACATAAAGAATATCAGACAATTCTTCAACTCAAGGTCGTCGCTAATTCAAGGTCACTGCAATATCCATATATATCAAAATATAGATTTGTTTAGCTTACCAAGAATCTCCTGTACGTGATGCACGCGCCACGGCGTCACACCACCTCTTACGTACCAGAAATTCAGACGACCTCTCTCAACTTGTCTCAACTCGGTACCCGCCATCTTCTCCGCTGTCACCCATGACACTAGCCGACCTCGATCGCCAGTGTTACCAGTGAAAGTACGCTAAGAGTGACAGATAGGATACATACCACAATAACAGACTTCGCGATCTCCGCGACACAAACGATTATTAGCTAATTGAGGTTTGTAGCGCGTTTATGAATTAGGGGGTAAATATGTACCTATTTATCGACATACGGCCCGATTCGAACTTTAAGATACGTCAAATATTACTTCTAGATCGTTTTAGTTTCTAATAATTTATTTAGTTTATTATTTATTATTTAATACAAAGTACATTATAAATTTAGAAATACTTATCATTAAAGTAGGTACACACAATAAATAGACACAATCATCAAAAATACTTAAAACTAAGAAATATACTAGAATTTTTCTTATTCTGATAAATGATGTTCTTATTATTTCTGACAAATATTGTTTCTGTTCATGTGGTGCCTTATCTGTTAAATATATCTCAAGAGTAGGTAACAATAGTTATACATATTAAAAACATAAATACTTAAAGAATTTTCTACCAAACATAAATGGCTATTTTAACCATATGGGTTTAAAGATTTTTATTACTCATAAAGAACAAAAGTTCACTTACAATGAGCTTAAACTATAAAGAATTTCATGCATGGTTTACAATTACAGACATCCAGATATCGATGATAATAATTAATATACATTATCACTGATATATTTTTTCAGCTTGGTTTTAAACATTTTTAATGATTTACAATCTTTCACTTCACTGGGTAAGTTATTGTACATCTGTGCTCCCTCGTACATGACGTTCCTTTTGCCGTATCCTGTTCTGTGCTTAAAAAGTTTGATCTTGTCTGTATTTCTCAAGCAATGTCTAAAATTTCGTTTTGTTAATGTAATGTTTGTATGTATTTTATTCGCAATGATTTTTTTAATTAAGATACAGTAGTATAAGTGTATAGTTGTTTTATATTGAACAGTTTGTTTTTTTTTGTAAAGTGTTTTGGTATTCATGAGGTAGTTATACTTGTATAAAATATAAACACCCACTAAGTATATCAAAAACTGGGTCTTTCGAGCCTGGTGGACACTTATAAAGCGTACGGGGGGGGGGGGGGGGTATATAATAGATCCAACACGTGGAAGTATTTTGTTATCACGTAGAATACCTACTTAAACCCATTCACGATTATAAAAATTAGATACTCGCCACCCACTATTATTAATATGAGTTCAACAAAATAAATATCATCGTATTTTTTATTCAGGTCTGAATTATTTTCCTACACACTCACTCCTACGCTCCAACGATCCCATTAAAAATTGTTACCAATAACATTAGACCACATTTATATTTATAGCATTAAGACTATTACCTACTGAAATATTAACCAAACGAAAAGCTCCTAAACGTTCGAAGAATAATCAAATAAGTCGGGAAAGGGCTGTCGCGTTTCTTTTGATGTCCGCACTGTTGCATAAACTACTAATTTTCTACTCCAGCACTTAAATGTGTCAATTAAATGACTGACAGTGATATCTAAAGCAATGTCATTTGAATGATTTGTCTATAGGCTCATAAGATGACTGCTAGCAGTCATCTTATGAGTATAATACAACTGCTTTATTTTTTTTAAAGATACAAGTTCCGATCATCTTGATTGAAAGAGGTATGTTTTCATTTACAATAATAACTCTTTTTTTTTTAAATAATAACTCATTTTTTTTTAAATAATAATTCTTTTTTTTTTTATAATAACTCTTTTTTTTAATAATAACTTTTTTTTTTTTTTTTCTTTTTTTTTTTTTTGCTGCAGCTGTCATAGAAAAAGTAATGTATGCAACAGCTCATAATTGGTTCTTAAAATTCTCGGGTCTTTTTTTACAAAACTCGACTACGTCTCGTTTTGTAACTTCGACCCTTGAATTTTAAGAACCCTTATTATATCACTGTTGCATAAACTACTATTAGAGGTTAAAAGTGTTGAATTTTTTTAGAGACAGGTTTTTAGGGTTCCGTAGCCAAATGGCAAAAAACGGAACCCTTATAGATTCGTCATGTCTGTCTGTCTGTCTGTCCGTCTGTCTGTCCGTCCGTATGTCACAGCCACTTTTCTCCGAAACTATAAGAACTATACTGTTGAAACTTGGTAAGTAGATGTATTCTGTGAACCGCATTAAGATTTTCACACAAAAATAGAAAAAAAAACAATAAATTTTTGGGGTTCCCCATACTTCGAACTGAAACTCAAAAATTTTTTTTTCATCAAACCCATACGTGTGGGGTATCTATGGATAGGTCTTCAAAAATGAGATTGAGGTTTCTAATATCATTTTTTTCTAAACTGAATAGTTTGCGCGAGAGACACTTCCAAAGTGGTAAAATGTGTGTCCCCCCCCTGTAACTTCTAAAATAAGAGAATGATAAAACTAAAAAAAATATATGATGTACATTACCATGTAAACTTCCACCGAAAATTGGTTTGAACGAGATCTAGTAAGTAGTTTTTTTTTATACGTCTTAAATCGCCTAAATACGGAACCCTTCATGGGCGAGTCCGACTCGCACTTGGCCGCTTTTTTTATTTTATGAAGATTTGTTAGATGTAGGTAGGCGTAAAAGGCGTTAAGGAAAGTGTGAGGTTGACTCATCGGAACCTACAAACCTGTGACCCCTGATATTTCTAGATAATTAATTGTAAAACTACAGTTCGTTCGCGTCACAGAATAAATAATAGTACTAGGTACAGAAGATACTCCCTAACAAAACGCGTCTATTACGACAGATATGACCGCTAGGTGGCGCAAGCGCGAGCAGGCGTCCCCGTTCCGTAGCTGTGCGCGGCAACTACTATGGCTAGACACCAAAATTGGTGTGGGCCGCATACACGGTGGGTATTGGTGTGGGTACTTGTAGCGACGCGACAAAACCGCGGAGTGGGCCACGCCTGGTCACGTTAAGAATCCAGTAAAATCATCTTTGTCCAACGGCCTAGCGATGCTCGTATTAACCAATCAAATCATTCCTAATTATTAGAAAATAATTTTGAACTTAACTTTCTAATTAGGAACGATTTGGTTGGTTACGGGAATAGCAAATCTATACTGGGTAGCTAGGTATGTTGTACAGTCAGCAGCAGAAGTTGCTAACCGGGGGAGGTGCTCAAAATGATTTTGACGCGACTTAATTGTTAAGAGAATAAGAGCGTGTCAAGGTAATTTTGAACACCTCGCCCGCTTAGCAACTTCTTACAGTTTACCCAATTTTATGACAGATTAATGTTGTCGATTCGATGTATTTAGCATCGCTTAAAAAATATCACGCGGCGTGGCGGTGACAGTTTAATTTGAAGTCTGTTGAGGCGGGCGCTTATAAAATAATCAAGCTTGAAACCCTTTGAACTCAGGAAGTTTGTCGTCGTGAGCTGTCTAATCCAAACCCGTTAATGACTGTCTAAATATATATTTATAACTAGCATTCACCCATGACTTTAATCGTGTAAGGTAATATATTTTTAATTCTTTTGAATAAAAAAAGAAGCTCGTTGATTGTTTTGTTTTATCCTTTTATCTACTGAGATACAATAATTATCTAATTTTGTGTAATTGTTTAGGATGTGTTGTAGATAAAATATTATTTTATTTAAAGTCATACACCTATAATGAAAAGTATTGTACTTAATACAATAGTGATAATGAGCAAGATTTTCAATCTCGTGCTTTATTTAGGCCACTCAGCAATCTTCGTAGCCTAAACTTCGGTGCTCGACTGAAGAGCTCTATTATGTACGCCTCATTGTTAGAAAGGATGCGGGGGAGCCCTAGCAGCCTTCTAAAGGTGTTCGCCGACAGGTGGGATTCACCCATGCTGAAAAGATGGATCGGCCTTCACTCGACATTTGTAAATTTTAATTGGTAATTTTGAAATTTTAATTGATGACATGTTTTTTAATATAATTGATTTTTTACATTTATTCTTATTATTTTAATGTTTTTATTTATTTCTGTAATTAATAATTCAATTATGTTATTTTATTTTTTACCTATATCTGAATTTTATTGTACCATTGTTTGAATTTGTGCTCATCCGGTTGTGTCTGTGTTTTGTGACTCTGTATTAATTACTAACAATAGTCGTAAGTTATGCTTTAATTGTACATTATACAAGGTGGCTCATTCAAATCGGTCAGTATGGGAATATCTGAAACTATAAGACATACGAAGATTTGTTCTTAGGAACCATGTCACCGATTTTGATAAAAAGAAAAACTGCATTCATACATTTGAAAAAAAAAACTGTACCCAGCTCGGGAATCGAACCCGGTTGTTTTGAAAAAATAAACTTACACTTTTTCTATTTAAATATCGATTGTGTAGGTCTTAAGCTGTAAATGTCTCTAAGAAACATGATGTCTAAAATGAATAAACGGTGATCCTGAACTTGTTGAATATTGTAACGGTAGTCACGTCGAACACCTACTATGATAAATTAAAGTATGTCAAAACAATGCATTTTATTCATTTGAGACATCATGTTTCTTAGAGACATTTACAGCTTAAGACCTACACTAAGTTCTTGATGATATATTATCTACTTTCGCTAGTCTTTCCGGTCCACGGGTGCAACATCACATTCTAATCTTTTACACGGAAAAATAAGATTGTTCGCAATAAATACAGCTCCTTTTCTCTTCAGTGGCAGTAATCAAAGAACAAAGCTTCAGCTTAACGGTTCAAAGTCACTCAGCGAAGTTAGCGGGAATTTTACGCTCCATCGCGCCCTCTAGCGAGACCGACATCAATTTAAATTACAACGAACATCTATTAGCGGAATAGCGGAGACGAAAACAATCTACACTTGCGGCGTTCTAAAACGGGTATACTCTTTATAAGTAGGTATGTACTTCATTTCAGATAATATTACTTTATATGATCACAGAATCAGAAATTCTAAACCTTTTCAATGTACCTAGTTGTAGTAGCAGATCACACTAAACAACTTGGATTTCGACAACCAACGTGACAGTGATGATACCTGACATCGAGCGCTGCCGATGCTAATTTCTATAAGTACTATACTGAACAACTTTTAGTATGGAGCCAACAGATAATTTGCTGATGTTCCATTGAAAATACCTATTGACACGATCACGATTCGCCGAAATTTGGTTTTGCGTTTTCGAGGTTGTTCCCAGGGATCGGATACCGGTATTTTTTGTATGGGAACGGAAACGGTATTTTTTCGTTCTTTGCTAATTACTTCATTTCTAATTGGGCAATCTAATAATACGAAGTCGTAACCTAAAAACACAACCGAGTCCTACATTTCGAGTATAAAATAATTCGAAAAATATGGTTACTTCTAAGTTTTTGCAAAAAACCGGTTCCGATCCCTGGTTGTTCCCATACCTAGTAAAAGTAATTTAGAATGGCCTACATATTCATCACTCAGAGTATGATCAGACATAACAAAATCACTCTATATTAATATTAAAAACTATGTTACGAGTATAATATTTATAGTTGTATGTGCTGCGTAATTGTCTAATGGTACGAGTAACATTTGGTAAGTATTGATTGCATTTGACATACTCGTACGTACCTAGTTACCGTAAAATGGGGTGAGTAGGGTTCGCGGGGAGCGATGGGTTATGAATGGGGAGAGAAGGGATGAAAGGGGGGTGAGATGGGATTTTAAGGCTACTGCTACAAAAATAATGTATTCCAATTTAAAATGGAGCTATAGTAATACTCATAATAAAAAAAAATCGATCCAACAATCTTGCAAAATCACCTTTGTATGAAAACCCAACTCACCCCAAATACGAGGGACTACGGGGTGAGGTGGGATTTCCTGTTTATCGTCAAAGTTATGAAATGGAACTAGACATGAGCGCCGATAGGCATTTAGCCGGCGGCGGCGCGCCGGTCAAAATTGGTCGGCGGCGGCGGCGAATCGGCGGCGTGGCCTTGAAACACCTTCGATTAATGAAAAAAGAATTCTAACCAAAATTTTACCGAAAAAACATGTTTTTGCTGTAAGAAAGTTATGAAATAAATGCTTTTTTTTATTTTCAAGGATAATTTATTGAATAATGGTACGAAAAAAATTGATATCGTATAAACTGTGGATAAGCGGTATCGCGCGGCATCAGAGGCGGTCTTAATCTTGGCGAGGCTCTGGCCGGAAGATCTTAGCGAGGCCCTTATCTTTTGTGCCAAGTTAAAAATTGCGGATTGACTGTATCAGGGAAACGTCTTGTCGACAGTCCAAAGAAAATCGAGCTCCGTCATTAACCAATATCGACCCAACAAAACCGATTTATGTCAAAAAGTGAGGCCCAACGCCGAGCTCCATGTAACACTGAAGACTTGATTTCGACGCCTCCCAATGCGAGGCCAGAGGATGAGCTGCAGGTAAGCATACAGCTAAGAATCGAACGCCAAGTGTAAGCTTGGCTGACGGCCGAACGCCTGGAGCGCAGATTGCGACGCGCTTCTGTGCGAGGCCGAGCTGCAAGAGAGCAGAGCGAGGGTGCAGGCCGATAAAGACTGAAGCCATAGAGCTGTTAAAGATCTGCCCTAGTAGCACGGTAGCATTTTTATCGTTTATCACCATGCCTGTCACGTTCTAACAAGTATGTAATTGCGAAAGTGACGGGCATAGTGATAGTCGATAAAAAAGGAACCGTGCTGAGCCCACTGGAGCTTTCCTGCGGGCGCATTCGTGCGATGCCAAAGGCCGAGCTGCAATGGAGCTAAGATCGGATAAGGACCAATGCTCAAGCGTTTTAAAACAGGCCGAAAGTTGAGCTCCAAACAGGGCCAAAAACTTGCAGGTTCAGATAGCGGCTTAATTCCATGCGAGCGATGCAAGGCCAAAGATTGAGCTGCGAGAGAGCAAAGCTTGAAATTTGAACAGTGGCCAAGTTTAATTGAGACCCGATTCCGACGCCCTTCCGTGCGAAGCCAACGGCCGTACATTTGGACGTGGAAACGCTTAATATCTCAAAATTAACCCCATTTTATACCTTTTAAAGACGTTTAACCATGCTTGCAATTTGCAATAGTTAAATTCGCGGTAAATGACGGATGGTTAGCTGGCAAAATGCATTGGATCGGTAATCCAAAGATGTGGGTTCGAGTCTCACGTTAGCCAGAGTTGATCACATTTAATTTTTTCATTGTGATTGACATATGTCTAGTGTATATATATATATATATATATATATATATACAATCTATAAATTGTAATGTGGAACGTCCCACAATAAAATGGAAGGAAATCAGTATGTTTATTACAAGCATATTGATGTTAAAATTGATATTAAATAATTTCGTTTCCCAAGACTAGTAGAGTAAGACCAAAGAAAGTCTGCAGCGCTAGATTAAAAGTAGTTTTTAAAAATCAGTATGCGACAACACCACAGAAAATGGATTAAATAGTCTTGATACTTGTGAAATTTCTACCATATTTACCGTCTATGAAAAAATTAAGCTGTATGCACAGCTTAATTTTTATGGTAAAATAAATTTCATTCCAACAATAGATGTCACTATTAATATGTACCTAGACATATACTAATATTGATAAATAATATTGGGAGAATGTGACATTTGGCTTCATAAAAATTAATAAGCTTTTGTAATATCCGCGACGGCGGTAAATAGGTACAGAGGGCCTACCGCGAACACCGAAGTTCTCAATATGCGGGCATCTTTCTCTTTTACTCCCATTAAGGCGTAATTAGATTGACAGAGAAATTGCCCGCAATTTGCGAACTAAAGTTTTCGGAAAAACTAAATAAACCATTAAAACAATAAACATATTATTAAAAATAAATTGTAGCTTTAACTAGTAGGTACCCATGCCGTGAGCATAAGCATGGAGGTTGTGGGTTCGAGCTCAAAACCAGGCTAGTACCAATGAGTTTCACGAAATGTTAGAGGAAGTTCATAAGTATGCCTATACCTATTAGGTGTGTTCAATTTGCTGTGAAACCTTAGTCTAAACCAATATTATATTATCTAAGTAGGTACATATGGTGAAGTATTAAGATGTTTCATTCCACTTACCCGTCATCAACTCCAAATTTTGTAAACATTGTCGTTTTTCAGCTTGAATCGCCTCGTGCTGACTTTTTACAAGTGTAAAATTATTCGTCATGCGGAAAGGTAACTCCCGCACGCCGGTTTTGTAAGGTTTCACCATGTTTATTCCGTTCATCACAAAACACAACGAATATTTAAACGATTTTGACAAACACATACCATAGTGCATGACGTTTACTGACTGCTAAAAAACATTGCCATATGTAGTTTTTTAATTCGCTGTCAAATTATTGCGCTGCAGACTTTCTTTGGTTTGACTCTAGCGCGGTTACTAGACAGATAAGTTTGCATTTGCCTTCGATATTTTTGAATTATATGGGCCTAAAATACCTTTTGAATGCCTATAAACTATTCAAAGTGGCGCAGTTAATGATCGAAACTCGATTAAAAATATATTATCTGATTCTGAAAGTAGTAGTAACTACCAAGGTCACGCCGATGCCACGCCGATAGCGTAGCGTCGTCGGCGGCGGCGCGAAAATTTTGTCGGCGGCGGCGGCGCGCCGGCGCGGCGCTCATATCTAAATGGAACTACCCAAAATAAAATAAAAACTAAAATACAAACGTCCGGAACACTTATTATGTACAGCATTCAGTTTGCATATGTAAAAATAAAATGTTATCGAGGTTTGTATGTCAGTTTTGCACTCACTCAGCCCATTTTACGGTACTAATTTACTTGGTACAATTATCTACACAATCTAAACTAAGTGATGTAATGTTAAGTGGTGTGGAGATCACAAGTGGGTTTCTGATCGTTAAGCATACAAGCCAATTAGAACGTGCATCTGACATCAAACCAATATTAGAACACAAATACACATATACTTACCCTATAAATTACTAAATAAAACTATTATCTTTTGCGAGCGAATGACAGCTAGCTAACTGATATGATTCCAATATCAATCAAATATCGGTTTGATGATACTTATCAGTACATAATATAATAGGTACATACTTATGATTACAATTTTCTTTTCAGATAATATTGCAGAGGACGTCTTTACAAGCGCACTGAAATAAAACGCAAGGTAAATAACAGCAATAAATATTACTATGTACGACTTTGTAAGATGTCGCATCCTTGGAACACTGTTAGCTTGTTTCCATCTTTTGAATTTGAGTTATTTTTTTATATTATAAATGGGCTTATACTCATGGCCACAGACTAGCCGAGGCGAAGACGTGGCCTGCGATGGAGCGAGCCTGCCCAGAAGGTGCCTGTTCACCCTTGATTTGAAGGTTGCCGGGTTATATGAGCTCGGAAATAATATAGACGCCGGCAAGGAATTCCATTCCTTGGCAGTGCGCATAAGAAACGAGGAAGCAAAGCGCTTCGTGCGAATTGGTGGAATATCTACCAAGTAAGGATGGAAACCGGCCGTGCCTCTAAAAGTCCGATGGTAGAATGGGGACGGTGGAATAAACTCGTGTAGCTCTTAAGCAGCCCCGAAGTGCTTCAATTATTATCGTATTAGTCAGACAAATGCTTGTTGTAGTCTAGATTCGAACTTGGGACCTTCGCAGCTAGGTTAATAACCATCACTCGACCGCATCAATAGAATGCAGGCCGTAATTACAAAGCTCTGTGCTCCACAGATTACTTCCCTACTATTTATACACGTACCTAACTAAAGCGTTTGTTACGAAGATTATTAACTAATACGGACAACTTTGGGAACAAATCAAATTATTTTATTAAATATTTCGATTTATGTTTTTAAGTATGCTATTAGGTACCTATAGATGAATTATACTTAAACTGAAAAATCCATGAACGACCCGACAATAATCCCACCAATATTTTGGATACGGAAGGTGTCTGGATATTTGAAAGTTTGTATATACCTCCAAGAAAAGAGCGTACTCCCAATTTTAAATGCCGGTAACACACTAGCAACCCCTTTGGTGTTGCAAGTATCCACAGGCGACGCTAATGACATACAACCAACTTAATCTTTTACTTCCTTACTACATAGTATAAAACAAAGTCGCTTCCCGCTGTCTGTCTGTCCCTATGTATGCTTAGATCTTTAAAACTACGCAACGGATTTTGATGCGTTTTTTTTTAATAGATAGCGTGATTCAATAGGAAGGTTTATGTGGCGGGTCGCTAGTATATCATAAAAAAATGTTTAAAAATAAATTAAATCCCTTTGTCTATGACGCGGTGGTCTATGACTTGCACCGCTCAATGACATTCCAACATGAACGATGTCTGATGTCCAGCAAAGGAGAGGAATGCCGAAGGGCCCAAGCCTATTCACGACACTCAACACTCGTGCTCGCTAGGTACGTGCTCGATAATCCTACCCACAGAACATATTAAAGAGGTTAGAATGGCTATCGCGCGCAGTTAGTATCGGAACCAGTGTCGCCGCTCGTTCCTCTCCACATTTACTAACACTCGCGCAACGGTAGTAAAAATTTGTATGCGTGGTGAATGGATACGCCTCCTTTAGACAGATTTGATGTCTGGCTTCTTAATCTGAACGTTATTGTGGCGCAAAAGGCATGTTTAGTATTGTTTACTTCGTTTTTGGTCAGCGCGGGCAAGTAGCATGCGAGCGTTTGCTCAAACCGGCGGCGACACGTACCCTGCTCACATCGCCATTCTAACTTGTTCTGTGATCCTACCAATATATTAGATACGACAGAAGTCTGGGTATCTAAAGTTAATTCCTTAATTATTCAGCTAAATGGACTTAGATAGAAACTAGCGACCCGCCCCGGCTTCACACGGACACAAAACCTTGAGCAAGTATACACGTAAACCTTTCTCAAAAATCACTCTATTGATAGGTGAGGACCGCATGGAAATTCGTTTAGTAGTTTTCGAGTTTATCGAGAACATACATACACACAAACAGACAGACGCGGCGCGGGACTTTGTTTTATAAGACGTAGTCTATCAACCGCCTATCAAGCCTATCAACCTATCACTATATAGGTTGATAGGCTTCGGTAAAAATGGCCAAGTCCATTTTTTAGTTATTACATATAAATTAAATTTGCTTTTAAGCAGAATGTATAACATCTAATTTTTAAATGTCGTGTTGTTCCTGTAAAGATTATTTTCACATTTTCATACAAAGTGTTCCTTTTTCATAGAAACACAATGAAAAATGATGAGAAAGCGCCACCAATTTGCGTCCATTGTTATCAATAATGGACCCTAATTTCTGGTTGTGACTTAAATCCATCAACAACAGGCGGTCTAGCATGAGTTGCGTTCTGGCGCGCGACTCCATACTGGAACCCGCGCAAAATGTATGGAGTCGCGCGCGAGAACGCAACTCATGCTAGACCGCCTGGTCTTGATGTTATTTTAGTATAATTATAGTTCTTTATACCTAGTTTGTGGTCATTAGTTTTACGAATTTTCATACTGTATTTTTTATAGAAAAGACTGATAATTGAGAACCTCGTCAGTGCTGCCAAATCCGTCAGCGGGAAATTGTGTTATATTCCATTTTTTTCAACAGTAGGCAAAGAGCACTCCTACTTTTGACTGCCGAAACTAAAAGCAATCGCTGCGTTGTCGATAAAGACAACAATAATCGTGTACTTAATAGATTAATTGTTTGTTATTTCAGGCTATAGCATGAAAGGAGTTAAACCAAAATTACCTTTTAACACACTGAATTTCAGTACCTACATATCTGTATGACCCGGGAGCTCGATTATAATGTTACAACTTGTAACGGTTTTCATCATCAAATAACAAATTGCACCTTACAGCTCATGCCATCTTATTTTGATACGACCTTGGAGATCGCTCACGCTGATTGGTGCATGAAATAAAGTGAAAGTCGTGCGTGAGATGCGCGCTCATCACGAAGACGAGCATCAAGGTCGTATCAAAACAAATTCAAAACAACAAACACAAACAAATTGTTAAATTAGAATCGACCTCCAGGTAAGCTTTCTGAATAGCGGCTGCTATACTATACTCCCTCGAAAGGGGGTCTATTGTAATGACTGGGTTGGGCTTTTGCTTGTGGCCTGCGTACTCGTATTAGTTTCCGTTCAAAGGAACGGAATGATTGAATTCGTGTTATGTTCGTACTAAATAAAAGCATCAATACAGTGAAGAGAAATTTATCCGAAACAGATGTATTGTGCGCAAAATACGATTTGACACAATACTATGTTAGTGATACCTTTGAAAAATTATACCTACCTATACGTACGTATACACTAAGGCGCATTACATAATCACCATTTATTGAAACTTGGTCTATAAATAGATACGAGTATACCTACATAATATCGGGTAAACATTCCTTTGACAAGCTCTGACACTATATACTTAGATCATACTGAAAATTCCTGGACTGGCCACTTAGAAAAAAATAGTTATCTCATATATATCAGAATCCAAAAACTTTCAGTATGACCCACGTATTAGCAAACATAAATGCCAAAAGTTTTATGTTTCGTAGGTCAAGCTAAAAGTATCATTCCAATTGCAATATTATTACAGTACAGTCACCTGCAATAATATGTCACACAACAAAGGCCGCAAAAATATCTGACACTGTGTAGAGAATGTCACATATTTTTGCGGCCTTCGTTGAGTAACATATTATTGCAGTACAGCTTTCCACCATAAATTTATTGGGAAGATTTTTTGAGCGTTCGTCAGTTATTCCTCCAGAGCCTCTCATCTAATTTTCTTTTACATTGAAAAGACTAAATTATTTCAAAAATGAAATCAACAAACATCTATCTCCATGAACTAAACGACTCAATTTCTCGTTCTAATTTAAGAGCCGCAAACGGAATTAAGATAAAGTACTTGGGGAGTTTTTCTATCTTCGGAATTCTATTAGTAGCTGTTGCACAGGGGGCTATTTTAAACTTCAAGTTTCGATTTTAGCAGTCTCTTAGAGGAAAACAATACACGTGTATCTGAATTTGCCAAGTGAGAATTTTTAGCTGGATTCGTCGGATAACGAAAGGGTATACAAACATCTAATTGCTTAATCGTACATAAACACTTAATAAAATATCATTTTTGAATAAAATTTGATTTTATACAAGCTTTTGACCAACGACCGCGAAGCTCGAGCGAAGCGTCTCTGTTTCAGCTTGAGTAAAATTACTTTCGAATGTCCGTATATCCGTCTGTTCTCAGTGTTCTCTCGAACAGGTCGCATTTTTACTATATCATAAAAAATAGAACCCTGATTTAGCTTTTTAGGCATCAATAGAATACGATTTTTATTAAAGTCAACCTCCTACTACTAGTACTACAGAATTCAGCGAAATATTCATTCAATTTCAGGCATGCGTCAAATAGCTAAGTTGAGCCAATAATGCTAAGTGAATGTCGTTCGTCTGACATTCTGACATCGATCCTATCTGACCTTTATAAATATCACGTTTAAGTGCTATGTTTCACTGTACACACGTCGTTACAATTCAAACTTTGCATCTATATTAATACGTTTGAAAATAGCTTAAACCGTCTCGTTTTGATAAACACCAAATTATAATTTGCCGTCGGATTCAGCCTGTTGCTTCAGGGTCTGTATAATACTGTAATTTGAATAGGTGAATATTTAAATTAGTTTTCTTAGAAACTTACGGTATGTTTGCGTACACATTGTGGTTAAGTTTTCGTTAGTAAACTATTGTTTGGTTTGTTGGTGTACCCGTTAGTAATATTATGATTTATTGCGAAGGGAATCATTAAATAAGAAATAATATAGAAAAATATAGAAATAAGTCATTGTAATGCCCTCACAGGGTAGTGTAATGTGGTGAATGTCCACTTTTAGTGTTTAGCAGTAACGCTTTGGTTTACTGCGACATAAACGCATATTGCTTGTGTCAGCGCAACCTAACGTGTATAAAACAAAAGGCATTTAGAGAATAAACGTTCAGAATGTTCTTATACTATCACACATAAGGTGTTTAACTTCCACTAACTCCTCACCCGACTCTACTCGTCAATATACTTGCCATAGAAGAAACTTATAATATCTGATGGCGACCCAGACCAGTGAACCAACAAGGAACTAACACTCAAGAAAGAAGGAAGAATCAAGCAAGAAAAAAAAAAGAAGAACCACTTTTTCAACACCAATCCACGCAGTCAGAACCAACCAGCTTATCAAGAATCAAGAAACAACCGGAGAAGAACCAACCAACATCAAAAAGCGGAAACCGCGTTAAGAAAAGAAATTAAGAAGAGACGAAGAAGGAAGAAAGAAGAGCGTTGTCCAGGGTTATCCCGGCTCGCAAATCAAGAGGTGTCCAGGGTTATCCCGGCCCATTTCAAGAGGAGTCCAGGGTTATCCCGGCCCACCAACATAATCATCGGAAGCAGAGCCAGCCAGCCATACGAAGCGTCAAGCGAGCGCCACATGGAAATGCCAGCTCGCCAGGCCGCGCCAACAGCTGCCAAGGATGCCGGTCGCGAACTCGCACCGGACCGAACGAAGACGAAGCCGAGGACGGCCAGCCACGCAGCAATAGGATGTAAATCCTACATGTAATTTATGATTTTAATTAATTTTCTCTAAAAGCCAGCATTTTTTTCCAATGCAGTAGCAGTCATATTTAAATCGTTCATAATTATTAAAGGTTGTCGCTAAACTCAATTTCGTTTCGAGCATACAAATTTTTCATAAGAAGTCATAATATAATATTAAATATAAAAGTGTCGAATAGTGTCCTCAATCATGTATGTTGCAATTTGCAGCGCGTGCCACGCGTTGTGCGCACGTCAACAGAAAATTTAACTAGGCCGCGAGACTTTGCCGCGAGTTAGAATATTTTAATAAGCGATGAATGAAATTTGATACATCGCATAACGATTAAATAATTAACAACTCAATTCAATAACATTATTTAATTGTTTCTTAGTAATGATTGATACTTTAGCTACGTGTCGGACTGATCACCTGATATACAGCGAAAGTTTGATTTATTACATCATTTTTTTTTTGGAATTTTTGAAGTTAAATAATAATGTTTCATTTATAGAAAGCTTACAGTACGGTACAAGTTTGAAAGTTTTAAGGAGTTTAGGCACATTTATTTATAAAATGTGACCTTATAGCTAGAGCACTAGTCCTTCGTACTTGATCATAGTGTGATATACAGTATCCTCCGTGAAAGTTGTAGGAGACTTATTGTCTTAATGCATTTGTGTCTCTAGGTACAGGCAGAGCCGTACAGCCTGGCCTGATATGCCATTTTATAGAGTTGATAAAGGGTGACCATGCCCTAGGTGTTTATTGAAGAATTGCTATGGATAGCATTGATAGGTGAAGGGTGCGCACAGAGGCGCAACCCAGTTATGTCCTTGATCATAGTCGACCTTATAGGTGTCCGTGAAAGGCTTAACATTTAATACGGCATTAGTTTATTTTATTGTCAGAATTATGGGAGATACCGTAACTATAAACAGCGAGAGTGAATATTTTAAAGTTGAATACCAATTGTTTCTAAATGTTTTAAAGTTGAATAGTAAATGTTTTAAAGATGAAGAGTAGGTAAATGTTTTTAAAGAAGGAGATTTATATTTTATGAGAAAAGGAAGTAAATTAATATTTTAACGTTTGAGAGATGACAACATTTTAAGTGATGATATTTTCTTATTAGCACAACGATTTTTTTTCTTTTCCTTAATAGGACTACGACACTTACGACACATAAGAACCTAGCTAAATAAAGATTGTTTGCATTATACCTATATAATTTGTTAATATTTTTTTGTATTGATTTCAGAAAAAATTGTAAACAAGTAACATGCGTTTAAATTTTTTCTTCTGCCACCCCGGCGGTGAGAGGAACTTTCGGGGGAGGTGTAATGTGGTGAATGTCCACTTTTAGTGTTTAGCAGTAACGCTTTGGTTTACTGCGACATAAACGCATATTGCTTGTGTCAGCGCAACCTAACGTGTATAAAACAAAAGGCATTTAGAGAATAAACGTTCAGAATGTTCTTATACTATCACACATAAGGTGTTTAACTTCCACTAACTCCTCACCCGACTCTACTCGTCAATATACTTGCCATAGAAGAAACTTATAATATCTGAGTAGCATGTACTATTCCTAAGATATATAATTAACACCATGTATTTTTATGCATCACTGTACTGTACATGTATACAATAAATAAATACAAATAAATAAATTGAAGTAAATTACTTACCTACACCCTCAGGGAAAAGCGGTTTATAATTTCGTATATTGTAACATACAGGGTGTGGTGCTTAAAATGTATAATCATAATAATACTCATTGTAGTAGTTAGTTGTTGTTTTATGTAGTTTTTAATTTATAATCATAATAATGATTAAATAATTTAAAGTACGAAACAAACTCAATATCTACGATTATCTGTCTTCCCAGAACAATGGCATCATTACATATGTAAAACCTTATCTGTTATCTAAAACCTTAAAACAATATGTTTTATTCACACCAACATTTTCACATAAATGATGACACCTCCATTACCTCTTGACATTGATTAATCATTATACCGCGAATCGTGATTTTGTACCGTATCGATCCCTATCATCAAAGCTATTCCTGAATACTATTAGCCAAGATTGATGATTGTTTGTTCATGTTTTTGTAACCTTTAGCTTTAGTTATCACTATAGTGTATAGTTGTAGTTCCTATCTTCCTAGTACCTATCCCATATATAGTACGTGATCAATAAATAAAAAATAAACAAATAAAAACCTAGCCTACCTAGTTACCTACCTAGTTAAATGAAAGTTATAGTTAACTAAATCGTTGTCGAATGGATATTTTGATAGCACACGCAGCGCAGTGCAAGTATTTACACCTCATAATTTCTTCTATGGTTATTTTAGTTCAGTTAGATGTATCGTATTGTATTCGACATTAAATAGTAGTATATTATGGTGTAATCATTATAAGAATAGATTGAAGTAGACGCGTAGAATAATACATTATGATAAAAAGTATGCTACTACGTTGGACAATTACACTCGAGGCGATATTGTACGCGCAAGCTGTAAGCGAGCACGCAATAAGAAAGCCGATGAAATGACCGATGCTCGCGTGTTTCATACGAGTTTTTTCAACACACTTGGTAACAAGCAAACCATTTGAAAAACTAAACCGACTATGGTCTTCATAGTAAAAATCTCCTCCTCGTTTAAAATCGGTTAAAATTGACACCTACTTCACCAAAATCCTCCCCGTAATCGGGTAAAAAATACTTATTTTACTATGTATTGCTTTATTCATTTATTTAAACGGAAACAATTTGCGGAATTAATTCTAAATCTACCCCACTTTATTACTCTTGAATAACAATAGTATTTAATATACTAACAAACTGTTCAAAAACCTAATTAATCCCTTGTTTTACCCTAATGGAATCTGGAGCACCTTTCCTTCGTTAAGCCCGACACTTATTAAAATGGTTTAATTTATTGGACCAAGTGTGAAACCCTGCGGGGTCCCGAGGGACTGCGTCGTAATGTATCTCAAGGATCTGCTGAGATGAATTTGGGGGGTAATGTCTAATCTAATATACTGGGAGAGAAAAATATGTCGATTTAGCGCAGAGTTTTAATACTTACCTACGTCTACGTCTATTTAAAATGATTAAGAATGATTCGCATTTGAAGATAGATGACATACTTTTATGACTCTGAGAGACAATTACCTTTTATAGAAGTTGTGAGTTTGCTATCACATACGTAGTTACTCATTTCTTTAGTAATTTTATACAATATTGCATTGTCATGTAAGTACATATAAGTTTTTTTTTTTGTAGCGAATACCCTGAAAATTGAATAGTTTTACCTAGAGGTCGATTCTAATTTAACAATTTGTTACACTACAAGGTCAAAATAACAAATTAATAAATCTGAATCGGGCATAAGAAAGTCCGCCTGTAGTATCTGTCTACAAAGTCCGGAACTAAGTAACCCCAACAAGTCAAACTTAGTCAGTTTTGGAATTGTAGTTCGTGGTCTTCTTGTTTGCTCATGTAGCAAGTTTTAGTTTAGTTTCTGTACCTACCTATCAATCTGCAAGTTTCTATATTAGGCACAATTCTGTTAAAGTGTGGCTTGTGTAATACTTCTATATATGTATACTGACAGTTCGTAAACCTTATTACAAAAGGAATAAGGTCCACCACCAGGTGGACAGCTAAGAGTGTTGCTGTTTGAACTTATCAATAACCGTTTGCATTTTGAGGGCTTAAAGGTACCATTCGGATTCAGACTAACTTCACCAGCATTACTACTGCAGTAGCAGCAGCTACAGCCGACCTGATAAAACTCCACGAGAATTGGTTGAGAAAGACGTGTAAAACTGCTAGACAGCCGGACATACGGAAGCATTGATCAAGCATCGCTAGCGTTTGGTGCTTGTCCGGTCAATAAAGCTGTCACAAACTTAAATCAATTCTACGTGAATATCTCTCTTCTCAGGATTATTATTCCCATCTGATTGTGGGGTCTGCTTTTCTGGTCTTTTCTCTCCACTTCGCATGTATCGTCCACTGAAACGTCGCAGGCCCTCGTGTCCATCTCATCTACGGTCTTCCTCTTCCTCTGGTTACAACAATGTTCAGATCCATAGCAACATTCACGATGTAATCTTTTTACGTGTCTCAGTCGACTCTTAAACAAATTCTACATTAATATTTACGTACCTACTTTAATATAATTAAATCTTAAAGCACTTTTTTATAAATGTCACATACTTGTACTTCATAGTGAGATACTAAACAAAGGAAATATTAGACAGGACAACGTCACATGATATTTACGGTTTTGAATTTCAATGGAAACCTTCCGACCTTTCAACAGGAAAAGTACTCTAAAAACTTTGTTTTATTATATAACGAAGCCATTAAAAAAACAACCTTATTTCCTTTTCGTAAATGTTAAAAATATAATGGCAGAAAACAATTTTATTGTAGGGTCGAGTTTTGTGGTTTGAAAAATAGCTATCGCTCAGATCTTATTTTGGAAGCACTCGTCATATCCCTCGTCAAGGGTCCGGGACAGGAGGACTGATTTTGTTTGTAAAGGTCACGGGTCACGCGGCTATTTTTGTTGATAGTTTCAATGAAAGAATGCCGGAAATTGAACCTGAAGGATGGAATAAGCCGTGAATCTACGGGTCGTAGGAAACCAAAACGGTAATGTGGTTTACAATGTAATTTTTATTACGTCACCCTAGGCCCGTAAGTGGGATTTTCTCCACACTACGCGAGGAGAAAATTTCACTTCCTGGCCAAGGCAAGACGTAAAACTTTAGACAAACCACGGACGGTAATTCGTAAAGCCCCAGATCGCATATTTATGGCCATCACCTTCGGTTCGGGCCACAAACACCTGCGATCTGGAGCATTCACGAATTCACCTCCCTAGGTATGTAATGTACCTACTCTTCATTATAGTGTGGTAATGTACTAATGTTTATCCTTGAGGTTTCGCAAAAAAAAATCAATCTATAAATGTTTATATACTTAAATACATAAAAAACCGGCCAAGTGCGAGTCGGACTCGCGCTCGGAGGGTTCCGCACCATCAACAAAAAATAGAGCACAAAAATCGTGTTTGTTGTATGGGAGCCCCCCTTAAATATTTATTTTATTTTATTTTTAGTATTTGTTGTTATAGCGGCAACAGAGATACATTATTTGTGAAAATTTCAACTGTTTAGCTATCGGGGTTCATGAGATGAGAGACAACCTGTTGACAGACGGACGGACGGACGGACGGACAGCGAAGTCTTAGTAATAGGGTTCCGATTTTTACCCTTTGGGTACGGAACCCTAAAAAGCGTCCGGAAAGATAAATTATACATCGAATAGGTACCTACACGATTTTTACTGACAAAGTCTGTACGAACACAATTACGAGCCAAGTATAATCAAATTGTTACGTGAACAATACAATTTGACTTCTTGGAGAAGAGATTACAGATACTGGAGCTCCTATACGCCCCGCCCACACGTTAGTCTCAGAGCTAGCCCCGGAAAATACATAGGTACAATTTTAAGAACAACGAAACGTTTTCTAAAATCAATTAAAGACATGCAAATAAGAAAGTTCCTGGCTTTGAACTTATTTGGGCAAAGATTAAAGAAATTGGTACGATTAAATATCATGTTTTAAGGATACCTCAAGCTAGAATGGTCCGGGCCCGGGACGAGGCTTCCGACACTTCTTTGACTTCTTCTATGACAAGTAATCGGTGATCACACTGATTATGTGATGCTTTCTATAGAATCTGGAGTCATCCTTTTAGATGATGTATCTGTTTGTAAAGAAAGAAATAAGATGTATTTATTGTCACAACAGAAAATACGAAAAAAGAAGCTTAAAAAGAAGTTATTTAACCTACAAAGAGTGTACCTATAATCTAAAATCTTAACCAGTCTACTGTAACTTAATAACTAAACATTTGCTGTGACAAATGGTTTGGGCGTCAGCATAACGTGTGGAGTAATGTGGTTGTGTGGATAAATTTGTGTGTAAAGCACTGAGCCGATTCCAATTGTCGCTTAGTCTATGGCGCGGATGAATACCTATGCTACAATTACTTTAAAGCCTCTTTAATGGCCTGCTAGGGTATGTACACCTACAAGCGGCTGCCACACGGATCAAGTAACAAAGATTATTATAACAGGTTTTTCTGCTCTTTAAATATCTTTTTCTGGGACCAGCTCTTGGTGTATACGATGCTGTTTAGCATATCGTTAGGCATTCCTATTTACATTCCAGTAGTCTGTGCCTAACTGAGGACTAACCAAACTTGACTTGTGTGTTTTGTGTTTTCAGCTTACTTATTATTGTTTGTTTTAATTTTGAAACTGTTAGGTTAAATTTCTGGGTAACAATTAACTACTATTCCTTTTAATTTCAAATATTGAAAAGTTCGCAAGGCGTTATTTGAAAGGTAAAATATAGTTTTATTATTATCTTTTATTTTATGATAACATTTGCATATTTGAAAATGTTTTTTAACTAAATTATAGATTAAATTCAAAGTAGTACTTAACTTAAGTTAAGCAAAGCATTTCCGTCTCAGCTCTGCCATAAATGCTTTGTTTATTTCAAAAGGAGCCATAGGGATTCGCTAGGTCACATATACATTAGAATAATATACCTATGTTTTTTTTTACTTCCACAAAGCTTTCAAAATCTTTTAAATTTATGTGCCATCATGATGTGTATTTGATATTCAGATACTGATTATTGATGATGATATGATTATATTACTTATTGCCAAAATTCTTCTTGGGCTTGGGTTCAAAAATCAACTCCTAATTTCTAAAAACGACGTTCAATTTTTTCCCGTCATTCGAAGTAACCCCGGTTTACGGTACCTACATATTCGAATCACGTTGTTGACAAGGTGTCAACCCATATTTTTGCCTTTTAGGCATACGTATAAATTCTACTCAAATGATATCTGTCACCCGCGCGGCATGGAAAATTCCCCTTTTTTCGCATCGCGAAGGGAATAATTAAATTGAAGTAAATTACTTACACCCTCAGGGAAAAGCGGTCTATAAGTTCGTATATTGTAACACACAGGGTGATAAGGTATGTTATAAACTAATCTTATTCTGATTTTGAGCGTTATAAAAGTTGTTGAAGAAATATAATGCATGTGTAGAACGTTGAAGAAAAGCGTTGATCAGAGTTGGTGTGGTGCTTAAAATATATAATCATAATAATAATCATTGTAGTTTTTTGTAGTGTTTAATTTTAGTTTATAATTTTTTGCTTATATTACTTATTTAATTAAGTTTATACTTAATCATAATAATGTTTAAATAATATAAAGTACGAAACTAACTCTACGATTATCTGTCTTCCCAGAACAATGGCATCATTACATATGTAGGTATGTTTAAGGTATATATCAATCTAAAACCTTAAAACAATATGTTTTATTCACACCAACATTTTCACATAAATGATGACACCTCCATCACCTCTTGACATTGATTAATCATTATACCGCGAATCGTGATTTTGTACCGTATCGATTCCTATCATCAAAGCTATCCCTGAATACTATTAGCCAAGATTGATGATTGCTTGTTCATGTTTTTGTAACCTTTAGCTTTAGCTATCACTTGTGTTGTTGTATAGTTGGTCAAACCAAATTTGTCAGTAAATATAAGAACAAAAAAAACCGGCCAAGTGCGAGTCGGACTCGCGCACGGAGGATTCCGCACCATCAACAAAAAATAGAGAGAAAAAAAACAAGCAAAAAAATATTTTATCAGGTATTCAATAAGTTTTATTGTAAAAATAGAGGTATGATTGGATTTTTTCTAGTCTGCAGTTTGGCGTACGACTTTCAATCCGGAGGACGCGGGTTCAAACTCTGACTCGTACCACTGAGTTTTTCAGGACTTATTTTATGTTGCTTAAATATTTACCAGTCGCTTTTCAGTAAGGAAAATATGGTAAGAAAGTCTAGTTTTCCTTCTGGGTTGGGAGGTCAGATGGCAATCGATTTCGTAAAAACGATAATTATTGGGATTAGTTGCCAGGTGGACCCTAGGCTTCCATAAGCCGTGGTATAAACTCGGACCAACATCAGGAAGAAAAGCTCGGATTGTTCAATTAAGTCACCTAGAGACATAGGTAGTAATCATTTCAAAGATATCAATGTTTTTCTATTTTAAAAGTAGTTACGACACAATAGAACCGCTCAACAAATACACACCGCGGTATTCGGAAAACAAGATCCGTTCTAGAGAAGAGAACGATATGATATATTATGTACTAGATACAGTTTAGATTTCAACTAGATATCTTTTGCAGCTCAATTCGGGCAACCAATGTCACTTTTACTTTAAATTATCGTATTAAGATCGGTTTAAAATCATTTTAAGATCTAAAAATACATAACGAGACGTTTTAGACATTGTGGAAATCATTCAAGAGTATCTCCAGAACCGCGGAAATGTCAAATTTGACAGGCTAGATCTTAAAAATATCGTTGTCGTTATCTTGGTGATGTTTAATAGATATCTAGTTCAAAATCCGAATCGGGCTCTGAGATACACCCGCAACAATAAAGCTCTGAGTATGAGCAATATCTCAGCACAAGTACCTACCTTGGTTCTCGAGAGTTTCTCAAAGTTCACGGCGCTGCAAGGATCGCACGGAACGTGGAGAAATCGGGACGATGAATCTCAAGTGGCACAATGTACTTTACAATTTCTCTTACAGTTTGTGAATTGTGTTTCGTCCCGATCAAAGTGGATCAAATCCTATTTGTTCCTTGATCATATCTGTATCATAAGTATTTATTTTCTCCAGAATTTTTACTTTCTTTGACACCTAACCCTGTCTTCGAAAATATAGTCTGTCAAATAACTTTCACAGCGGAAAAAGGTGCGGAATTCTAATTTTATATGGAACCACAACCATTAAATTTGCCGCTTTAAAAAAATCTAACGAAGTTTTAAAACGTAACAAATATAAGAGCCTCGGTAGAGAGTACCATTTTGTACCATTTGGAGTTGAAACTCTAGGTCCATGGGGTCCCAGCGCGCATAAGTTGTCCGCAGAAATCGCGAAGCGTCTGGTTGACGTAACTGGTGACCGAAGAGCTGGCGGCTACCTCGCACAACGTATCAGCATTGCGATTTGCGATACAGCGAGGAAATGTCGCCAGCATCCTTGGTAATTGTAACATTGCATGGCAGGCATTGGCCTCAAGGGCCTATTTTAGATTGAAGCTAGTTATTAATTTCTTTTAGTAATACCACTGTATATATCTTGTTTGAAACAAATCAATATCATATCAGAGTACCATAATATTATTGCAGGTGTACTACCCTAGTTTGGATATTATTTTACCGATTGTTTTTCTAACTACGCGAAAAAAGAGTTGGATTTTTTCCAAAATGTTTCCGATTAGGTTAGAAAACTATTGGCCTAATAAGAAAACCTAAAAACCCAATCGCGATAAGCTTTCCGTGTCTAGCCGCCGTAACAAACACAACTTACTTTTCTTTAGTCTTAAATATACTAAGATTGTACTAGACATACGCTGTTTTGAAAGTAAGAGTGGAGTTATAAACCTTACCTTTATTTCGTCGTAAATATATCTAGATTGTGCCGCATTTACGCCGTTATAGAAGTAAAAGGCTTCAATATAATCCTTACTTTTATTTGGTCGTAATTGTACCTGGATTATATTGGACTTATGCCGTTTTAAAAGTGATACTATTCAGTAGGAGCTCCGTCCGTTTAGACAAAAGTAGGTTGCTCCAATCGTTTCCGTCTTAAAGTAAATGTTTGCCTATTAGGTACATCGAAGCTTTGTTTACTCCTTCAGGCGTAAAATGGTGGATGGTGTTTGACTACCTACTTACCTGGAAGTTTATTTTAAATTTAGACGAATTAATCATGATTTTAAGTAGAGATGCCCCGAATAGTGGTTTTGGCCGAATACCGAATATTCGGTTCCTCTCTCGGCCGAATACCGAATATTCGGCATGACATGCGAGCATTTTGAGTCACAATTATTATGAAAACTGATCGCTAACAAAGCTCAACGTTAGATGACGTTAGCTAAGATATATTTTTTGTTAAAGAGCATTAATGAATAGAGTCAAACAAAACAGACTCATGATAAAAATAAAATGTTTATTAATCAACAAATGCTCAAAAAAGGGTCTTCGTATTTAACAACTTTCCATGAACACATTCTAAATATACCTTACATAGTTTAGTCGGCCGAATAGTAGGCAACATTCGGCCGAATACCGAATATTCGGCAAAGGGGCCGAATAGGCCGAATACCGAATAGTTGCCGAATATTCGTGGCATCTCTAATTTTAAGGACTTAATAATTGGTACATAAGTACAATAACACCATTACCAAATGGGATAGTAATTTATGTAGTTCCATGCAAGTTGTGTCCAAAATTTGTAAACCAATTTTGATCTCTTCAAGTGAGTATTCAAGTGAGCTAAAAGGCACATATCACAATGAAAAATCAGTAACAATGCAATATTTTGATGAAATCTAGGTAATATGATGACCCTCGTGACCGTTGTCTCCTGGCAGTCCCGTCTTCGCGTACTGTAGCACGTAGGAATTCCCCTCTGGTTCGTTCTTTGCTCCTTTTGAATGCACTCCTTGCATCAGCCTCTCAGTGTGATTTGTTTGCAGGCAGACAGGTGGTTGTGCGTGATGAATGTTTGAGGTTTTGTGAGAAGATGGTTGCACGTCCTTCTACAGTTTAAAATGGTACATTATCGTGTGTTAATATTGTGTAATTTGTGATTAATTGTATACTGTTTTCTTTTTCTTATAATATTCTGTGTAAGTTAGCAGTGGTTTGGTATTTATACTGTTATGCTGTATAACTTGTTTTGAAATAAAATAAAAAAATAAAAAAAGCGGCCAAGTGCGAGTCGGACTCGCCCATGAAGGGTTCCGTATTTAGGCGATTTATGACGTATAAAAAAAAAACTACTTACTAGATCTCGTTCAAACCAATTTTCGGTGGAAGTTTACATGGTAATGTACATCATATATTTTTTTTAGTTTTATCATTCTCTTATTTTAGAAGTTACAGGGGGGGGGACACACATTTTACCACTTTGGAAGTGTCTCTCGCGCAAACTATTCAGTTTAGAAAAAAATTATATTAGAAACCTCAATATCATTTTTGAAGACCTATCCATAGATACCCCACACGTATGGGTTTGATGAAAAAAAAATTTTTGAGTTTCAGTTCGAAGTATGGGGAACCCCAAAAATTTATTGTTTTTTTTCTATTTTTGTATGAAAATCTTAATGCGGTTCACAGAATACATCTACTTACCAAGTTTCAACAGTATAGTTCTTATAGTTTCGGAGAAAAGTGGCTGTGACATACGGACGGACAGACGGACAGACGGACAGACGGACAGACGGACAGACAGACAGACATGACGAATCTATAAGGGTTCCGTTTTTTGCCATTTGGCTACGGAACCCTAAAAATGACGGAGATAGAATAATCTAGAAGAGAATTAGGCGACAGTTGAATGAAAAGTACAGTCGGCGATAAAAATTAAATTTTAGACACAAAACTTATTTAAAGCCATAAATGAGCGGTTACATAACTATTTTTCACTACTACCGCATCTGACATCCGACTTAAATGTTATTTACTCGCATGTCCCACAAAACCGCACAAATATTAATTATCATCAACATCATTTTCACTTAATTTAAAATACAATCTGCTATGAACTCATGCAAATTGAAATCGCTGAAGGTTGTTAAAACATCAGTTAAATGTAAATGAAATTTTCAAAATGGGGGCGAATACGTTCAGACAAGTTCAGTTCAGACGTGGACGAATAAAATAAGTAGACTGACAAACAGGTCGATTCAATTTTTTTAATACTACGTCGGTGACAAACAAGCATACGGCTCGCCTGATGGTAAGCAGTCACCGTAGCCTATACGGACGCATGCAACTCCACAGGAGCTAATCAAACAATTTGTTATGGTTTTATTGATGTGACAGGTCAATGAATGAATGTCGACTTATTGTCATTCTGCGTCGTTCCGCTAACGCATGCTCCCGTTGAAGCTCTTCGTTATGGAGCGAAACGAGAACGTGTCGAGTAACCTTCGACTTAAAAATACGTGAGTGGTGTTTTAATAAAGGTATTTAATATATGTCTGTGTTTAATTAGGTCTCAGTTACATTAATTTTGTTCGGCATTTAGACCTCGAAAGGTCTAAACTAAACTTGCCTTCAATAGATGGCGCTGAACATTGGAGCAACGCGATTTTGTATAGGCATTGTCAGTCTCCTTGTTTTACTCGTCCTTGTTCACTCAAGTGATTATTTATTTCACCGCGGGCGTTGCAAATTAACAGTCTGGCTTTTCAACCGATTGAGGAATGAACGGTCTTGGCAATTTGCAACTTTGGCTTGACGTAAAGAGGGATGACATGTGATACAATAAAGGATTTTGATCGTTCGTGGTGGTGGAGAAGAAGGAGAATGAGTTTTCGGAACTTATGTATGTACATACATACATACATACATACATATAATCAAGCCTATTTCCCGGAGGGGTAGGCAGACGGCCATATCCGAACTTTAAGATACGTCAAATACTAGAGATTGAAACGATATGGAATGGATATGTCAGTGTCAAACAAGTGTCAAAAGTGACGTTTCTTCAAACAAACGCGTCACTTTTGACACTTGTTTGACGTATCTTAAAGTTCGAATATGGCTGAGAGACCACGGATTTCCACTTGCCACGATCCTGACATATCTCTTTCGCTTCCGTTACTTTCATAACATTCCTCATACACGCTCGCCGGTTTAGGGTGCTCTTGACCTGGCCTTTCTTCAAGATGTATGGTCTTATGTTGATATTTTTACCAGTCGCTTTTCGGTGAACGAAAACATCGCGAGGAAACCGGAATAATCCCAATAAGGCTTAGTTTATTACTGGGTTGGAAGGCCGTGGCAAAATACCGGGACAACGCGAGGAAGACGATGATGCACCAGAAAGTAGCTCCTAGCCTAGTCGGTAGCATAGAGAAAAAAATACATAGATTGCACACTCCATACATCAGTTTTAGTACCAAAAAGACTATTAGCATCTAGCATCGAGTAGCGGAACTATCAGTACTGCTACTTGACAATAGATGTAGCACCGACCGGAAAGTCTTATGCTGTTGAGATAAGACTTTCCGGTCGGTGCTACATCTATTGTCAAGTAGCAGTACCTACTGATAGTTCCGCTACTCGATGCTAGATGTAGACACTGAAATTAATAGTCTAACTGATGTATGGAGTGAGCACTCTTATCTTACTATATTTCTCTATGTCGGTAGTGACTTCAGTGACTTGCCCAAGGAGCAGAAAGTTCTGGGTAAAGGCAAAGGCGAGGCGTTTTTGTTTACCATTCAGATAACTTTTACTTTAAAGTGCTGATTCGTACGTATGTTGCATAAGTAAAGAAGTTCATTACAATAACCACGATACAAAACCACTTCAATTATAGCACGCGAGCGCGCTATGCAAATTGAACGGTCCATAAACAACGTTCATAAAAGTCATCATCTTCCTCGCGTTGTCCCGGCATTTTGCCACGGCTCATGGGAGCCTGGGGTCCGCTTGGCAACTAATCCCAGTAATTGGCGTGGGCGTAGTTTTACGAAAGCGACTGCCATCTGACCTTCCAACCCAGAGGGTAAACTAGGCCCGTATTGGGATTAGTTCGGTTTCCTCACGATGTTTTCCTTCACCGAAAAGCTTCACTGGTAAATATCAAATGATATTTCGTACATAAGTTCCGAAAAACTCATTGGTACGAGCCGGGGTTCGTTCATAAAAGTAATTTAAAAAAAATGCTTTTACCTATCGAGGTTTATTTCTATTACCTGAACACCTGTGCGCATCTAATTAGCCAGCTACGTGCCGAATTCACAGATTAAATAATATTATAAGATACTTCATAAAATAATACCTTTCTGAAGTTTTACGGCGCGAACCCATTTGATTCTTCGGGGATATTATGTTCCGCTCGTTGCTTCCAAGGACGTGCAGAAAGGGGAAAGAGTTACCTACCTCTTGAGTCTGAGGTATTTCCTTTGCGCGACGACATGGGGTTTTTCAAGAGGCGGGTATTCAGGGTTCTCAAGGTTGGGTAATGCATAATGCATACCTAAGTGACTCCGATGTTGCTTATGTTTGTGTAACGGTGACCGCTTCCTATCAGGCTGATCGTCTGCTCATTTACTGACTATCACATAAAAAAATCTATTAATTTACTTATATAAAAACAAACACTCATTTATCTGTCTGAGACCCAAAGACGACATTGGCTTGACATAAGAGAACGTCCTGCGTAGAAATGAACCGAATGTTCCATCACGAATAATTGTTTTTTGACAGGAGGTGGTGACCGCTTGCGTTTTTATTTTGCAGTAACATTATCTTTATAAAATTGTGTAATCTGAGCCCTATTTCCAATTAGAATACGCCAGCCGGCAGTGTTTTATACAGGAATTGAGATTTTATGGAATCTCATTAGAGAATACGGAGATAAATAAATAAATAAAGCGATTTAATAATTCAAATTATATAATAAATATTTTTTTAAGGGCTGCACGGCTGCAGGTAATTGCGAACTTCGATACGTAAAACTAAAATGTAAAATTAAGTATAAATAATAGGTCAGTTCCTTTATTTAACTAAGGGTCGATACAGACCGAATGCAATTTGTATGGGAACTGCATGCCGACTGCACGCAAACTGCGGCGTCCTAAAATATAATAAAAACCCTAAAATACTTATACCTACCTCTTATTATCCTTAATCTTAGTACATATTTCTTTGTATTCGTCTAATAAGACTTATATCGACCGGGATATACCGTGATTACCTTTTGTATTGTTTTCGAGCTCCCGATATTTCGACGCAGTTACATGCATCTTGTTCACGGGTAAGTAACTGAAGATAGCGATAGGGTGACAAGATGCGTGTAACTGCGTCGAAATATCGGGAGATCGAAAACCATACAAAAGGTAATCAATTAATCACGGTTCATATCCCGGTCGATATAAGTCTAGTGAAACTAACCGTGAATCATTCAAAACTATTTGAATACATTATTGTTGTAGCAGTAGCCTTAAAATCCCATCTCACCCCCTCCCCCTTCATCCCTTCTCTCCTCATTCATAACCCAACTCTCCCCGCGAACCCTACTCACCCCATTTTACGGTATGTTACTTATATGTGGGCATGCGGCGTGTATGCTGTAGCTCCAAAGCCTACTATTTAGCCCGAACGTCGATTCGGATTTACTCTGGATGGATTCGCATCAGCATGAGCGATCTTCAAGGTCGTTTCAAAATTAAATCAAAACCGGAACAGTTTGTTAAACCTGAATTGGGCTCTTACATGTAGCCTAATTACTAAAACACAATACGAGGTTGATTAGTTACCCGATTTAGCAAAAACGCCGTATAATAACCAGCAATGTTTGAAGTTACGACGTTTGTGCTCTAACTCGGTAACCTAGATTTGTCTGATATACTACACAATGCTAGGATGATTAGTTCCCTAATTGAGGATTATGGTGGAATAGTAAAGCTATTTCGAGATTTTATGTACACTGATTGCCTCGGTAGTTGGTGAAATAATTACTTAATTAGTTAGGGATGTACGTACATGAATTGGGCACAGATGTGTCAAGTCATAAAAGCTCTGAGAATAATAATAAATAACACATGAATCACATCTATACAAAACAAATAATCAGTATTAAGTATGTTGGAGTTGAAACTCTAAGTCCATGGGGTCCCAGCGCGCATAAATTGTTCGCAGAAATCGCGAAGCGTCTGGTTGACGTCACTGGTGAGGTGACAGAAGAGCTGGCGGCTACCTCGCACAACGTATCAGCATTGCGATACAGCGAGGAAATGTCGCCAGCATCCTTGGTACAATGCCTCAAGGGCCTATTTTAGATTTAAGCTAGTTTTTAACTTATTTTAGTAATACCACTGTATATTTATCTTGTTTGTAAATAAATTATTATTTCTAGTATGTATGTAAATTAGGCAGTAGCCGTTTGAGGTTTTCCCTTGCGCTATGACATGGGGTCAGCAACGCATAAGTGGCTCCTTGATGTTGCTTATGTCCATGGGCGGCGATGACTGCTTCCCATCAGGCGGCTGGTTTGCTCGTTTGCTTCCTATTACATAAAAAAACATCCCGAATCACATAAAATAAAATAAATCAGAATGCCGTTTGAGCATCTTACTTACCTCTTGCATTGTATATATTTTGGTAAAACAAAGCTTAAATGTAACCTGTTTATGTAAATTACGGTTAGGTACAAAGTTTTTTAACCAAAGGTATAATCAAGCAAATAACCATTACCGAATTTCCAATTCTAATTTCAAATCAATAAACGAAACCACCTTTAGCTTCCCAGACTTTTATTACAACTTACAAACTGACTAAAACACAATAGTCACAATTTAAACAAAATGTCAAACAGACTTACGTCTTTTTAGGTTCGAGTCATAAAACTGTACGCGTAATTTAATTTCATTGGCGCGTGACTGTAACTTCTGTGAGTTAAAGTTTCTTTCCGAAGTTTACAAACTCGCAGCCATTAGATGAGTTACGTGTCTGGCCAATTCAAACTTTTTGATATCAATATTATATATAAATGATTTCATTTTGTTATCATTCACACGTGCGTCTCGCTCGCTCTAAAACATGTATACCGAAAGCATTAGCGAAATGCGCGCGCCAATATATAATAACTAAACACTGACGTATATCTCAGCACGGGCCTTACGGGCACTAAAAATGGTACTAGTTCAGTGAATTCGAGCCAATCGTGCAGTCTAACGCAACTAGTTGCGACCAATCGCAAGCGTGATGCGAACTTATCAACCAATCGCGTTGTAGCCGTGTCACACCGCTGTACTGGCCCGTCTGGCCCCATTCATGCCCCAATCTTATTACCCGTAAGGCCAGTCCTGAGATATATGTACGTCAATGTAACTAAATGACATCGTTTTCATTTCAAAATGTACGTACGAATTGTCGTCCCATTTTGTTTAGCAGGCGAAATGCGAGTCGAGAGTTTGGTCTGACCAACGTAAAGAGTTACACGAACCTATAAATGTTAAGGATGTTATCTAAGAAGTTCTCTAAGTGTGTATATAATCTACATAAGTATACAGTGTGGAAAGATAAGCCGGGCACTGGAGGGAAACTACCTTAAATCCTTAAGCTGGCTCATTTTACTTAAAGGAGACATTCCTTTATTTTTAAAAAGAAACAAAACTCCATTCAAAGATTTTCTAAAACTCGCTTGCCTCGCCCGGGACTCGAACCGACTAAAAATTCCAAAAAATAAAAACTCGCAATTTTATTCTACTAGTCGATACAGTTAATGTTAATGATAACATTTCTCCAAGAAACATTAGGTCTTAAACTCGTCTGTCGTACAAAATATCCATAAAATGTAATATTTAGTACTCAAGATTTTTTTAGACAAGCCAAATCGAAGAAAAAAATAAAAATACTTTGAATGCAGTTATGTTTCTTTTTAAAAATAAAGGAATGTCTCCATTAAGTAAAATGAGCCAGCTTAAGGATTTAAAG
This sequence comes from Cydia amplana, assembly GCF_948474715.1. Lineage (NCBI taxonomy): Eukaryota > Metazoa > Arthropoda > Insecta > Lepidoptera > Tortricidae > Cydia > Cydia amplana. The sequence continues at coordinate 18,230,051 of NC_086078.1, forward strand.
TAGTTTCCCTCCAGGGCCCGACTTATCTTTCCACACTGTATATGTATATCGTCGCTTATAGTACCCATAATAGTATAAGCTTTCTTTAGTTTTAGGCTAGGTCTATCGGTGTGAGATTAAATTGTCCCCAAATATTGTATATGTTTACAATGTTCTATTGGTTTATACGAGTGGTCGACTCACCTGTACCTTTTAAGCGAATACAACAACACTAAAGAACCGAAGTCGAAGCTATTCCATTAGATTCCATTCACGGGGAGTGAACGTTGGAACTGAACGAATGAATGGTAAGATCGAGTTTGCGTTTTGTGGCTTATTATGAGACGATTTGAATGATGAGTTCTATTGATGTTTGGAAGATCGGGAAAATGTTTTCATCGCAGTTGTTCATACTTAAAAGGTGTTTTGTTACGCAGGCGTACGGAGTCATAGCCGTTATTATCTACAATACAAGTAATGGATTTTTTATGCTGGTTGTATTATGCACCCGTCGGAAGACTCGAAGGCTGAAAATGGGTGCGCACAATAAACTGCTTTCTCGTCTTGCTCTTATTCGTCTCGCCCAGACCAATCGGATGATTGGTCTGGGTTTTTGCCGAAATTCTCGGCGAGAGGCACTCGACGGGTGTGTACAGATGGCACTTAATACATGCAAACTAAGCTTTGTTATGGGAAGCAAATAATTTAATACATCAATCTTTAAGTAATTTTACTAATAATAATGAATCGGCTTACTTATTTTTAGTGTTTATTTTATAATGTTCATATTTAGTTTAGTTTAGTACTTGTACTGTTAGTACCTCTGTCTATATCTAGCATGAAAATAAATGATTTTATCTTATACAAATACGCTGTAGATCCGCGTGAACCAATGAGATCGTAATATCAAAACCAAAACAGAATTTAAAGTCTGAATACGACGCGGTGCACTGTTCTCATGTAAATCAGTGTGCGCTAAAGTTTGCATAAAGCATTTGAAAGGCAAATGCAACACGGAGCCGACTGCTGCGTTGGATTTGGTGTTTCTATTATTCTCGGTACTATCCACCTGAATATTCTAGAAACTAAAAGCATAAGGGTGGAATCACATCTGTCAGCATCGAGCCGCATTTTTTACACGACTGCCCCAAAAAAAGAGTGTATTGTTTTCAGGGTTCATGTTTGTATGTGGGTATGTAAGTTTCTTTGTTACACCGTAACAGCTAAGTGCCTGAACCGATTTAGGTGTTTGAGATATCATTGGAATCCTTACGTCATCCCGAGTAACATAGGCTATGTGACGTCATCACAAAACCAATATGGCGGATTAGGCACTGCAGATTGTGCAACCGAAACAAAAATAAAACTTATAAACCTATCGAGTTGGGTATTAAAACAAAGGATTTTGAAAGACGATTCTAAAACTGTACACAAAATATGGTTTAAACTATTCATTTGGTAGGACAAGATTTTACAAAATATAAGTATAACGCAAAGATAAATGAATTGTCTAAATCTATTGAATGGGGTATTAAAAGAAAGGATTTTTTAAGGCGATCATACGAATATATATAAGTTATATGTTTAATTGTATCGTTGGAGAGAAAATACGAAATGTTCTACATCGCGCTAATGACATTTCTCTTTGCAGCTATATACGACAACGTCATACGTGGCGCTTACGTTATTTTCAATTGCGAAAGTGTCAAATACGAAAGGAACGGTTTGAACGATTGACTAGGTAAGCATTTCTCAAAAAAGTTGTACATTTCGATCACATCTTAGATTTCTATAAAATTGGTATGCTGGTAAAGTACATGAAGCTGAACAATTTCCACCATATTTCCCAAAATGTCCAAGAAAGTTTGTATGAAACATCCTTTTTTGTTACCAGATTTCCTTACACATTTGGTAACAAAAAAGGAATGTTTCATACAAACTTTCTTGGACATTTTGGGAAATATGGTGGAAATTGTTCAGCTTCATGTACTTTACCAGTATACCAATTTTTATAGGAATCTAAGATGTGATCGAAATGTACAAATTATTTGAGAAATGCTCAGGTACTCTGAATAAACATATTGTGCTGTTTATTATAAGATTTAACTTGAGACTTTGAATAGAAGACACTATTATCATGACTGTAGAAGGCAGGTCTTTGATGATGATTTTAATTTTGCACGACAAATTTTGCAAATCCCGGAGTACACGTGCTACTGTTGTCAAACAATATTTTACGAGAAGCAAAGACTGGGAGCTTAAGATAGATGGGCTCTTCCTGCAACTTCCACGAGTATTCTAATAACGAAAGCCGAAGGCCGAACTCCGCATAGGGTCGACGCTCCGAAGCGTAAAGCAGGTGCGTGCTTCCTGTAAATTCCCCAAGTATCTTAATTGCGAAGGCCGAAGGCCGAGCTCCGCGTAGGGCCGAAGGCCCGAAGCGTAAGAAAGGTGCACGCTTTTTGCAGTTTCCCCAAGTTTCTTAATTGTAAATACCGAAGGCCGAGCTTCGCGTAGGGCCGAAGGCTCGGAGCGTAAGAGAGGTGCATGCTTTCTGCAGCTTCCCCAAGTATCTTAATTGCGAAGGCCGAAGGTTCGCGTAGGGCCGAAGGCCCGGAGCGTAAGAAAGGTGCACGTTTTTTGCAGCTTCCCCAAGAATCTTAATTGCGAAGGCCGAATGCCGAGCTTCGCATAGGGCCGAAGGCCCGGAGCGTAAGAAAGGTGCACGCTTTCTGCAGCTCGAAGTATCTTAATTGCGAAGGCCGAAGGCTGAGCTTCGCGTAGGGCCGAAGACCCGGAGCGTAAGAAAGGTGCACGCTTTCTGCAGCTTTTCCAAGTTTCTTAATTGCGAAGGCCGTAGGCCGACCTTCGCGTAGGGCCGATGGCCCAGAGCGTAAGAAAGGTGCACGCTTTCTGTAGCTTCCCCAAGAATCTTAATTGCGAAGGCCGAAGGCCGAGCTTCGCGTAGGGCCGAAGGCCCGGAGCGTAAGAAAGGTGCACGCTTTCTGCAGCTCGAAGTATCTTAATTGCGAAGGCCGAAGGCCGAGCTTCGCGTAGGGCCGAAGGCCCGGAGCATAAGAAAGGTGCACGCTTTCTGCAGCTTTTCCAAGTTTCTTAATTGCGAAGGCCGAAGGCCGACCTTCGCGTAGGGCAGACGGCCCAGAGCGTATTAAAGGTGCACGTTTTCTGTAGCTTCCTCAAGATTCTTAATTACAAAGGCCGGAGGCCGAGCTTCGCGTAGGGCCGAAGGCCCGGAACGTAAGAAAGGTGCATGCTTTCTGCAGCTTCCCTAAGTATCTTAATTGCGAAGGCCGAAAGCCAATTTATAATTATGTAGTTGCAGAGATATTAAGCCATAGCACTTTTCAATACGTCTGGTTTTTGGGTCCGACCTATTTAGGTTTTTAAGCACGTTTTATGCTAACATATCAAAATATCAACATGATGAAAGCTCCTTGAAGTAACTTAAGTGCCTTAAATCATATAAAAAATGTGGTTGGTTTGTATGGTTACTAAAATGTATAAAATAAAATAAATTAGGCCGACCTTCGCGTAGGGCCGATGGCCCAGAGCGTAAGAAAGGTGCACGCTTTCTGTAGCTTCCCCAAGAATCTTAATTGCGAAGGCCGAAGGCCGAGCTTCGCGTAGGGCCGAAGGCCCGGAGCGTAAGAAAGGTGCACGCTTTCTGCAGCTCGAAGTATCTTAATTGCGAAGGCCGAAGGCCGAGCTTCGCGTAGGGCCGAAGGCCCGGAGCATAAGAAAGGTGCACGCTTTCTGCAGCTTTTCCAAGTTTCTTAATTGCGAAGGCCGAAGGCCGACCTTCGCGTAGGGCAGACGGCCCAGAGCGTATTAAAGGTGCACGTTTTCTGTAGCTTCCTCAAGATTCTTAATTACAAAGGCCGGAGGCCGAGCTTCGCGTAGGGCCGAAGGCCCGGAACGTAAGAAAGGTGCATGCTTTCTGCAGCTTCCCTAAGTATCTTAATTGCGAAGGCCGAAAGCCAATTTATAATTATGTAGTTGCAGAGATATTAAGCCATAGCACTTTTCAATACGTCTGGTTTTTGGGTCCGACCTATTTAGGTTTTTAAGCACGTTTTATGCTAACATATCAAAATATCAACATGATGAAAGCTCCTTGAAGTAACTTAAGTGCCTTAAATCATATAAAAAATGTGGTTGGTTTGTATGGTTACTAAAATGTATAAAATAAAATAAATTAATTAAAAATTAAAAAACACGACTGCAATTTAAAAGCGAACTGAAAAGCTAAAAATAATTTTTAGTTATGTTAGGTACTCAACTTAATGAATGTAAAATATAATATATAGGTAAGTGTTCTGTCAGGGTCGTAAACAGCAAACGGAAAAGTTTAGGCTCATTTAGGATCGTGACTGTACCTGTATATTTTATTTCGATGCAGTCGGGGACCTGTGAATGGGAAAAATTCAATATATCAAGGTCCCCGACTGCAATCGAAATAAAATATACAGGTACAGTCACGATCCTAGATGAGCCTTAACTTTTCCGTTTGCTGTTTACGACCCTGACAGAACACTTACCTATATATTATATTTTACATTCATTAAGTTGAGTACCTAACATAACTAAAAATTATTTTTAGCTTTTCAGTTCGCTTTTAAATTGCAGTCGTGTTTTTTAATTTTTAATTAATTTATTTTGTATATGAGAAATCGCTCGTTAGTATGAATGCGTACGCATCTTCATACTAACGAGCAATTTCTCATATATAAAATGCGGCTCGATGCTGACAGATGTGATTCCACCCTAACATACCTATGCAGTTTTTATTATACATACACATTCGTACTTTAGATTGTGACTAGAGAAATTGTGATGTGGTTACATTAAAATTAGCTACTTAATATCGCCATTACCACATTACTGCAATGCTGGGCAGTAAGTTGGCGATGAAAAGAAAAAAAAGCGGCCAACTGCGAGTCGGACTCGCCCATGAAGGGTTCCGTATTCAGGGAATTTATGACGTATTAAAAAAAAACTACTTACTAGATCTCGTTGAAACCAATTTTCGGTGGAAGTTTGCATGGTAATGTATATCATATATTTTTTTAGTTTTATCATTGTCTTATTTTAGAAGTTACAGGGGGGGGGGACACACATTTTACCACTTTGGAAGTGTCTCTCGCGCAAACTATTCAGTTTAGAAAAAAATGACATTAGAAACCTCAATATCATTTTTGAAGACCTATCCATAGATACCCCACACGTATGGGTTTGATGAAAAAAACATTTTTGAGTTTCAGTTCTAAGTATGGGGAACCCCCAAAATTTATTGTTTTTTTTTTCTATTTTTGTGTGAAAATCTTAATGCGGTTCACATAATACATCTACTTACCAAGTTTCAACAGTATAGTTCTTATAGTTTCGGAAAAAAGTGGCTGTGACATACGGACGGACAGACAGACGGACAGACGGACGGACAGACAGACAGACATGACGAATCTATAAGGGTTCCGTTTTTTGCCATTTGGCTACGGAACCCTAATAAACGATTAATATAGTTGGTCAAACCAAATTGTCAGTAAATAAGAATAAAAAAAAACTATACTCATCCTTTTCTTTTGGGTGCTAGTACTAGTGTAAGAAAAAGATAGTATGATTCTCTTTGTCTATGTTTGAAGTGAGACAGTCCTTTGACACACTATATCTTCTACGATCTACGCGGAAACCTCCATCGTAAACTCACTGCATACTATTATGATGCAATATTCAAAATCAATGAAAATATACATCTGTATATCAAAAAATATATTCTAAGCAATACGAATATACGAATACGTATAATAATACGAATAATAATACACGAATATTCGTATCATCATATGATGATACTATGATTAAGGCAGGGTAGGTATATCTACCTACCCTACCTTCATCATAAATGTTTCATCATAAAAGCTTAGAATTTCGAAGCTAGCATGAACCAGATTGAGTTTCCAAGCCGACATGTACCAGTTTTGAATTCATTTGAATTTGAGTTGATATTTACTCCTATTGCAGATAATACATCCCTCTACCATAAACTTTATACTAACGCTACTCTAAAACGTCGTATCTTCAAACAGTTTCTATACGACATACGAACTTTCAAGTTACGACTAAATTCCGATATTGAGACAGTTGTGGACTCAAACTTGGAACTCGGTATCGAGCTTTTGCAATCCGAATTCGATGTTTGTTTACGGTTTCGATGTGGTTTCTACGTCAATGTTCCAGTCGCTAGTAGAATGTAGGCGTGTTCAGTGTTCCGGAGAGACAATATAAGATCTTACCTATATAGGTATTTCGAAAACACACTGCAGTAGAAATGAAGAGGTCAATCGCGACGGTACTTAATCTTAAAACTTAAATACGCGATTAAGTCCCGCTGTACAATAGGGATGATGACACATGTTGAATTTTATAACAAAATTTAGTAAAATAGATAGCAAATGAGCAATTTATCAGAATAATGTCGATATTAAAATAATATATGGAAATTATACAAAAATACAGGACCTGAAAGTTACAAAATTTAAGTTTTTTTTTTTTTTTTTTTCTCTAGCCTATTTTGGTGTCCCACTGCTGGGCAAAGGCCTCCCCTCGTTTTTTCCACTCGACCCTGTCATCGGCATTTTCCCACCATTTGGGGTAGAATGCGTCCAAGTCGTCCCGCCATCTCCTTTTCGGTCTGCCTGAACTCCGGCCTGCACCGTCTATTGTGTTCCGTGAGTCCCACTCAGTAACCATTTTGGCCCACCTTTCTGGGTGCATGCGGCAGACATGTCCAGCCCAGTCCCACTTAAGCTTAGCGGTCTTGACGCCTACATCTACAACTCTAGTTCTGGAGCGTAGTTCCGTGTTTCTGATCCGATCAGTTCTGCGAACATCTAATATACTACGCTCCATCGCACGCTGGCAAACCTTGAGTTTCGATTTTAGAGCCTCAGTTAATGACCAAGTTTGTGCACCGTAGGTTAGAATGGGCAGGATGCACATGTCAAGGAGTTTGCGCTTGAGACACAAGGGAAGGTCGCCCTTCATTAGCGCTTTCATGGACCAGAAGCTCTTCCAGGCGTTCTCGATACGTCTATCGATTTCGATAGATCGCCTATTCTCGAAGGATGCTATCTGGCCCAAGTAAACGTACTCGTCAACATATTGTATATCCTGCCCATCCACCACAATGCTATGTTTAGCTTGATTGGTCATCAACTGAGTTTTCGCTCTATTCATTGTAAGTCCAACCTCAAGGCTCGCCGTGCTGAGGTCTTGCAGCATTTGTTGCAGATGTGATGACGTATGGGAGAAGAGGACTATGTCGTCGAAGTTTTTTCTTAACTTCCAAAAAGTAAATAAGTAAGGATACCATTCGATTCCTTACATTTTATTCAAAAAAAGATTGTATAGCAACTATATACATAAACCCAATATTTCACCGACAAAAATGCAAATTTCTTGTTTTGTCCATACCAGGGATGTTGCGAATATCCGCATCCGCAAACGCGGAACTTCCGCATTATTTTCAACATCCGCATCCGCATCCGCATAAAATCGATGCGGATTTAATGCGGATGCGGATGTGGAACAGGTCGGCACAGGAACGTCTTAGCATCGGCGTAAGCGCTAGACTGCTAGTAATTTAGTCATTAACCAAAAAAACCTAATTAACAATGAGCAGTCAAGCGTGAGTGGGACTTAATGTACGGAACCCTTGGAACGCGAGTTCGACTCGCACTTGGCCGTTTTTTGAAATAAAAATTACAAAAATGTAATATTTGACGTTTTTTATGGTACTATCTTGACATCCGCATCCGCATCCGCATCCGCGGATGTGAGCCTTTAAAAATCCGCATCCGCATCCGCATCCGCGGATGTCAAAAAATCGGCATCCGCAACATCCCTGGTCCATACTACAAGATGGGCTCTATGTGACAGTGACGTCGCGTTCACATATCAATTTGTTAGGAGCGTTTCGCGAGTGAAGTACGACTGTCGGACTTTGACTATCATTTCTGACGTCAGTGAGTCCCATATACATACACATTTGATCCCAAAAACAAACCTGATCGATTGATACCATTAACAAAAATTTGTCATGTAGCCTATCTAATAATGTGTAAAAATCGTGAAAAGTTTAAAACCAAAGTTATCTTGATGTGATCTGTAGGGCTAAGATGGCCGGATCTTTATCATTTGTCATCATGGCTGTCACGTTCTAACAAATATGTAAGTGCGAAAGTGACGCATAGCATGACAGGTGATAAAAATGCGCCCGTGATAGCAGCCAGCCTATTATGGATAGCTTTATCCATCTTTATCCACGTGATAAAATAACTGTCACTGTTTAACACCGTGGGAAAGAAAGTGACGGACACCGTTTTATCACGCTGTCACGTAGACAAGAACGACCATCATATCCGTACTGGTCTGATATTGAGTGTTATATGCTGGTTTTCCCAATACTTCGAGTCGCGACTACACAACCAATACAACAATAATGTCAGATTGGTGTTGATCAAGATTGAGAGAGATTGATGATGATGTCGGTCGATTTAGTCGGCGAGTTTTTCGGACTTCGTTCGGATCATTTCATTTCAGCTTTCATTTGGCTTGGGTCATGCTTACAGTTTGACTTTTTGGAGGATTTCTTTCTTAGCTATCTTAGGTTTTAACTCGTAAGCGGGGTAATTTTAAAAATGGAGCCATATTCGAACTTTAAGATACGTCAGATAAAAGATATAGAAACGATATGGATCTGATAAGTCAGTGTCAAAAGTGACTTTCTTCAAACCAAAACGTAACTTTTGACACTTGTTTGACACTGACATATCCGATCCATATCGTTTCTATATCTTTTATTTGACGTAAGTAAGGGCCCGATTCGGATTTTGTAATAGATATCTATTAGACATCGCCAAGATACGATACGATATGTTTAAGATCTAACCTGTTAAATTTGACATTTCCGCATTTCTGGAGATACTTTTGAACGATTTCCACAAGATATTACTTAGAGATCTTATTCACATCTAATAGATATCTAACACGATCTATCGTAAAAGTGACATTGGTTGCCCGAATTGCGCTGCAAAAGAGAACTAGTTGAAATCTAAACTATAACGTATCTAGAATGGATCTAGTAGTACGTGTCGTCTCTTGTGAATATCTTGAAGTTCGAACACGGCAGTAGGTATCTTATAGTTCAAATTTGGCTGTAATACTCGTATCTACTAAACCAAAAGCATTTATAATGTCTAGAAATGTTTTAACTTTATGAAAACTTTCAGCGACTTGCTTATCTGTAGTATCCCTGTAAGCTAGCTCAAGGTAGTTACTGGGTGCCTAGCCAACATGCCAATCATTTACGTTCCGTAGCGAACGAAACGCCAATGTCTCTGTCGCACTATTATAAAGAGTGATAGAGAGAGATGACTGACGATACGAAGCGTTAACGATTGGCATGTTGGCTAAGCACCCTGGTCGAGATCTCAAAGCAGGGATCGTCAATCGTTAACTGAATAGCTAACGATTAGGTACGGTATGAACATCTAATTATTATACATATAATAATATCGGAAATATTATAATCAATATTATGGTCCTTGATTTAGATTTAGATTTTAGATATTTATTATCATAATATGAAATTACATTATAAATTATACTAAACTAATCTACATGAAACTGGATATTCGATAATTGCATAACCAAGGTAATTTACATTTAATTCCGGCACGTGGGTATATTTATCTAGCCAATGATACGACGATTATACAAGTAATAAACAACAGTAGACATTAATCATTACATTAGGTATGTCTACGTAGGTATGTACAGTTCACGTATACAGGGTGTTTCCTGTAACAGGAGCAATAAATTAGACTACAGTCTAATTTATTGCTCCTGTTGAGCCTACAGGCTATACTCCTCAAACTGACCAACATTTGTTCAGCAACTTTTGAAAATAACTCATGTTTAGATTTCTATTACTTACACTTTAATGTTTATTCTAAGACGCAATGTATTGCAAATTTTGTTATGTTTAAAGCGTGACAAGCAACGTCAAACACACTGATGTCAACGTACATTGAAGGCAATATTTATTTTGTATGAAAAAGAGGAAGTCTAAAGGATTCATAATTTTTAAATGTTGCTGAACAAATGTTGGTCAGTTTGAGGAGACAGCCTTTAGTTTAATTTATTGCTCCTGTTACAGGAAGCACCCTGTATACCTAATGAGGAGTGTAGATTTGGGCTAATGACAGTTGACAGTCGAAAAGACGTCGTTGCTGGATTTTCAAACGTAGCTTCAGGGCATAAGGTTGTTTTACGTTTGTCATCGAAAGTGTACTTAGGTTCTTTTTTGTAATATATATCTTCATGTTATTATTTGAATGAAACGTATTGCGAAATTAATCAATTTCATCTTCTATTAACATATATATTGGATTGATTAATTGCTTTTGGTATTCGGATGATAAATTGAATTTTGTATTCATTTATCACTTTAATAGATCTGCTATTACGTTCAATCTATATATAGGTTTAACAAAATTATTATTCCCTGCTATAAAAACAATATGTCGTTGGAATGTGATATCACTTACAATAATAATTTAGCATGACTGTGAATCCACCATTAGAGATCCTTAAGAGATACTTAAGAGAAGAGATACTTATAATTAGAGATGCCCCGAATAGTGGTTTTGGCCGAATACCGAATATTCGGCCCCTCTCTCGGCCGAATATTCGGCATGACAATCGAACATTTTGAGTCACAATTATTATGAAAACTGATCGCTAACAAAGCTCAACGTTAGATGACTTTAGCTAAGATATATTTTTGTTGAAAAGCATTAATGAATAGAGTCAAACAAAACAGACTCATAATAAAAATAAAATGTTTTTAATCAACAAATGCTCAAAAAAGGGTCTTCGCATTTAACAACTTTCCAAGAACACATTCTAAATATTTTTACATAGTTTTTGGTTATTTTTATTGTGCAATTTTTCTTTTTAAGTAGTTGCAACAGATATTCGGTATTCGGCCGAATAGTAGGCAACATTCGGCCGAATACCGAATATTCGGAAAAGTGGCCGAATACCGAATATTCGGCAAAGTGGCCGAATAGGCCGAATACCGAATAGTTGCCGAATATTCGTGGCATCTCTAATTATAATAAATAATTAAAATAATAAATATTAATTACACAATGTGCAAAGGTAAACTTGGGGATAAGTTCTCTTCCAGTCAACCTTTATATGTATGAATACCTATGTGTCTTGTTTAAGCAAATGCTTATGTTACGTAAGCATTTGTTCGATTAAAATCTTCGAAGAAAAAATTTAAGTACCTAATTTAGGGTTGCCATATGTTTGGGGACTCAGACCGGGACATTTAAAGAAAACCGGCCAAGTGCGAGTCGGACTCGCGTTCTAAGGGTTCCGTACATTACACAATTTTTAACAATTTATTTTTTCATGTAAAACGTGAGTGAAATGTCTATAAAAAACCCGTAGGGGTAGCATCAAAAACTAAGTAATTAAGTCCGACTCACGCTTGACTGCACATTTCTAATAGGTTTTCCTGTCATCGATAGGTAAAGAACAATTTTGTGTTTTTTTTTATTTTACCACAGTAGTAGTGTTGAGTCGCTCACTCGTGAGGCACCTCATTTGTACCACTCATTTTGTTAATTTGTCGCAGTACTTCGTACCGCAAAAATGTCTTACTTCACTCCTCTATTCATTTTACTCATTTACTCTCGCGCATCACATTAATCTGAGGTGGTAAGTTAGTCACTTCTATATAATAACTAGCGACCCGCCCCGGCTTCGCACGGGTTAACAAATTATACATAAACCTTCCATAAAAAAATTGTCGCTGTTGGAATTAATGGAATAGTCGATGCTGAAAATATGCTAGTACCTCACCTCATTTGAAGTAAGACATTGTAACACCTCATTTTAGAAAATGAGGTACTCATACAAACTCATTTTAAATTGATGTCCTACCCATCACTACACAGTAGTGTCGGAGATAAATTTTCCATATGTTTAAATGACTATTCATTGACCAGTCAAGCTATCATGTTGATTCACAGGGTCAACCAGCAAAAAACGCGAGCGCAGCGAGCGCGAAATTTTTTGTGACAAAATTGTGAAAGCATGTTAAAAAGGCCGGGCCAAGCCTAAAAATCCGAAGCTCCCTAGTGAGGTGAGCTTTCATGCGAGGTCGAAGCCGTGCTTCAGGATAAGCTCAGCTAGAGCATAGACGCCAACCAATGTCCATTGTATTGAAAAGCGAGACCGCAGCCCGAGCTTGGCGCAGCGAGTAGGTCATAGACTAAGCTGAAGAAGAGGAGATTTGGAAGACAAACCAAAAATTTAGGTAAAAAGTGAGGCTGAAGGTCGAGCTCAGAAATCTTCACATTACTTAATAAGCCCGAAGCGTACTTATAACCAGCGCGGTGAGCATTCATGCGAGGCAAATGCCAAGCTTCTGAAACAAATGTTTATATTTGTTAAAAATTAAAGATAGATAGAATGTAGAGACATTACTGACTTTAAAAGCTATAAAATAACATAATTTACATAATCATCTAACTAATGATTGTGTGTCTGAGAAACTGATATTGGACATTAGGTAAAAGTAGGTACCATAAAACATTTTTTTTTTAATTTTGGCCATATGAAATGGAGAAATGTAGGTATATTATTATTTACCAAGTCCAGCCCCCTATTAAATAACTATGATTTTTAAACCGGGACAATTTCCTTATCGGCCGGGACGCCGGGACACCGTGCTTCAAACCGGGACATGTCCCGGCGAACCGGGACGTATGGCAACCCTAACCTAATTAGAATTACAGTTCCCCGAAGTAGCCCAGCTTATCTTATCTAATACCTACCTTTAAACGAGCAATTTTTGTACGAGTATATTTATTTATTTATTTATTTATTTATATTTATATATGTATATTTCGAGGATCTAGGGAAAGGCTCTAACGATTTCGATGAAATTTGCTCTATGGGGTTTTTTGGGGGCGAAAAATCGATCTAGCTAGGTTTTATCTCTGGGAAAACGCGCATTTTTGAGTTTTTATATGTTTCCCGAGCAAAGCTCGGTCTCCTCCTTGATTATGTTTGTATAATTGGTAGGCAGATAGACTTGCGGCGGCGCGTCAGTTATATTATATCCAATGGAATGGTCGGAAATTGAGTTCTATGGATTTTGTCACTGGTAAAGCAAAAAAAAAAACAAGTTTTTATTTTTAATAACATGTTGTACCTAGTTATAACAAGTATCAGCTCATTCAGATGATGTCAACCGTTATAATTGAAAACGTTGCCGTTCAAAACATTTCAGGCATCGGTGGGCGCGGTGATTTGATTTTTAAGCGTTTTCATATTTCGAATATTACGTGGGACCGGAATAAGGGGATTTTAAGAGAACATTACGAAGTGTTTTAGTCTGAAAACTCAATTTGCTAGTAAGTCCCAATGACTTAGTCGCAAATTGAAAAGGGACATCTCATAATTTATTACCACGTGTAATTTAAACTCATTATTGCATGTACGTTACTAAAACGTACGTATTTTAAGAATTGACTGACGTGTAAAATGTACTTATTTTATCAATAAATATCTGTAGGTACCTGTATCTGTAAAGTAAAGTGTCATTCTATGGAATTTGCTAACTATGTAAACCTTCGATCAACACGGAAGGGATGCGGCATTCGCACTATTTCCCCTCTGCCTAGGTACAAGATCAACTGATCTAGCGCGGGTAATAAAACTAGTTGCGCTCGGATTTTTAACTAGACCGAGTGTTCCGTCGAGGAACAGATTAGTATTAATTAATTTCTATGCATATTTAGATAGGTATTTTTTCTTACATACAAAGCAACACAATTAGGATAGAATATATTTTCATGTATGTTAGCGAGATATTTTTGAGCTGGCAACTACATTTATCTCAAAGCCCTTCCTTCCGGCGCGACCTATGACCGCGCCACCTAGCGAAGATAAAAAAACTTCTCCTGCCGTTGAATCGAAATGGCTGCGATCGCTCCGCGCTCCGGTTAAAATAATTCATATCTCGAGTTCTGTCGCTGCAATTTAAGTGAAAATCAACCAGAAACTACTCAGTGACCCAGTGCCCCTCATGGATATATGCAGCTGTCGATAAAAGCAGAGGATTTCCAAATCACCATACATAGACCACCACGCGGTCCGCCAAGGCGCTTCTGGATTTATGTAAGTTTGACCTCTCAATATATATCGCCGCTACATAGTTTTTTGATCCGTTCGATCCGGATCTTTCTTTCTCTGGTTGTGTTGCTTTTGTAATTTGCGGTATTTCGTACCCAGTTTTTCATTTAGACACGTTTGTAGTTCAATTTAGTATTGTCATTTCCGCCATCTTTGTCTCGCAAAATGGTCCCAAACCCTACAGATGGCAATGCTGAAGCCGACACATCGTGTATTACACAAGACATATTCGAACGAGATCTAATTCTCGACGAATTAAAGAGAACATTACAGTTCGCAGCGACAAATACAGATCAATTCCGTTCACGAACTACAGATTTAACAGTGCATCAGCGAAAGTTTACTAAGATTCAAACTAAAATCGAAAAAGCGTTAATTAAATTGCAAAGCTTCAACAAAGAAGCCAATATTAAGATTCGTAACGATTTTAACGACTTGTATTACGCGATAGTTACACATCTAAATAATCTAAAGGAGGTAGACGTAGAAAGGCGTCGCGCGAGCCGCGTACTTACCCCCAACGATACGCTTAGCAACGATCGTCGAAATTTACCCAAATTATCGCTTCCCGAATATCACGGTGAACCGACTGGTTGGCCTGCCTTTTTCGATTTATTTCAATCGCTGGTACACAATAACAATGCCTACACGGATGCGGAGAAGTTTAGGTATTTGCTCCTTTCCGTTAAAAACGAGCCACATAATTTAATTAAATCAATTCCCATAACGGAAAGTAATTATGCAATTGCGCTCGATATTCTAAAGTCTCGTTATGACAATAAACGCATTATCGCATCACAACATCTGGATAAGTTGTTCGATATAGATATTTGTTCCGCGCGATCAGCTGTTGCTATGAGAAATTTACTAAATGTTTATCATGAAAACATAAAGGCTCTGGAAGTAATGGACTTTCCGGTTAAGGAATGGGACTTCGTTCTGTTAAATTTATTGTTACGTAAGATTCCCGTTAATACCCGAAAAGAATATGAACGTTCCTTAACCAACCCGGGCGAAATACCTAAAGTTCAAGGCCTAATTACTTTCCTCGAACGCGAACTTTCCGCGGAACAGATGATTTCAGTTTCCAATACACAGTCCACTCGAAACAATTCCTTAAGTAGTAAAAATAACCCAAATATAAATTCAAACCAAATAACACCCAAGCGTGTTTTTGCAACAAGTACGGCGTCAGCCCAAAGTCGACCTTACATCGATACAAATAAGGTTCGATCTTGCTTGAAGTGTAAAGGAATGCACTCACTTAATAAATGTTTGGAGTTTCTAGACTTATCAATCAAAGATAGATTTGCATTTGTTCAAACAAATAATGTATGTTACAATTGTTTATGCCCCGGGCACGACTTAAGGAATTGTAAATCAAGTTTTAAGTGTCGTAAGTGCAATAAAAGACACCATACGTTAATTCATTTAGAATCAAACATTCCGCGACCGGCTATCAATGAAGCTGCGGAATCAGTTGCCGTCTCGCTCGCTCTTACGGAGCAGCCCGGCCCTAGCAGCCCGTCTGCAGTTCACGGCGTAAACGAACAGAGTTTAGGTAATGTAGGTAAACGGCCTAGCACGGTTCTATTGTCAACAGCGTTGGTTGACCTTTATTACGAAGGCAATAAAATTGCTACTATTCGCTGTATGATAGATGGGGGTTCACAAGCAGCTCTAATTACAGAATCGTGTATGCAACGACTTAATTTACCGCGACATCACGATAGCGAGCCTTTGGTCGGTGTCGGCGACTTGCCGCTGGAACCTAGGGGTACCTTCGTGTGCTCAATTTCGCCTAAGGGCAAACAAAGTCCGATTATTCCGTTAGAGGCTTCTATTCTGGCGAAGTTAACCCGCCAAATGCCTAGTGTACCACTAGCACCTCTCGCTGATTGGCCTCATTTGCAGGGCCTCGCTTTGGCCGACCCTGAATTTCATAAACCTCAGCCGGTTGATATGATACTCGGCGAGGATATCTTCATGGATATTGTTCGCGATGGCATTGTCAGGGGTAAACCTGGAACGCCCACCGCAATTAATAGTGTGTTTGGTTATTTGCTAGGAGGTAAAGTGAACTTTACTTCCAATGTTTCGACTCCACGCCATACTTGTTTTACGTCGTTCGACAACGACAATCTTCAGAAGTTTTGGGAGCTGGAGTCAATACCAGAGTTGCGGAGTTACACTCCCGAAGAAAAGCTATGCGAATCCTTTTTTCAAAAGACGCATAAGCGCGACGACACAGGGCGATACGTAGTCGCTCTGCCATTCAAGCCCGACGCACCGCCGCTCGGCGAGTCTCGGCAAATTGCTCTAGCACGATTCCATAAATTGGAATACCGTCTAGAACGTAACCCCCAGTTGAAGGCGGATTATCACGCGTGCCTCCAGGAGTACGTGGATCTCAACCACATGGAGCTCGCGGACGATAACCCCCCCACTGGCGCGAGTTATTACCTACCCCACCATTCTGTGTCAAAAATTTCCGAAACTACACGCACACGCGTAGTATATGATGCTGGGTGTCGCACGACAAGTGGACACTCCTTGAACGACACCTTGTTGACGGGTCCTAAGTTACACTTAGACATCGTTGACGTTCTTCTAAAGTTCAGAGTGCATAACATTGCATTTTGTTCCGACATCAAACAGATGTATCGCAATATTCTTGTGCGTGAAAGTGATAGGGACTTTCAGCGCATCCTTTGGCGTCAATCGCCCGAGGAGCCTCTGCGCGACTATAGGCTTCGTACCGTTACATTCGGTGTAAGTAGTTCCCCCTATCTCGCATTACGCACAATCAAACAGCTAGCTCATGATGAAGCTGAGCGTTTCCCACTCGCCTCACCAGTCTTACTAAATGACGTCTTTGTCGACGATGTGGTGACCGGTGCAGATACCATAGCCGAGGCCCTCGCTCTGCAGCAGGAGCTGATAGGTATTTGTGCCACGGCCGGGTTCGAATTACGTAAATGGCAAAGTAACTCGCCCGCTATTCTCGCTGGTACGCGATCCCCAGATTCTCATGGTGAGCGGCGCGATAATGTTCATTTTGCCGAAATGGAAAATGACAAAGGGGTCAAAGTCCTTGGACTTCAATGGAATCCGGGATCAGACTCATTTAGTTTCAAAGTACAAAGTACTTCTAAGGCCTGTACGAAGCGGGCAATTCTCTCGGAAATTGCAAAAATTTACGACCCACTCGGGTTATTATCTCCGGTAACATTGTTTGCCAAACATCTAATTCAATTGCTATGGTTAGCAAAGGTTCCCTGGGACGCCGAAGCCCCTATCGATATAGTTAACTCATGGACGAGTTTTGTTAGCGAGCTCCCGCTCTTATCTCAAATTTCATTTCCTCGTCATATTTTTAATATTGACGACTTCGATTCAATCGAAATTCACGGATTTGCAGACGCAAGCCAAATTGCATATGCCGCATGTGTTTATATACGTCTTACGGACAATACCGGTAAGGTTCAAACTTATTTAGTCATAGCTCGAACCCGCGTAGCACCTCTTCGGATTTGCCTTACTATCCCGAAAATGGAATTAATGGGATGCGTGATCCTGTCAAAATTGATAGAACGAGTAATGCGTATTTACGGTGATCGCATTCGCCCCGATCAAGTGTACGCGTGGTCAGATAGTTCCGTCGCGCTCGCGTGGCTTAAGTCACCCCCGCACGAATGGAAAACGTTTGTCTCTAACCGCACCAGTGAGATTTTGTCCCGTGTCCCGGCGAGCTGCTGGCGTCACGTCCCGTCAGCTGACAACAGCGCTGACCCGGCGTCGCGCGGTCTGCTGCCCGCCGCGCTCGTACAAAATGACTTGTGGCTCCATGGTCCTACATGGCTCCAACAAAGTCACGACTCCTGGCCTATACAAAAACCGGTAATAAACACAACGGAGGAAAAACGTAATAAAAATGAATCGACAAATGTTAATTGTGCATGTGTGTCCACACTACCTACTTCCCCGGACGATGATACTCTTATTACGCGATTTTCGTCGCTAGGTAAATTAGTTCGCGTCACGGCATTGATATTTCGTTTCTATAATAAATGTAGAAAACATAAGCAAACGCTCCCGGAGTACATCACCGTACCAGAGTACTACTTTGCATTAAAGCGACTCATATTGATTACGCAACAACAAGTGTTCGACGACGACATTAAAAATATTTCGTCAAATAAATCCCCTTCCTTACGTTTGCGGCGTCTCGCGCCTATTATAGATAGTGAGGGATTATTACGCGTCGGCGGACGCATTCATAAATCGTTTTTACCTTATGAGTCAAAACATCAATTAATTTTACCTAAACGACATCCTCTTACAAATCTTATCATTGACGATGTTCATATACACGAATTGCATGCCGGTCCGCAGTGCGTGCAAAACTCGCTCTTACAGCGATATTGGATCATTTCGGGTCGCGATATTGTGCGTCTGCGCGTGCATCGGTGTATTCCATGTTTCCGCGCACGACCTACTCGCGTGCAACCTCGCATGGGCATGCTTCCCTCGGTTCGCTTGCGCCCCGCGCGCGTATTTAGTAAAACCTCGTGCGATTTTTGTGGGCCATTCTACGTTCGCGCTAATAAAGTTCGTAATGCAAAAATAATAAAATGTTATGTTGCGGTTTTCGTATGTATGAGTGTTAAAGCTGTACATCTTGAGTTAGTTTCCGAACTTTCTACGGAAGGTTTTTTAGCCGCGTTGCGTCGTTTCACGTCCCGCCGAGGATATTGTACAGACATATATACCGATTGCGGACGTAACTTTGTTGGTTGTAATAATTACCTTAAAGAATTATACGCGTTCTTACGTAACGATTCGGTCATGAGCGCTCTCAACCAACAAACCTTAGAACAAGGATTAACTTGGCATTTTCAGCCACCGTATGCTAGCCATTTCGGTGGACTATTCGAAGCGGCTGTTAAGAGTTTCAAAACCCATTTATACCGCGTAATTGGTACACAGACGCAAACATATGATTCTATGCACACGCTGACCTGTCAAATTGAAGCGGTACTGAACAGTCGGCCGCTGTGCGTGTTAAGTTCGGACTCTTCTGATCCGTTGCCCCTTACGCCGGCTCATTTCTTAATCGGAGAGCCCTTAACGGCCCTACCGGACGTTTCCTTGATTGACGAAAACCCTAGTCGTCTTACGCGTTGGCGCTGGGTACAGCAAGCTGTCCAGCATTTCTGGCGTCGATGGAGTCGCGAATATCTCCATCAACTGCAACAGAGTACAAAGTGGCTTCAAGATCGCGGTCCCGCCATCCGTGAAGGCACTGTTGTTGTAGTTTGCGATGACCACTTGCCGCCGTTACA
The DNA here is from genome assembly GCF_948474715.1 of Cydia amplana. Lineage (NCBI taxonomy): Eukaryota > Metazoa > Arthropoda > Insecta > Lepidoptera > Tortricidae > Cydia > Cydia amplana. Next base: position 18,249,670 of record NC_086078.1, read on the forward strand.
GTGGAAACTCGCACGCGTTCATGCTGTCCATCCGGGCACTGATCAAGTTATTCGCGTCGTAACTTTAAAAAGTGGGAACACGTTGTTCAAACGACCCGTAGTTAAGGTCTGTCCTTTACCTTTAGAATAATTCCTACTATCGTTACGACTCTTAATGTTAGCATTTAAGTTAGGTATAGGTTTCTTATCTTTCTAAACTTTCGTAACGTTACTTTTAAAAGTCACTACGTGCTTTTAAGGTGAGCGGCATGTTCCGTCGAGGAACAGATTAGTATTAATTAATTTCTATGCATATTTAGATAGGTATTTTTTCTTACATACAAAGCAACACAATTAGGATAGAATATATTTTCATGTATGTTAGCGAGATATTTTTGAGCTGGCAACTACATTTATCTCAAAGCCCTTCCTTCCGGCGCGACCTATGACCGCGCCACCTAGCGAAGATAAAAAAACTTCTCCTGCCGTTGAATCGAAATGGCTGCGATCGCTCCGCGCTCCGGTTAAAATAATTCATATCTCGAGTTCTGTCGCTGCAATTTAAGTGAAAATCAACCAGAAACTACTCAGTGACCCAGTGCCCCTCATGGATATATGCAGCTGTCGATAAAAGCAGAGGATTTCCAAATCACCATACATAGACCACCACGCGGTCCGCCAAGGCGCTTCTGGATTTATGTAAGTTTGACCTCTCAATATATATCGCCGCTACACCGAGTCCAGACGCGCGAGTGAACACAGCAGCAGAAAAAGCGGCCAAGTGCGAGTCGGACTCGCCAATGAAGGGTTCCGTATTTAGGCGATTTATGACGTATAAAAAAAACTACTTACTAGATCTCGTTCAAACCAATTTTCGGTGGAAGTTTACATGGTAATGTACATCATATATTTTTTTTAGTTTTATCATTCTCTTATTTTAGAAGTTACAGGGGGGGACACACATTTTACCACTTTGGAAGTGTCTTTCGCGCAAACTATTCAGTTTAGAAAATAATGATATTAGAAACCTCAATATCATTTTTGAAGACCTATCCATAGATACCCCACACGTATGGGTTTGATGAAAAAAAATTTTTTGAGTTTCAGTTCGAAGTATGGGGAACCCCAAAAATTTATTGTTTTTTTTCTATTTTTGTGTGAAAATCTTAATGCGGTTTACAGAATACATCTACTTACCAAGTTTCAACAGTATAGTTCTTATAGTTTCGGAGAAAAGTGGCTGTGACATACGGACGGACAGACAGACGGACAGACGGACAGACAGACAGACAGACATGACGAATCTATAAGGGTTCCGTTTTTTGCCATTTGGCTACGGAACCCTAAAAATGCCTAATTGCTCGGTTTTTTGTTGTAAAAAGAGGTCGGGGACCACAAATTTACAAAAAGAAGGTGATACATTTCACATGTAATATTTTTTTACATGTCATACGTTTAATTACTTTTAAACACAATATTTTATTTTAGTTTCATGTAATTGCTGGATTTATCGATTTTGCTCGCCCAGCACAAATTGCGGATCGGTCGAGCGACAAATCCGACTTCTCATCTCTCAGAAAACAATAAAATTCTTTGACGAAAATGTGTTAGTGTGCGTGTTGTGACACTTTTGATTCGTCTGTACACAAAAACAGATCGAGGTGTGCAAGATTTGTCTGTGTAGGGTGTCATTTTCTATGTATTTGTGTCGTCATTACAGATTGGATTTTGTATGTAAGTGTGTGAGAAGTGCGACTGTGTGCACGTTCCCCTCCGCGAAAAATGGCAGAGTGATTTGAATGTCAAGATATCGCTTGGGCCTATCCCTTCCGACCTGCTTCCGACCTGTCGGAAGTCCGTGTTGATCGAAGATGTAAACAAATCGCCATATTAAAATTGTCTCTGAATGTTGAATTTACTAGTGGATTTTTTTATATAGCAAGTTTCATAGAATGACACTTATAGTTCATGTAAAATTTCACGCCAATACAGAATGTCGTTTTATGAGAGGTTGAGATACTTGAGATCGATTGTATGGTGGCGGTTAGGTTCGTGTCACTCCTAAACCAACATCATCAATAAGTTAAAGTTTCGTAACATTATATGCGATATAGATATCGACACCACCAAATTAATCAACCGGGTACCTCGATAGGAAACGATATTAGACATTCACCGCGCCTGCCGAACCTTGATTGCGGTTCCGTAGATACGGGACCCGATACGGACCCTAGATATGGAACCCCAATTTAGAACACGATACGCAGTTCCAATAGGGAAGATATTATGGCATAAAGATTTACCTAGAGGGCGATTTGAAATAATGTTATGAAACGGTCGTGATAGTGTCTGGCCCGGGTCTCTATTGTTTCCCAGATATGTAGTTTTAAGTCATAATGTATTGTTTGCCCGCATTTTCGTTAGTCATAATTTATTTGGTTCAGAAACGCGTCACTTTTCAGGATTGCCATAAAACAAACCTAACCTACGTATAGTCATTTAATTCTCTTTGAACCCATTTATAGAATAACCTGTCGAAAATCCTGAAAGTAAACGGATTCAGTTTTATGGCTAACGATAATATGACAAACATTACAACTTAAAACTACTAATTATTATACATTATAACTTAAAACTTTATGGGAAACAACGGGAATCCGTCTGGCCCATATTACAATTTATTTGTTCTACATAACTCTTTTTATTAAGGAAGGTGCTTATTAGAGAATGGTAGATAAGTTTGACCCGTAGTCTGATCCACTACTTTTGATGCTGACTGTACACTTGGTACACCCGACTCCAAAACTCCGAAGTTAAACATCCTGTGAGCGCCGCCGCGCCGATTCAATTTCCGAAACTAAAAGACCGAGTTTGGAGACTTATTTTAATTACTTACACGTGTTTGAATAACTTTAGGCGTTAAAACTGACTTCAAAAAAGAAGTTTTTAAATAAGTATAAATCTTTTCTTACTAACGTACCTCATTGTCTCCCCACATCTATCGACGGGGCAACAGCCTATAGTAAAAGCTTTGTGTCTATGAAAATAATACCAAAAAGGACGTCGACCGAACTGATCTGAGCCGAACATTTCATCTTAAATCTCTTTTTCATACTAAGAAAGAAACTGTTCATACTTATCAAATTTTGATGAGATATTTATCATAATTTGCGTCTCAAGTGCGTATTTACTGGGTTCAGCAAATTTATTTAATATTTAAGCGACACATTTAAATTAAATTACATGGATGCGGTATTCGGACCAAGACTTCTTTGTAAAACCAAAAGACTTATACAACGTGTCCAAAACGCATGTGCTCGCTTTTGTTTCTGCATTCCATTGCGGGGCCACGTATCACCTTTCCTTAATCAGTACAACATTCTAAAAATGCACCACCGCCGTAAGCTGCACCTTGCTTCTTTACTCTTTGGAGTAATAAACTGTCAAGCTCCTACTTATTTGTACGAGAAGCTGTCCATATCCGAGTCACGCGGGAGTCGGCGATCTGCGACTCAACTTCTAACTAACACACATCAACAGCCTTCCGCGGCAGTTTTCGTTACGCAGCCACTAAGTGTTGGAACAACATCCCTCCTCCTATTAGGAACCTGCAAAGCATTCACAGTTTTAAATCAACTTTAAAAAAGTTTATGCTCAAACATCAATTAACCGAAGAATGCCTCAAACTTGAAACAAGCTACATTTAAGTACTCCAGACGCGTACCTAAGTACTCACTGCCTAGTTTTTCCTCCTCAACCGCCACTCACTTTAATCTTTAACTTTTTATTGTTTAACATTATGGTAGTTATTAAGTTTTTTTTGTAGTTTAGTTAAGTCGTTAACCACGACCCACGTTTTGTTCTGTTTTGTTATAATATTGGTGTGTCTTTTAATTTTTCTTTTTATAACTCTATTCTCTATTCTATTCTATTCTATTCTACATTTAAAGTGTAAGGTACTATTTTCCTATTTAAATACATACCAAAAAAAATTACAACATTGCCTACATTATATTGCCGATATTAGTATTAGTCCGTCCTTTCGCAATGTTTGGCATGATAAGGAAAGTTGAAAATGTTTAGTAAATTCCAATTATTTATTTGTTTTAAAATCTTGCTATATTAAAAACAATTCGTTGCACATAATGCGCATATTTAAATGCGATATTATGTCACTATTTGGTGGCATTATAATGTGATCTTTATTCAAGTTTCATAAGATTGAAATTACAACTAACAGCTTAGTTACCTTGTAAGGCCCATGCCATATATGTGACTTATTTTCTAGATTACGTGAAAAGCGTGCGTGTTGTGACCCGACTTTACACGCGATTTATTGTGACAGCTATATAGCTGTAATTACTTTAAGCAATCTTATCAAAGTGATTGAGATTTCCTAGTTACGATTTTAGCTCGGAAATGAAAAACTCGTACTCGTTTAATTTTAGCGTATTTATATTTCAAACAGCTATTGAATTAAATTGAATTTAATAGCTTTAAATATTCACGTCTGTGGATTTACCGCGAACACTGAAGTTCGCAATTTGCGGGCATCTTTCTCTATTACTCCAATTAATGCGTAATTAGAGACAGATAATGCGTTCGGTGTTCGCGGTAGTCCCTCTGATAAAGTACAGCCAATCAAACAACTTCGTCAGTAGAAAAATGCGTGAAATTCAAATTTTCCATAGGACGATAACCCTTCGCGCCTACATTTTTTAAACTTGCCGTGTTTTTCTACTGACCGAAATGGCTTGATAGACTATAATTTCGTAATAAAATGAATTCCCCTTTTTGGGTTTATCCTATTATAAATGTTATCCTTATTTAACATTTCATTAAAGATTCAGGGCGGTGATAGCAATGATTGATGAGCTTTTTTTAAAAATACGACTACACCAAAGCCCAAAGAGGTATAAAAATGGGGTTTTTATTTTTATCCTTATTAAGTGTACTGTGTTGTAACTGAAATTTTGATTAATGAAGTGTCAATAGTCTACAGAAATGACAAATTTTCGTTAAGCTGGCTCGACATGATCAATCACGATTGATCGTTTACAACAGTCGACGTTATTGGTAATCGCAATTACGTAATTGAAGATTGACTGAAATATTGATTGACGCCCATTGAAGCAACCGATTGATATTTTTGCGATTCGATTAAGAACTGCTTCTTGTTGCTTTGTTTTCATCTAGCCTCCATTTCTTAGGAATGAATCATTAAAAAAAACAATCACGATTTAAAATTATAAGGCACCTAACCTACGACATCTCCAATCGCAATTGACATCTTAGAATGTAATGTTAACAAGATAAATGTACCTACCTATGTATTTGTTATCAGCCTATTCAGATTATAAATTTTTAAATTTGTTATGGATATGATCTGTTAGCTGTCAAGTGACATTTTTAGTACCTAGTACAGTCAGCAGCAGAAGTTGTTAGCAACTATTGCTGCTGACTGTACACCCCCCTCGAACTTCACTGAACCTAAAGCATACTTACGGCCCCATTTTAACTTTATAAAATAAATAAAAAACCTTTTATTTCTTGCATATTACAATGTCAAACATAAAAAATCTACAATACAATTAATTTAATTTTCTAATAGTCAGTTTTTAGTAATGTTTGGTCACTTATGTACATATTGTTGTTTTTTTTACTAGGTGAATTTAGCAAGAACCCCTTCTCAGGTAAAGGCCTCCTTCAGAGTAAGCCAGTCGGATCTATCCTGTGCTTTTTGTATCCAGTTTGTCCCTGCAACCTTTACTATCTCGTCTGACCATCGCGTGTATCGTGTATGGTTTGCCGCTGTTACGCTTTCCTAGTGGTCCTGGCCATGTCGTTACTTGTTTTGCCCATCTATTGGACTTCATCCTGGCGACATTTGAACTTTAAGATACGTCAAATATTACGTTACGGTTTGAAGAAACGTCACTTTTGACACTGAAATATTTAATCCATAATTATCGTATCTAGGCTCTCTATTGTACCCCAAATAGTTTTAAGTCATAATATACTTATTGTTTGCCCGCATTTTCGTTAGTCATAATTCATTTGGTTCAGAAATGTGTCACTTCAGGATTGCCATAAAACAAACCTAACTTAACCTAACCTATCTATAGGATAACCTTACGTAAATCCTGAAAAGTTAACGGTGTCAGTTTTATGACTAATGATAATATGACAAACAATACATCATGACTTAAAACTTTATGGGAAACAAAGGGACCCCCGTATCTAGACGTAATATTTGACGTATGTTAAAGTTCGAATCGGGCCGCTACTCTCTGTAGGTACCTAGCGCACATAGGTTGTGTGTCCTCGAGGAATTGAGTGGCCATGTTCGTCCGGAGACGACACGCCTACCCGACTCAGCAGATAAATGTGCACCCCAGAGATTGGCTTCAGTTTTTCGGTATTTTTTTCCGATTGACAAAATAAAGGTGTTACTTTTAGGTTCATTTTCGACGACGTCTTGTCGTGTTGTGGACTGTGCCACTTTTTTTTTCAAATGCACATCTTTGCATTTACTTTACATAAATTACTTGGAACGAATTATTCTTAATTATTTATCATTTTGAACGGGATCGAAAAGATGTCTGCGCTTTTGTATACCTATCCTATGCTACAAGATATATTATGGGTACCTACTTAATCCATGATTTTTCTTTTCTTTTCATTTTTCTATTCACAAATTCCGCATTTGCTTAATTGTGTCTAAACGACTTCAAGTTTCATTTAGTTACTTTATGTATTTAAAACTATCGAAACGAAAGCTGAAATTTTGATAAGTAACACGAATAAACAGATTTTCATTTAATACATTTCTAAGACGCAATGAAGTCCGTATCAAATTTAATTGAAAAAAATCTATCCTTTGGAGAATCATTCAAAATAAATTCAAAGAAATATTTACGAGGGGTGTTCCAAATATTCTCGGTATGAGAATGAAAACAAACAAGTACGAAAAGTTTGATATTTTTATTTTTCAATATACTCCCCCCCTATGTTCATACACTTAAAAGATCGATCAATTATTTTTTTTAATCCTGCATAAAAATATTTTTTATCTTTGGTGTAAAAATGCTCCTCCACTGCCGCCTTCAATGCTTCATCATCGGAAAATTTATTTCCACGCAGATCCTTTTTAAGATTGGGGAACAAAAAGAAGTCGCTGGGGGCTAAGTCCGGACTATACGGTGGGTGAGTAACAGTTTCAAACCCACATTCAACAATAGCTGCCTTGGCAATATGAGCAGTATGGACGGGGGCGTTGTCATGCAGAAGCATAACACCTTTGGTTAACTTTCCTCGCCTCTTTTCTTTGATTGCATCCTTTAATTGACGTAGAATGTTAGCGTAGTACTGTCCTGTGATATTTACACCTTTTTCTTTATAATCGATCAGTAATACTCCTTCACAATCCCAAAATATCGTGGCCATGACCTTGCCAGCTGAAGGGATGACCTTGAACTTCTTGGGATGAGCTGAACCCTTAATGTGCCACTGCATGGACTCTTGTTTACTCTCTGGGTCATAATGATGAACCCAGGTTTCATCTCCAGTAACTATTCTTTGCAGCACCTCATCAGGATTTTCACCGCACAGGTCAATAAAATCGGAACAACAAGCTACACGCATGTCTTTTTGAAGCCGAGTCAGCATTCGCGGAACCCATCTTGCACTTACTTTTGACATATTAAGATGGTCATGGATAATATCATGTACGGTACCAATAGAGAGATTGGTTACTTGTGCTATAGATTTTACCTTCACTCGACCATCTTCCAATATAAGTTTATCCACTTTATCAATATTTTCTTGTGAAGTAGCTACTACAGGCCGGCCAGGTCTAGGGTCGTCTTCAACACTCTCCCTTCCACGTTTAAACTCGCTTGACCACTTTTGAATGGTAGATAAAGAAGGAGCAGACTCACGGTAAACACAATCCATTTCCTCTTTTATGGTTTTTTGATTTTTACCCACTGACTTAATATAAAAGAAATAGACACACAAAGCAGAACAAAAACGTCAAGAAATGTGGATCCCAATGACGTTTCGCACCATTTGCATTGATGATAAAAACGCTTACGTAAATTTTGAGTCAAGATAAATGTTTCGTACAGAAAAGAGCTTAATGTCGTAAGCATTAAGTGTCAAATTTGCAAACCTAAGTACCAACACTGTTAAAAAATTTAGTCCGATGGCACTAAACGTAACGTATTTACGTCAAACAACGTCAAACGAGAATAATGAACGAATGGAGTCACTTTGGTACACTTTAATATGTATTACTGTACAGGAAAATATTAAAATTGAAGTAATAAATAAAACAAATTTAATTTAATCGGGAGCTCAAATAAAATTAATTCGTGGTTCAAATTCAAACAAATTAAATTTTTAATTCGTAAGTATACGTCTTTAAATACTAATTTCCTTGAAATAAATTCTACTTATTAAATAACTGTGTATTTAAGATCTACATTTACTCATAGCACGGGTGCACGGGGACATTTAGATACTGATTGGATTTTTTTTATAAAGTCTACCTATACTTTATAAAAAAAAATCCTGTGGTTGTCATTGTGTTTCGACAGGTTTAGCATTTACAGTTAGTCGATATAAGCCCTTATTGGTGGTGTATATGTCGGAAACAGGGAAATGGGCCAAACACACAAGTGCCGTTTTGCCTTGTTTAAAACTGCATCACCCCTATCTCTTGCTATAATTAAATAGCAGTCCACTTTGCACGTCGCATAGGTTTTCTTGGAAATCTTCAATTTAAACATAATATTATTTCTTATGAATTCCATATAAAAATATAAAAAAATATTGACCTCACATCGACTCAATAGAATTTTGTTCCTTGACATCCCTTCTTTGGTACTAACAAATTAATTTATTCAAAACCATAAAATTACCACCAGATTACATAAATTATGTAATGCTATCCAAAGAACTAACCGAAAGAAATACATTCCATCCTTTTTCCTTGTTTTATCATTGTTATTTTTACATATTTTAACGGCACATTTCGTAATTGTTGACAACTTCACATTTGAGCGTTTCAAACAAGACTAAACGAAAAAGTAATGCATGATCTGTTTTGACATCACTTTTGTGGGGCCATTTTTGGCGGCTGATTGGGTATCCAGTTCTTTATACTATATCAATGTTTTTACCCTGTTTTGTCAAGAATTTTATCACGCATCAATGTTCTAATTTAGTTAACATTGTCAATTCCCACATGATGTTCATGTTTGTTCAGCAATTGCAGAAAAACAAAAGAACATCTCGGTTCGAATTATACTTTTTTTTAATGTCAATGAATAAACCTTAGCGGCCAGTAACGAAAGAAATTTTAGAAGAGGTTGTAAGATATCAATACCGAGAATATTTTGAACGCCCCTCGTAAACAGACTTAAAACATATTTAGGGACAAGGATTATTTTATCTTATTTATTTTTAAAGATAATTACAAAATACCTTATTAACCACCTCTATAACTGAAATATATCCTCTATTCTCACCTCTATTAATGGGACCCTCTGTAAATGAGACAGACATTTATTTGTACCTGGCTAACTGAGAACCTGGGTAAGTGAAATACCTCTTTAAGTGAGACAAATCTGCTCGTCCCTTGAAGTCTCACTTATCCAGGTTTCACTGTACATACTTATATAGATAAATACATACTTATATACATAGAAAACACCCATGACTCAGGAACAAATATTAGTGTTCATCACACAAATAAATGCCCTTACCGGGATTCGAACCCAGGACCATCGGCTTAGCAGGCAGGGTCACTACCCACTAGGCCAGACCGGTCGTCAAATAATATAATTTGTGGACCGTACGAGTCGAGTAGTTGAAGTACTAGTATATAGTCGGTTGTTTTTTTCATTTTACAATAGGTATTACAAGAGTAACAAGAACTCATTAAATTTATGAATAATCTTTTACTCTCAGAACGCAATCATGGGCCTTCCCCGACCCCATCGCTGAGAATTTGTAGCAAAGGCAAAACGAACAATTATGTTATTATATTATAGCTCTGATCGCTCTTGTGAACTAAGCCGCTTAGTTGGTAGGAAAATACGATTATAATTACGAAAATATGATTGATATTTAATTTGTATAATAAAGGAGTAGAAGGAAATTAAATTTGTATAGAAAACTATACCTATTTGGAATGTAGAAGTGCTAAACTGTCTTGAAATAATTAATATATTTTGTAGGGTTCCGTACTTCAAAACGAAAAATCGGAACCCTTATAGGATAACTCGTGCGTCTGTCTGTCTGTCTGTCCGACCGCCCCCACCCTCCCTTTGTCTCCGAGACTACTGGGACTAGTCCTTTACCTTTGTGTGACAGGAAAACCTACGAGAAATGTGCAGTCAAGCGTGAGTCGGACTTAATGTACGGAACCCTTGGAACGCGAATCCGACTCTCACTTGGCTGGTTTTTCTCATACAAGTGCAAACGCGTGCTACAAGCGATGAAAGATCTTGTGGCCGGTCTTCCTTACACCTTTCCTTGGGTTGTATATGTGTTGATATAAACAAACATTTAAAATATTTAACAAGATGGTAGTATTTACGCAATTTATGAGTAAATTTATAAATCAATTTAAAAGAAACATCTCAAGGCCCAACTTTGCCCAATTTTAAAAAGAAAACAATTGCATTTAATTGACTTCCAACCGAAGTAATATTTCAGAAGATAAGTTTTATTTTGATGAAATTAACAATAAATCATCATTTTCCAAACCAATTTTAAACCTAAAATTAACAAAAGAAGGTGTGTATTGGTTTGTAAAGTTATGCTTATTACGACGGTGTTTATTCTTACCTGTAGGTGTATTGATAAAGATGCCAATTGTTTACGCCGTAGCGAACGAAACGGTAATCTCTCTCTTTCACTCCATATTTGTGCGACAGAGAGATATAGCTATATATATAGCGTAGTGTCAGCACCAATTAGAGTGAGCAGCTAAATTTGATCGGTCAAAGTCGCATTGCATGAATTGCATCCAAACAAGTTAAAAAAACATCACATTTTAAAAACTGAATCGGCCCCTTGTATCGGCCTCTACTTTTAATTGAATTTTAACTTTCCCATCTCAAAGTGAAATGGAATCCGAATAAGAGTAATTCAATTGCTGTTCAATGATTTTACTTACCTTTTGAGAATTTTGTAATGATGTGACAAGGGTCGAATGAACGAATGAATGAATAATAAATCAGGAGAGTGAACGGACGGGTGAACCGTAAAGGGGTCCAAGATCAGATACGTTTTTTTAACATACGAAAATTGTAAGAGCAGTGACGTGAATTCTTTTATATAGGCAATTTGAATAATACTTTTATCTGTCTCTTTTTATAAAAATAAATAAATTTAAGAGATACTTTATGCGTGCACTGCTAAAAATGATAAGGTCAAAGCAGGGCTCGGAAACCGTTTCATTTTTCAAACCGGTTTCGTTAATTCAACCGGGAACGAAAAGGGTTTCGTTTCCGTTTACGGTTACCAGTTAAAGAACTGTTCTATTGTGACACTGATTCATGCCAAATTCGTTCGCCTTCCGTTTTTGTGGAACGAAATTAACCGGTTCAATTGAAAACATCGAAGCGAGATAGAACGAGCTAGTATTGCTATCTCTTTCACGTATGACAACGAGTTTCTCCGAAAGCCAAGAGTAACCGGTATTATATCGTTCCCTGCGAACCATAAAATTCCGTTCTCTCTTCTTACCGGTTAGGAGAGAGAACCTAATTTTTTTAGTTCGCGTTCCATCAATTAACCGGTTTTTTTAAGAACGAAATAATATGACGGTTTTGGAACGATATTATACCGGTACAATACCGGTTCTGAGCCCTGGGTCAAAGATTTGATGTGCCCCATTCTGTGACACGTCAATTACGAGTGTGTCGCACTCGTCTTGATTATGTCAATTTGGCTGCTTTTGGCGTGTGCTGTGTTGTTTTATTGTATCGACCTCACAATTATTGTTCTTTAAATACCTATATCAATAAATGATTATATTAACCAAGGCCCAAATGTCTCAACCGCCAGCGATAGATATTTAGAAAACATAATTGTTTTTCAAAAACCACCACACAGAACATTCATCAACTAAAAAGTAGTAAGTACCTACTTGTAAACTAAAAAATTGAGCGATTCAGAATTTACAATTTACCTTGAATATAGCTCACGTTGTATTGCCAAGCGGACCCCAGGCTCCCATGAGCCGTGGCAAAATGCCGGGACAAAACGCGAGGAAGGTGATGATGATAGCTCACGTTGTATAGTGCCAATTATCAAGACGACCGTAAGGGTCATATTAAAACCAGTTCTAAACCATAACAATTTTTTTAAATCAGAATCAACCTCCTTATCAAAATAAAAACCTTATTTTGCCGTCTTAAATCGATCCCAACTCAACTGAACAATAAGGATTTAATTTAAGAACCGCTTTAAAATCGTCTCAAAGCTTTACAGTGACTTTGTCGGACGATGCTGGTTATTGGTTAGGAGTTGGGACTAATTGGGAATAGATGGGAGGACGTTGACAAAGAGGGCTGGGAGACGGGTATCGAGAATATTCAGATAGGGATATAGTTTTTGGTACCGTTCTGTAATGTCATTCCAAGCCCTTCTACGTGTAGGTATACGTACTATACGGCTTAGCAGAATTGTACAACACTTGCAAACAATTTCAGGGAATTAATAATAAGATATGAAATAAATTATCTTTGTCAACCTTTAGGTATTTCATTAATAAAATATTCTTTTCTTTCTAAACCACTTAGTATCTTCTCAAAGCAATATCCGCAAGCACATAATTTAACTTGTCGAAATAAATTCGTTGTCTCCCCGAATTTCTCCAACTCGAAGCCGAAACCTGACCGAAACCCGATTTCAAGCCCCAGGGGACATCTTACGAGCGTTTTAATATTACTTTCCGAATTGCCGATTAATATCCAAGTGTTATTAGTCAAATTGGAAAATTTGTAGCAGCCTGTTCGAAATCCGTGTTCGTAATTTGAAATTGGAAGTTGCTCAATAATATAACGGCTATTTAATTTATTCTGACACTGTACTTGGGAGCAATTTTGTCTCCTCATTTCGCAGGTGTGATATCTAACTAGATTAAATTCCTCTATAGCAGTTATTATTGTGTTTTAAAACTAGTTTACTAGATTTTTGTGTAGAAACAAGTTGGGATTATATTGTATACTTATGGAAGGAGTAAATTGTATTAATGTTGAAGAAAAAAATGGGTTATTACTTGATCATTAGTTCCTTTTACACATTTCTAGAGAAATACGAGTAGAGTGGTACTTAGTGTTGTTATAGACTAGTCTTGAAGACTTTTAAACCTTAAAGACTTGTTAACCTTAAAGGTTCAAGCTTTGAAGACTCAAGCGTTAAAGGCTTGAGCTCAGAAAAGGTTCAGAACCTTAACGACTCAAGCTTTTTATGAGCTCTTAACCCCTCGTTTCGCAGGACCTCTCAAATCCATACAATTCCGACTCATATTGGAGCCACTGGGATCTGACAGGGAGTAAGTCTTTGACTCGGGCTTCATAGAGAATTCAAGCTTTAAAAACTCGGGCCTATTGAAAGCTCAAGCCCCCGAACCTCGAAGGCCTGAGTAGGCAGAAAGTATATCTAAAATAAAAGGAAGAGGTTATCAGATTTTTTTTCTTTTTTATGTTTGTTACTCCATATCTCCGTCATTACTGGACCGGTTTTGAAATATTTTTTTTTATTGTATGTATATGCATACAGATTGGTCCCGTTTTTGTCAAAACCCAGTTCTGATGATGGGATCCATGAGGAATCGAGGGAACTCCTCAAATCTTAAAGACATACATATAGTAATTTTTGTGTTTTTATCAACAAATTAAGCATATACATTCAAACAAGTGACATTTGATGAAGTGGAACTGCTGATGATGATCAGAACGGAACTCTTCAACGACGCATAGTACACGTTTGATGATTTGTCGTCTTCGTTATATTTGTGAAACCAGTAAAGTTTTTAAGCCACATTTTTGTCAAGCTCGAGTTCTGATGATGGGATCCATGAGGAATCGAGGGAACTCCTCAAATCTTAAAGGCATGCGTATAGAGATTTTTGTATTTTCATAAAAAAATTAAGCATTTTCATTAAAAACTGTCGCATTTGATGCAGTGGAACTGCTGATGATGATCAGAACAGAACTCTTCAACGACGCATAGTACACGTTTGGCGATTTCGACTTGGACTGGGACTGTAACAAACACTTTTCTGAAAACCGCATCAAAATCGGTTCAGCCAAACGCGAGATCATCGCGAACAAATGTTACATACATACATACCTACGGGTCAAACTGAGAACTAACAAGTATGTAAGTGCGAAAGTGACAGGCATAGTGACAGGCGATAAAAATCCTACCATGCTATCGCCGCTGGCCGTGTTGTCTCTCTCTTCGGAAGATCAGCGCTAGAAGTCAATGCGACGATTAGACGTAATACGAGTATAGAGTTAGACAGAACTAAGTTGGCAGCGATTTCGAAAGCCCACGCTGTTCAAGTGTTATTTTAAATCTATGAAAATATGACGTTTAAATAACACTTAGTCTGGGCTATCAAAATCGCTGCCAAAGTAAGTTGGTCTCTACAGTTCACCGCGCATTCACATAATAGGTATATACTATTTATTTAAACGATTGGTGGTCGTAGATAATTTTGCCACTATGGGCCCGATTCGGATTTTGAAATAGACATCTATAAGATATCTTTTAGTCATCACCAAGATACGATAACGATATGTTTAAGATCTAACCTGTCAAATTTGACATTTGCGCGATTCTGGAGATACTCTTGAACGATTTCCACAAGATATGGTTTAGAGATCTAATTCACATCTATTAGATATCTAACTCTATCTAACGTAAAAGTGACATTGGTTGCCCGAATTGCGCTACAAAAGAGAACTAGTTGAATTCTAAACTATAACGTATCTAGAATAGATAGTACCTACGTGTCGTCTCTTGTGAATATCTTGAAGTTCGAATACGGCAGTATGTCCTTTACTATTAATGCAGACTGAACAATATTTCTAACGACCACCAACTTACAATTTACTCTCTGTGTTTAACATATACATAAGCATAAATATATATTATTATTTAGCATAATAACAAGCACAAAGGTCACATCAAATCTCTCTGTAAACATGCCCTCGCTTTAAATTCATAAGACGTAAACTTCGCAACAACATGCTTGCTACATTTACTCCAGAACTTTCTCATCTCTGTAATAAGCGTTTTCATTAATTTCCATATTATCTACAAAACGGCGTAACAGACAAGGATTTAACACTAAACTCTGCCGTTTTATTATAAAGATGGGATAACCGTTAGAGTATTTTGAAAAATTCTAAAAGTTAGGTAATCTTTGGCCTAGAAAAGTTGGGTCGTTAGAATTTTTTTACGATAAATTGTGCTCCAATTTTTACCTTTTCAATTTTGTTATTTATAACTTATTTTAGATGTCAGGGCAAATTGCTAATGAATTTTTCATTTTGAATTTTGTTTCGCTGCAGTTTTTGTTTATTTATACTTGGTCAACCAGATCTTGACAGTAGAAAAAGGCGGCAAATTTGAAAAATGTAGACGTGAAGGGATATCGTCCCATAGAAAATTTGAATTTCGCGCCTTTTTTTACTGACAAGATTTGGTTGACCAGCTATATACGAGACGAGGTAGACGACGTATCCAAGCGTTTGAATGCGAAGACGGAGCAGTAATCCTGTACCTACTGAAAATTATACTGAAGAGTGAAGATCCCTCAAGAAATATATATATATATACATATATATTTTATCTAATTCTTACTGTCTCCTCCATATATAATTGTTTACGTCGAAATAAATTATTCATATTTAGGATATCTATATACCTAACTACCTATACAATTCTACAATTTACGTTTGAGAGTCACACAAAACTAGCCGGCACCAACAACATACAATCGAGGTTAAGCTCTCATTTGAAAACGAAATTCTGTCAAACTTCTGTTTCTAACTTAAATTTATTTCAGTGTCACTTGGCTTGGGTTATAGCCCCCACGCTGCGCTGACCCAATGAGGGTTGGAGGTTTCACATACACCTTAACGAATTTCTTCGCTGATATATGCAGATTTTCCTTCACCAAAAAGCTAGTAACTAGAATTAATTTTGAATAGTTAGTGAAAACCAACTTTCTCCACTGCACTTTGCGACAATTTGTTATGACGTTTTGGAAAACTTGTTTTAACTAGGAAAAACATGTTTTCAATTTAACTGTTTATTACGGTAACATAACGTAATTAAGTAATATACTTTAATACATACCAAAGATATATTAAATATTACAACATATTATTATTCTAGACATTGGGTTCGAGAATCCATTGGCAAAAAGTATTATTGATAATTATCATAAAAGAATTATGTTACTGTAATTTTGATAAAATGTTCTGAAAGTGCTTTTATTATATTCAACAGAAAGTTTTAAGAATAAAGAATCAAAGGGCTTGCGGTTAATATCTCAGAAGGTAGAACTATTTAGTCAAAGAAAACTTTAAGTTGAATAAACTTTTCTTATTTAAAGAAAGAGATTCATGACTCAGTATCGTATTGTGTATCGTATCGCTATCGATAACTTGAGTCGATATTTAATTCATTATTAGCAATGGTACATACGTTTTTGCGGCCGGGCTATGTACATTTGGAACTCTATTACAATGAGAGAAAGTTCAAAATTGTGAACTTAAATAAGTATTTATGAGACGGCTTTGTGCAAACAGCCTCTAGTTTTGGTACGTATAAGAGTTTGCAGGAGTTTCGCAATTTCCGCCGTCTGTTCCTATTCGTCTGTTTGTACCCTGTTGTTGACAATAAGTTCAACAGAGTGGGGATGAATAAGTAGACCAACTCTTTAACCCTTTTCTGGGCAGACGTTGTCGTCGACGTCATGATAATAATAATAATAAATTCATTTATTGCGACCAGCTTGGATCAGTTCAATGTGTCAGTGACAGTTTTTATCTTAATATTAATATATACAAAATTATTTACTACTATTATGTGCACTTCGGTTCATTCGTACTGGGGTCAAACCAGTGTTGCCAGATCTACTGATTAAGCAGTAAATCTATCTGATTTTAAAAATATCTACTGATCTACTGCTTTTTGCTGGTGAGCTACTGATTTTTCGAAAACGAGGGGTAAAATTTATAAAACCATCATAAGACCTGTCGTCATGTATGGATGGAGTGTTGGGTTCTAAAGGTGACGGATGAGAAGAGATTGCATGTAGCGGAAATGAGAATGTTAAGATGGATGTGTGGTGTGACAAGAATGGATAGGATATAAGGAATGGTATATAAGAGGAAGCCTGAAAGTTGCACCCATAGTAGAAAAAGTAAGAGCGAATCGCCTAGCGTGGTATGGGTATGTGATGCGGAGGGATGAAAGTCATGTGACGAGAAAGGTATTACGAATGAATGTGGAGAGAATTAACGGGAGAGGAAAACCGAGGAAAAGATGGATGGACTGAGTCATGTGACGAGAAAGGTATTACGAATGAATGTGGAGGGAATTAACGGGAGAGGAAAACCGAGGAAAAGGTGGCTGGACTGTGTGAGAGATGATATGAAACGAACGCAAGTAAATGATGAAATGACGATGACGGGCGAGAGAGAGGTATGGAAGAAAAAAACATGCTGCGCCGACCCCAAATGAATGGGATAAGGGCAAGCGAATGATGAGTAGAAAAAAAACTTGTGCTCATTTATTAATTATAATAACAGAAGTAAGAGACATAATGATACTCTTCATTTTACTGTTACTGACAATTTGATTTGCCAGCTATACTCAATTACTCAATCACGCCCAGTTTGTCAGCAGAAAAAGGAAAAATAAAACAAATTTTCTATGGGAGGTTGGTGTCTGAGGGTCTACCGCAAATCACGTTCGACGTGTTACCTCCCTGTCACACTTACGTACGAATTTACAAGTGCGACAGAGAGGCAACACGTCGAACGTGGTTCGCGGTAGGCCGTCAGGTCAGAGCATTTTTTTTTTCAATTTTACCTATTGCAGACATCACTTTTTAAATCTACTGCTTTTTTCCCCTATCTACTGCTAAAACGATTTTTTTTCTACTGAATATTGCAGATTTCATCTGGCAACACTGGGTCAAACACAAAACTATGTTCGCGTCTTTCCTGTAGACATACACAAAAGTTAAGGGTTATAAAGGTTAATTTTCTTATTTAAACCTCATCCACATGAAAAGTTATTCCTTTTATTTGGATAAGTATGATGAAATCATTACCTACATGCCCACAAGCTGTTAACTATTGTCCACACGAGAGAAAACTGTACAGTTCGCGAACACACAAGTTTTGTCTCCTTTGGGCAATAGTTAACAGCTTGTGGGCATGTATTTCTGGATACATGAACTTCTGCCCAAAGGGTGTGGTGTTTCGGAGGTCCCGATTAAATCTTATGCTAAAACAGATGACATATAGATCAGATAACTGTAGTCTACAAAATGATTCTTTGTTTTTAAGATTATTATTATTGTATGCTAGTAAGTAAGGTATGTATATATGGGTCTTAAGTGCCTGAAAATAAATTATATTTGATTTGTATTAAAAGACAATTAAGAACTTTTGATTCACCTTCAAGAAAAGTCGCATCTCTAAACAATATCACGTTAATTACTTAGGTAATGCCTAATCAGATCACAAACTTGGTTAATTGTAAATTCTATTGATATCTTAATCCATTAGGTACCTTAATTTGTTTTGTTTATATGTTGATTCTAATAATTACAGTTACTTATATTTCAGTATAATAAACTCGCTCATTATACCTACACTATTGTTTAAAGTTAACAATATTAAGCTTCCAAATCCATTTCAACATAATTGCGTGTGGGTTTAGTTAGCCTTATCTAGTTCGCAACATAAACAATAGAGGGCTTTCATATGATGAATTATCTGCTTATATTCAACAATGCTCTTCCAAATGCGGCAAACACATTCAATTATAGTACAGCGGTTTCAGTTTGTAAAAGCGGCACCCAAAATAGTTATTTACGATACGAGTGCAAGTGTACACATATGGTGCTACTTTCCCGCACTAGTGCGTAAATAAGCACTTTTCTTTGCTGTCAAAAATTTAAAGGGGCATATGTACTGTAAAACGTTCTACGATATGCGTGCGAATAGGTAATTCGCAACTCGTGTCGATTTAAAACACTCCCTTCGGTCGTGTTTTAATTTATAGCCACTCGTTTCGGGTTTCCTCTTTTCCGCACTTGTATCGTAAATAACTATTTCAACACACTTGCTCGTAACGTACTCGTAGAACTTATTAAACCGCTTTTAGACTCATAATCCGAAATATTACGCACGTGTGGTTTTTCAATATACATATTATCGCACTTTGTGTGTGACATTGTGATATAAGTAAATTAATATACACGAGGCGATATTGTGCGCGAGCTGAAAGCGAGCGCGCAATAAGAAAGCCGATGTTTGTAATGACCAATGCACACGTGTTTCATACGACGTATGACCGATTTTGTACTTTTACTGTTTTAACAATTAAAATTTGATTATAATATGTAAAGTTCTCTTTTTAGGGTTCCGTAGCCAAATGGCAAAAAACAGAACCCTTATAGATTCGTCATGTCTGTCTGTCTGTCTGTCCGTCTGTCCGTGTATGTCACAGTCACTTTTCTCCGAAACTATAGGAACTATACTGTTGAAACTTGGTAAGTAGATGTATTCTGTGAACCGCATTAAGATTTTCACACAAAAATAGAAAAAAAACAATAAATTTTTAGGGTTCCCTATACTTAGAACTGAAACTCAAAATTTTTTTTTTCATCAAACCTATACGTGTGGGGTATCTATGGATAGGTCTTCAAAAATGATATTGAGGTTTCTAATATCATTTTTTTCTAAACTGAATAGTTTGCGCGAGAGACACTTCCAAAGTGGTAAAATGTGTGTCCCCCCCCCTGTAACTTCTAAAATAACAGAATGATAAAACTAAAAAAAATATATGATGTACATTACCGTGTAAACTTCCACCGAAAATTGGTTTGAACGAGATCTAGTAAGTAGTTTTTTTTTAATACGTCATAAATCGCCTAAATACGGAACCCTTCATGGGCGAGTCCGACTCGCACTTGGCCGCTTTTTTGTTGAAAAACGTCGTATGCATTGGTCATTACACACATCGCTTTCTTATTTATATCGCCTCGTGTGTAATGACCAACGTAGCACACATGTCATTTTTAACAAGCTTTTATTAGGTCGACCTGTATGTAACTAACTATGTAATGGAATCTAAGGTAACTAATTTAACCATCTTCCAAGGATCGTAGCGTCATGAAAATTGACAGCTGTATGTAGTTCTGATGACAATACAATAATATAGTACTGTCGAACTGATCTGATGATAGAGACAGGAGGTGGCCATAGGAACTCTCGACCTGTATGTAACTAACATGTAATGGAATTTAAGGTAACTAATTTAACCATCTTCCAAGGATCGTAGCGTCATGAAAATTGGCAGCTGTATGTAGTTCTGATGACAATACAATAATATGGTACTGTCGAACTGATCTGATGACGGAGACAGGAGGTGGCCATAGGAACTCTGTGATGAAATAACGCAACCTAATTGTGTTAGGGGTTTTTAGAATTGTCTCGATGAGTATTAGATGTCTGTCGTAAGAAAAGTACAGTCAGCGATAAAAGCTTGTACCAAAAATTAAATTTTTGCCAAAAGCTTATTATTAGTATTATTACTCGTATCTTTAAACAGGGTGTCATTCTGAATCCCTAACAACGTTTGTCCTAATGGGCACATGCCCTAACGATCAATTGTCATAACGATTATTTTCCATAATGTAAGGTTCTGAAAAATGGTTAGGTTTTAGAACTTGCTGCCACAAAGGTGGGTTAGGTTAGGGTTAGAACTGCGACCCTCGCAAAAAAGAAAATATGCTGAATAACATTAGGATAAGCAATCAATAATTAGGGAAACCAAAATTAGGGTTTTTAGTGTTAGGAGAACTGATCATTATGACAAACAATATTAGGGAATGCAAAGATAGGAGAAAAGACTTTAGGGATTCAGATATAGATCCCTTTAAACATATTACCCGCGCTTTTCCCTTATTCCGCTCACGTTCAACAAAAAACTTGACCTAAATATTCACATCATTCCTCTCTTACGATTCGCCAAAACATGAAAAAAACATAATTCATTTTATTGTAGCAAAGCTTTGATCTCGACTCAAAGACTTGTTTACAGCCCCCGGAAGCCTTTGAGTGGCAATGCGACCGCACATAATAACCGCTAATTGCCTGAATGTCGAACACAATAGCGGTGAGGGCTGGATTGCAATGATTATTTCGTTTTCGTAGTTTTGCAACAGAGTAAGGCACATACGAGGGGTGATCCAAAAGTAATGATAACTGAATACTTATTGAATCGGATTAAAATAAATACGTATGCCGTTACTGGCCATAAAGACTCCTTAGTAAATTAAAAAATTAAAAATTAAAAAATATGTATCTGTCAGAGAGTTGCAGCTGTTTTTTCACGAGCAGTCGGAAAAATAACGCAAAAATGGAGAAAACTGAGGTGAGAGCGGTTATTAAATACTTCTGTTTGAAAAAAATGTGTACTAAAGATATATACGCTGAATTAGTGGGAACACTGGGCAAGTCCGCTCCGCCGTATTCCACAGTGGCACGGTGGTCAAAGGAGTTTAACTTGGGAAGAACATCCACTCAAGATGAACATCGCGAAGGCCGTCCATCTGTCGCCATTACTGGAGAAAACGTCAAAAAAATTCATGATCTCGTTTTAACAGATAGAAGGATGACTATCAGGCATCTAGTTGAGCTCACAGGCATCTCGTATGGCAGCATTCAAAGAATCTTAACTGATGAACTACACATGAAGAAAGTCTCCGCTCGTTGGGTGCCTAGAATGTTAACGGCTGAACAAAAGAAAATACGATGTGAGATTTCGAAGTCTAATCTTGACAAATATCAAACTGATCCCGAAACATTTTTGCGTCGGTTTGTAACCATGGACGAGTCTTGGATCCACCATTTCGATCCTGAGACCAAACAGCAATCCATGACCTGGAAGCGAGCGTCTTTCCCTACACCGAAGAAATTCAAGGTAGCAAGCTCCGCTGGTAAGGTCATGGCTTCAGTGTTTTGGGATGCTGAGGGAGTCATAATGATCGAATACCTGGAAAAGGGAACCACTATTACGGGCTCCTACTACGCTGACCAAATACGCAGATTGAGAGAGGCAATCAAAGAAAAGCGGCGGGGTAAACTTCGAGCTGGGATCCTGTTTCACCAGGACAACGCACCGCCCCACAAGGCCGGCGTTGCGATGGCTGCCATCCGTGATTCAGGGTTCGAATTGCTGGAACACCCCCCATATTCGCCAGACCTAGCCCCCAGCGACTTTTATCTCTTTCCACGGCTGAAGGAAGATCTTAGAGGCAACAAATTTTTGAATGATGGCGAGGTAAAGGCCGCTGTGGAGGCATTTTTGGGGGGTCAAGAAAAAGATTTTTTTTTTAAAGGAATTCGTGGTCTGGAGAAACGATGGTCTAAGTGTGTAGACTTGGAAGAAGATTACGTAGAAAAATAAATTATTTTATTAAACATTTTATGTGTCTTTCATACTGATTATCATTACTTTTGGATCACCCCTCGTAATTATCAACGATTACTCGCGTACGAGCGGCCTTAAGATCATTACTTGTAATGCATGTTATTTATAAGAAAGATGCAATGTAATTTTATGAAAAGATGTGTCCCGCCGAGTTTATTGCCGGTCCCATATTGGGATACCCTCCTCCAATTGAGGGGGGATCTAGACACGCGGTAGCGTGTCCAGCCAAGTTCAAAGAAAAAGGAACTGGCGACGCAGCAACCGTGTGTAATATTACACGAACCATTTCGAGCTACTTTTGACCCCTTCACAACTTGAAAACCTTAACCTACACACATGAAATTTGGCACATGTATTCAAGTCCCTTAGCTTGTACAAAATACAAAATTTCATAAACATAGCTCAACCAGTTATTGATAAATTAATGTTTAAAAACCGGCATTTTTGTGACTGACTGACATATAGATCAAAAACCTAACCCACTTCCAGATGGCCTAGAAACTTGAAATTTGACATCAAGGTAGACTATTAGGTGCATATAGAGGGAAAAATCTTAAAACTGGAAATTATTGATATTTTGATGGAAAAAAATAATGAATACTTATAGACCAAAAACCTAACCCACTTCTAGATGACTTAGAAACTTGATATTTGGCATCAAGGTAGACTTTTAGGTGCATATAGCGGGAAAAATCTGAAAACTGAAAATTATTAATATTTCGATGGAAAAAATTAGTTAATACTTATAGACCAAAAACCTAACCCACTTCTAGATGACTTACAAACTTGATATTTGGCATCAAGGTAGACTTTTAGGTGCATATAGAGGGATAAATCTGAAAACTATTAATATTTCGATGGAAAAAAAATAATTAATACTTATATACCAAAAACCTAACCCACTTCTAGATGACTTAGAAACTTGATATTAGGCATCAAGGTAGACTATTAGGTTCATATAGAGGGAAAAATCTGAAAACTGGATATTATTGATATTTCGGTGGAAAAAAAAAATACTTATAAACCAAAAACCTAACCCACTTCTAGATGACTTAGTAACTTGATATTTGGAATCAAGGTAGACTATTAGGTGCATATAGAGGGAAAAATCTGAAAACTGGAAATTATTGATATTTCGATGGAAAAAAATTAATTAATACTTATAGACCAAAAACCTAACCCACTTCTAGATGACTTAGAAACTTGATATTTGGCATGAAGGTAGACTAATAGGTGCATAATTGCATATAGAGGGAAAAATCTGAAAACTGGAAATTATTGATATTTCGATGGAAAAAAAATAATTAACACTTACTTATAGGCCAAAAACCTAACCCACTTCTAGATCACTTACAAACTTGATATTTGGCATGAAGGTAGACTATTAGGCGTACACAAAATAAAAAATCCGAAAACTGAAACTTTTTGACAATTAACCGCGCGTTAGCGAGGGTCTCCTTTTCAGCTTAGGCAAACAGCTTTCATGATGAATACTATAGTCATTTGTGTACAAAAAGTAATGATATCCCAACAAAAACATAAATGTGAAATGAGAGCCAAGTTCAATATTAAGAATATGTGTCGTTGTTGACTCGCCGACAAAAAAATTGAGATCTATATGGGTGCCAAGTTCTGTGGTCTGTAGAAAATCCTGAAATTATAAAGGATTTGTCTTGGCTAGTTTTTAAAAACAAACCAAATTTTTGAAAAAGTAACATAGATAAATGGGTGCCAAGTTCTGTGCTCTGTAGATAATCCTGAAATTATAAAGGATTTGTCTTGGCTAGTTTTTAAAAACAAACCAAATTTTTTTTAAAGTAACATAGATAAATATATATTATCTATATGCCTATACTTAAAAGCTAGCCAAGACAAATCCTTTATAATTTCAGGATTTTCTACAGAGCACAGAACTTGGCACCCATATAGATCTCAATTTTTTTGTCGGCGAGTCAACAACGACACATATTCTTAATATTGAACTTGGCTCTCATTTCACATTTATGTTTTTGTTGGGATTTCAATCTTCTCGGGGCAGAGGAGGAAATTACGAATAACATATTAATTACCTATACAAATATACGATACACATATACTATAATTGGGCCATGTTTACACATTTATTAGTGTGTATTGCGAGTTACTACAATTGTCACTACATAAACGCAAGTAGCAAATGGATGAACTCGCAATACCTAAACACAATGGACCGCGAGCCAGGAACAGATTTCCACCATCCCGGGGGAAATCTCGTAAGTGGTTAAGGGCAATGTATAATGAACCCTCGTTGACGTCAGCTGCCGCTCTGTTGGTGGGTTGCATTTTTGAAGTGAAAACTTCTTTAGCGGCGCTGTGCACTTTTTGAGGTGGGGAAAAAATGTTAAACTCCCGACAGGTCACGTGACCGACAGATTCGACAGATTGAATTCGTAAGACGGACACGTGACCTGATCGAAAAACTGTTACAATGTCATTGAGTTTTCGCTTCTGCCGGCACTCCCGGAGTGCAACCCGTTGTTTTTGAAGTGAAAACTTCTTTAGCGACGCTGTGCACTTTTTTAGGTGGGGAAAAAATGTTAAACTCGAGACAGCGTAAGACGATCACGTGACCGTAAGAAGGACACGTGACCTGATCGAAAAACTGTTACATGTAATGTCATTGAGTTTTTCTTTATTGATTTAAATGCCATCTAGTGAGTTCCGCTCTAACTGGTATTAATATAACTCGAGTACTAACAGTGATGTGCTTAGGGGTTTCAAGTAATTAACGCTAACGCTAGATGGCGTTAACCTCATTTATACATAGTGCATTTTGCACTAGTCATTAAGTTTTCACTTCTACCGGCACTCCCTGAGTGCAACCCGTTGTTTTTTTTATAGTTTAATCATTTTAGCATACTCTAGAGTGTTTTTTACTAAAACTGTGGTTGTGTGTTTAAAACTATGAAAAAAAGAGACCACTGCCATGGTAAAAAAAATTCAGCTTTGATAGTCAACTCTCAGTCTTTGTTTACAAGCCTCGCAATTCCCGCAAACGATTGAGGCACCCACGCAATGAGGCAACATAACAAAGTGTACTACATAATTGCCCTACTGTTGTAGCGCTATTGTTGTATACAGTAGCGCTTAGGGCCGATTGTTACGACTGTTTCGTTTAGTCGACTGTCAACGGGGAGATTAGTTTTGTACCGCTACAAAAAGCCGATTTGCGCCAACGAGCGTTTCCAAAATTACGTACTTTAGATATATTTATGTATTTCCGTACGTCAGGGTATATTTGAATTGACCATTATATGTTTATTGACATTGAGTTACACATGTTAAAATTCACACCGGCGCCGCCATTATAACATGAAATTTGACCTGAACATAATTCAAGTCATTTATATCTATGTCTGGTAGTAGTTTTCTATCTATTATTAATTTTTATGAATATCTATGTTACAAAAACGTTCATGCCAAGTTTCGAGTTTAAGTATGAGAGCGGATTTTTGGCGGCATGTTAGTAAGATTCTGAACACTAGGATATATATAATATTACCTATATAATTATGTTTTGGATGCAATGCAATAAAAATATCATTCCATAAAGTAACCAATCTTTGTTCAACTTAGATACTCACACAAATTCACGGCCCGATTCGAACAATGCTTATAAGAAGTCACAGCGGTACGATACCGATCTCTTCGATTCTTATAAGCATTGTTCGAATCGGACCGACAGGGAGGGGTGTATAGCTCGGAGCTATTCCGAGAATAACTATTCCATTGGGAAGACGCCACTTCTGTGTTGTTTCTATTAAAACGGAACACTATTTGTAATTAGTTGTATAAACAAGCTAAATGACTGGCTTAATCCTAAAGGTTACATTCAGATTGCGACCGCAGCAGTTTATTATTACAACGTTAAATAGTGACATTTTGATGTCTACTTGCATTCTTGTTGCGGCGTCGTTGCCGCCGATGTATTTGTCAATTTCCTTGATAAAATTAGTGACGTTCGATACAACGGCGGCAACAACGACGCCGCAACACTAATGAAGCTGCAAAACCGTGCTTAAAATGACGCAGCTAGGGAAATCCGGATCCGGAATGTATGAAATTATCCGGATCTGGATCCGGATCCGCGGTTTTTCCCATACATTTCGGATCCGTCCTGCAAACCCTAGACGCAGCGCTGTTCGGCTCCATGCATTACGCGGTTACTCTGGTTGTCAAATATACATACAATACATATGTATATGTTTGACAATTCAGTAACTATTAAGACGCGGTACAGCACCATTTTATACGGCTGTAAAATTGGGGGCTCAATTTTTTCTTATAAACTTAACATATATTATATTACACAATCAATATGCGACTTTTGTACAAACATAATGCAAATAATTTTGCACTGAAACGATTCAACTGTACCGTACCGAGCTTACTTAAAATTAATTTACCGATACTGAATGAAAATGTCTCCGCAATATTTTATGTTTTCCCGGCGGACGCCGAGATAAATTAGGCTTGATTACCGCAAGTTTCAGCTCACTCGAGTAATGTTTTGATATACAACGGAAGCACGGGAAAGTTTAAATTGGTGCCTTAGTTTACCGACTTTTTTAGATTGAAAAATGAGGCCAATAAGTGTTTTGTTTGTTTCAGATTCATAATTAAACAAGGAGAACCAAGATTATCTACCCAGACTATGTAAGAAGACAGAATGCTGCACAGAACTTCCTCTTCTTCCCGGCGCCGCCGCGCGTCCCGAAGCGCAGCGACGTCTCCACAAGCTAGATCCCCTAGGTCATCAGCTCAGCCCTCAAGAAGGGCGTCACTAGCGACCACGGAGACTGACGATGAGCTGGACACCCCACCTCCACCGAGAAGCCCTCGAGCCAGCTTAGCTCCAGAGGCTGCGGAAACCTACCATAGAAGCCCCAGACATTCCTTAGTCCCTGACGCTGCCAGATCTCCAAGAGGCTCAATAGTACCAGAATCAGCACTTCAAACAAGGAACAGTCTAGCCCCTACCAGAAATAACCTCGGCGTCGACATACCTTATGGATCCAGACTAAGTTTAAACCCTCAAGACTTCAACAGAAGTCCACGAAACAGTTTAACTCCAGACATGAGCGCGAGGAGTCCTCGACGGAGTCTCGTACCAGAAGCAACTTGGAACCAGCCAAGGAATTCACTAGTGCCTGATGTTGGAAGAAGTCCACGGCATTCCGTTGCGAGCATACAAATAGATCCAGCGCGGAGTCAGAAAGAACTGGGTCCAAGTCCAAGAACGAGTCCCCGCGGGAGTATAGGTGAAGTTAAAGAGAAAGAGGAACGGCCAAATAGGACACATAGAGGTTCCTTAGTGCCAGATCCTCAGAGGAGTCCAAGGGGAAGTATTGCGCCTTCAGAGAGGAGTGCAAGGGGGAGTTTGGTGGCTGGAGAGCTGGATGCAGCCAGGGTCAGTCCAAGAGGCAGCCTGACGTTGACGTTCCAAGAGCCGTTGGTGTCAAGGGAAAGGCGGGCGAGTGAGGATAGCCAAGCTGCTGGTAAGTGCATTATCTTAAAAACCTTTTTAAGTTAAAAACATCATCAATATATCATTAGAAAGACGTATAATACAGGCCTTTCTCTACAAATTGATAAAATAACGATACTTAATTTCTCGGAGAGATAAAGCCCTATATCACAAGTTTCCTTAGAATTTTTACCAATTTCTTCAGAATATCCTCGTGATGTATTCCTTCTCAATAAAAAGCCACTGGTTTATCTATCTAAACTGGTCTATCAAAACTGTAAACATAGTGTAACTGTTACTTATAATTCTGCCCCAATAGGAAATAAAGCTGTAACAGACATTGAAAAGCCCGTTTGAATTTGGAATCTATTACTCGATAATACGGTATACGGTATGTCTTTTACAATGGCTGTTACATCTGTTAGAGGGCTGGGCAGTCAAGTTTTGCGGAAACAATCAAACTAATAACAAGTTTGAACTAGTTTGATACCGCCCCGCATTGGCTTCTGGAAATTATAAATACACTATTATAACTTTAAGTTATTGTGAAATTCCTTTATTAACTATCGATTTACACGTGTTTTACGTGCCCTAAAGCGGTGTAAAGCTAGTAACTTCTATTCTAAGGACACGTTCACATTTTAAGCGCGTTTTTGCCCAAGCTGAAACGGAGACGCTCGGGACGCACTACTTCGGGCTAACTCAGTCAATTAAGTACTTCATTAAAAAAATACGCTGCGCAAGAGGAATTGCGTATATTGCTAACCCATCTGCTCATATCTCTATCGCACGCGCCTAATTATAATATTGCTGTCCCGGTCGACCAACGTCATTGACCACCGGCATCGCGTGCGATACATTAACGTATACCTATAAGGACTGGCCTTACGGGCAATAAGAATGGGGCATGAATAGGGCCAGTACAGCGGTGTGACACCGCTACAACGCGATTGGTTGATAATTTCGCATAACGCACGTGATTGGTTGCAACTAGTTGCGTTAGTAAGTAAGTAATAATTTATTGTCAGATTGTGCATGTCAGTTTACAGATGTTACAAAATTATTTTATTAGTGAGTGTCACAATCAACCGGTTTACGGTATACAATGTCCTTATTCCTAAAATACATATAGTACAATTCAAATACACTAAAAATTAAATAAATGGCAAAAATACAAAATTCAAATAAACTAATAATGTCTAAGGTACAAAATACATATAAAAACTATTCAGCCTCCACGACTAGACTGGATAGACTGCACGATTGGCTCGAATTCGTGAGTGATACTGGCACCGCTGAGCTAGTACAATTTTTAGTACCCGTAAGGCCCGTCCTGAGATATACGTCAATGGTGCGATAGAGATAGGAAAATGCGGGTCAATGTAAAAAATTCCATGTGCTAAGCATCCTTTCTTTAAGAAACATCCCTATAAAATGCGCACTAAACGCACTTTCATGTGAAAGGTCTCTAAAATGACCTACAGCTGAAAATGCCTCGGACCCTGGTTAAGGGTTGTATTGAACGTTGTCAGGATCCCTTCCGGGGAATATTGGTCCTCGCATTTCTGCCTATTGTCAGCAATTTACTCTAATTATTGATGTATTTACCTATTGAATGGTGACATGGGTCCCGACCTGGCTGGTTGAAATGCAGAAAATTGTATTTTGAATAGTAAATTAAGGTACTTTTGACAAAGAGCTCAAGGGTCTAAAGAATTTGTACATTCAGAAGTATCCATATTAAGCTTTTTGTGATTTGTGTTCTGCCTTAACACGGATAAAAGTCGTAACAGTGAATGAAAAACAAGTTTAACTTTGTAATTGGTTGCATGTTGCATTTAATAAACCATACTTGAGATTCTAGTGACTCGTCTATAGATTGGTTTAAAAATTAATAATCGGGTTATAGATAGATTAGATTAGATATATTTATTTCTTAAAGAAAAAGACACAGTATTTTACACAATAGGATAAAACAAAGGCTTTCATTAGAAGATCGTCAATAGATAGATAGAATACTCTTTATTGAATTGGCACACCTCAGTAAAAATATACAAAAGAAAAGAACAATTGATTAAATGTAGAGGAAGACAACAGGCGGTCTTATCACTAAAGAGCGATCTCTTCCAGACAACCTTTGGGTAGCGGAAACAGCAAAATAATCGAAAAAGTAGGATAGTTACACAAATCGATAAAGATTTTAATACTGACTAAAATAAATGAATATCTTGTAATACCATGGTTGCAACAAATAAATGATTATGATGAATGTGTGCAGGATCGCGAGGCCGCAGCGTGTCACCCTACAGGGCTTCGCTGGCGGGCCGGCAGGGCGGCGTCTCCGAGTCAGGGTCTAGGAGGGCCTCCAGCTCGGTCAGTCAGGTAAGACAGTTCGCTTATAAACTTAGAATAAATTTAAAATACGACACCCAATCTCCAAGTGAGCGTACTTCTATTTTAAAGCACAAGCCGAGCCGGTAGCGCACTTGCAACCCGTTGCAGTTGGCAATGGACAACGGTAATTACTTACCATCAGACGATTTATATACTCGTTTACCTCTTTTATCATAGACTTAGCTTGTTTGGAGGAGAGCATCATAAAGATAGATGCTAAAAGTGTTTCTAAACCTTAGCAGCATTTGGCCAACTGTCGTGGTGTGGTCGACTCACCTAGACTATGAGAATATGCGGGAAATGTTATTTCACAGATCCAGCTGTCACTTTCACACCCACCTGACGTGACAAGGACCGTTGATAAACTTCCCACCAAAACCAGCCAAACTCTGAAACTACGTCGTTGCGGCTTTTTGTTTCGGAGTTCCGTATCTGGTCATACTGTGGTAAAATAGGTATTTGGGTGATGAATCAAATTTTTCTTGTCACTGGTTGCCATGGCTATTTTCCCTTGTATCAGTCTCAAAACTTTAGTTTTAAGGTTTTTAAACTACACAAACACAAACATGCATTTTTGTGGTAGATATAATCTGTTTTAATATTGGGCTTTCAAGTCACTAAGCAAGTTTGAAGAGTTGATACCTAGTAATTAATATTATCTGGCTAACAAGCAAAATAACAAAAAGAAATAAGTACACACCCTTTTTCATTTGGTTCGTTTTATGTTTATTTTACCAAATTGAATGACACAAGTGACACAATAACATGTCGACACAGAAAATAAATTCCTAAATAAAACAGTTGACAAACTGTGTGATGAACAATCTCCAGACAACAAAAGCAAGGCTTAGTAGCTATTGTAGGTACCTACGGAAACCCCGGAGAAGGTGACATTGCAAAATCGTAGGTACAGGGATGACGAATGGCTTTGGTGACCGCACAATAGGTTATGAAGTCCGACGACAAATAAGGTTCGTGATTAATTTATTATGTTGGGACTAGGGTTGGTCACTCGAGACTTTGGATTTCTCATTTTGGGACTTGGCTTGGCTTGTCTGTCTGTCTGTCCATGTCCGCTGCTTAAAGTCCCTACATACTTTTGGTTTGGTTTAAAGATATAAGATACATAGCGTCTATAAATAGTTGAATATGTGTCATCGATGCTGGATGCGGCAAGCTGAAGACAGGGCGCTTTGGCGCTTTTTATTTAGGGGAGGGCTATGTCCAGCAGTGGACTAATATAGCCTGATGATGATGATGATGATGTGTACAATACAATATTTTTTAAGCTAACCATATGCATACATTTACAATCACAGACATATACACGCGCGCACACACACACACACAGTACACACACATACTCAAACACATAAGTGCATACTAAGTACGTGCACAAAATCATGCAATCTCCACTTTTGTTATTTTTAATTTCTCAATACAAAATGACACTTAACGCAAACCTGTACGTCACGCTATCGAATTAAATTTACACTAGGGGTAGTATGATAATAGCTACCTATGTACTTATATCCGTGCCAATAAGTTCCGGCTCTAGTCAGAAGTTGGAAGGTCAGGATGCGAGGTACCCTGCCCTTATGGCGTGAACTTTATAATAATGGAACACGTGGGAGGAATAGCGGCTTTATTTAACTTTAACTATTTTCTGTTCGTAAACTAAAAGCTTTACAATGTGCATGTATCTGATTTTCTACGAGATAGAACTCTACGGTGAACTTTTAAGAACCTAATAAATACCTACGAAACAAAAGTTTTGATTGGCTAAAATGAAATTATATTTGACGTCGTCACTGCGCGCAGTACTTTACATACAGTTCCACGTGCTGGGGTAATTTTTGAGCTCTATTCAAACTTCTATACCTATTAAGCTTAGAATAAATTTAAAAGCGGAAAAAATACTGTCTTGGGTGAGACTTGAACTCACGGCCTCTGGATTGACTCCAGCGCTCTGCCATCTGAGATTTGCTGGCTACGGAAGAGGTCTAAGACTCAGATGGCAGAGCGCTGGAGTAACGATCCAGAGGTCGTGAGTTCAAGGCTCATTCAAGACAGTATTTTTCCACTTTTAAATTTATTTCAAGCTTAATAGCATCGTTCGCAGACGTTTCTGGTTCTATACCTGGTTTTTCTAGTTAACCTAAATCTGTCAATGACCTATCTGTTTCCCCTTGTTGAGAACCGCTATTAAAACCTGTCCCATTTTCCTCCTGACATTTCCCCGCCCCACATTCCGTCCACTGCAATAATCTATGCAATAATCGGCCGCCGGTAACCCGTTAATGCATTCGAATCAGGTAATAACGCCTGTGGGGGTTTAATGATTCCACTCGAATCGGGTCAGAGGAATACATACCTATAGTACCTATACACTCGGAAATATTGGTGAACTGGTCGCAAATTAAGAATCGTTGGCTACATAGTAAAATAAAGCGGCCAAGTGCGAGTCGGACTCGCCCATGAAGGGTTCCGTATTTAGGCGATTTATGACGTATTAAAAAAAAACTACTTACTAGATCTCGTTCAAACCAATTTTCGGTGGAAGTTTACATGGTAATGTACATCATATATTTTTTTTAGTTTTATCATTCTCTTATTTTAGAAGTTACAGGGGGGGGACACACATTTTACCACTTTGGAAGTGTCTCTCGCGCAAACTATTCAGTTTAGAAAAAAATGATATTAGAAATCTCAATATGATTTTTGAAGACCTATCGAAGACGTATGGGTTTGATGAAAAAAAAAAATTTTTGAGTTTCAGTTCGAAGTATGGGGACCCCCAAAAATTTATTGTTTTTTTTCCATTTTTGTGTGAAAATCTTAATGCGGTTCACAGAATACATCTACTTACCAAGTTTCAACAGTATAGTTCTTATAGTTTCGGAGAAAAGTGGCTGTGACATACGGACGGACAGACAGACGGACAGACAGACAGACAGACAGACAGACAGACAGACATGACGAATCTATAAGGGTTCCGTTTTTTGCCATTTGGCTACGGAACCCTAAAAACACATCACATATTATGAAATACATATAATATTGCTACAGTATAACTTTATTATTAAAATCTGATCGATTATTCGAAGATGTCGTTCTAATGTTACTCCATAACGCATTAAAATAGAATAGTAACAGCTATCGGAAAACGAGTTTGAATTTAGAATTTGGCCCGAGAATACGGAAAACAATTGAATGTGTTTCCAATAGCCGTTAGGTCTGTAATTCGTGTTGAGCAGAATTGATGGTGTACTCTAAAATAATTGATAAATACGGTTGCCATTTGCTAAGAAATATAATGTTAGAATGCTTGAAAGAACGGCTCTTACTTGTAAGTAACAGAATGTTAGAACGGCTATTTCATTATGTTCAAATATATGCCGCTTATCATAACCTCTCTGATGTTGCGGGTATCCATGGGTGACGGTAATCGCTTACCATTAGGCGATTCGTCTGCTAATCGCCATTTTAGTAGGGATGCTCAAAATATCGGTCAACAAGTGAACACTCTAAGGCCGCATTGTATTATTTGTGCCGTATATTGGCAGCAATGTCGATGTCTGACTAGACTGAAATTTAGCGCAAACAATATTATGATCCGATTAACCAAAGACAATGTAGGATGTAGACTAAAGTTGCAAAACAACGCAAGCCTACTGAGTTAGGTCTCAAGAAATACTGTCAACGATTATTGTATTAAAAAGTTTTTCTCAAAGATATTGTACTTATTTCTCATATAATTTGAACTTGAATATTCACCATTGTCCCCCAGGTGTCCGGCGACGAGCAGCGACGCCTCTGCGGAGAACAGGCCAAGTACAACGAACGCAGCCTCGGACTTGGCATCGGGTTGACCACGTACGGCTCCGTGGCGTACCAGCTGAAGGACGCCAATATGGAGGCCTCGGGGACTATGGACTTCGTGTGTCGAGCGGCTAAGATTATGAACAGGACGAGTAAGTAAAACTAGGCCAAGTCCAACGAACGGAGCCTCGGACTTGGCATCGGGTTGACCACGTACGGCTCCGTGGCGTACCAGCTGAAGGACGCCAATATGGAGGCGTCGAGGACTATGGACTTCGTGTGTCGAGCGGCCAAGATTATGAACAGGACGAGTAAGTAAAACTAGGCCAAGTCCAACGAACGGAGCCTCGGACTTGGCATCGGGTTGACCACGTACGGTTCCGTGGCGTACCAGCTGAAGGACGCCAATATGGAGGCGTCGAGGACTATGGACTTCGTGTGTCGAGCGGCCAAGATTATGAACAGGACGAGTAAGTAAAACTAGGCCAAGTCCAACGAACGGAGCCTCGGACTTGGCATCGGGTTGACCACGTACGGCTCCGTGGCGTACCAGCTGAAGGACGCCAATATAGAGACCTAGGGGACTATGGACTTCGCGTGTCGAGCGGCTAAAATTATGAACAGGACGAGTAAGTAAAACTAGGCCAAGTCCAACGAACGGAGCCTCGGACTTGGCATCGGGTTGACCACGTACGGCTCCGTGGCGTACCAGCTGAAGGACGCCAATATGGAGGTCTCGGGGACTATGGACTTCGTGTGCCGAACGTTGTTTCCTGTGAAATTTTCCTGAAATTTCTGAGAACTTACCCAGCTTTTTGGAAACATTCCGCACCTTGTACATCTGTAGTCTTACGACCCTCAGCACTGAGGAGAACGAAGCAAGGATTCTCTACAGAATAGTTTTCAGAGTACCTTTCATACTAAATAAATTATATATGTTTCTAACAGTGCACCATGGTAAGATGGAATGCTTTTTTAAGTATTTTTTTATTTATTCTTGTTTTATTTATTGCACAAAATATAAAAAATAGTACTACAGTCCACACACACTAAAAATGTATTAATATCTAATTATATATTTTTATTATTATTGTATTTTTTTGTATGATTGTTGCAGTTCTCATGACTGTCTTCCTTGCCTGTCTCTCGACGTTGCCTGTCATCATGATGATCATGGGTGAGTGCTTTTTAATATTTTTAATATAATCTTTAAGACAAATATTTTAAAAATCTTTACACATTCGTAGTTCATACGACCGTCTGGCCGTCTGGCTTGACGACCGGTCTGGCCTAGTGGGTAGTGACCCTGCCTGTGAAGCCGATGGTCCCGGGTTCGAATCCCGGTAAGGGCATTTATTTGTGTGATGAACACAAATATTTGTTCCCGAGTCATGGATGTTTTCTATGTGTATAAGTATGTATTTATCTATATAATACATACGTTACATTACAGGATTAACAGTAGCCCTCACACTAGGTCAAGCCTGTGTCGTGAGGACTGTGGTGAGACAGTAATAGCCAAACGAATTAACAACTAGGTGGTGCTATAATACGAGTACAAGATAGTATAAATTTACAATACTACAAGTTAATTATGAATATAAGTATGTATATCGTCGCCTAGCACCCATAGTACAAGCTTTGCTTAGTTTGGGGCTAGGTTGATCTGTGTAAGACGTCCCCTAATATTTATTTATTTATTTATACCCACTAACAAAAACACAAATTTACCCAATTAATGTATTTTAAAGAAAAAGAAGGATAATATTGAAATAGGTGGTCCTATAAATGTACTAAACATTAAATACACACAGTATTTGGGAAACGATTTATTATACCTACTGTAGAATATTAAGTATAAAACAACATGCTATTTAATAATACACGTTAAGCTAACACTGAAAGCGATAATACTGGCCCATTTAAAACTCCCTGTGTATTCGTTAAGCTAATTCCCTAAAACTTCTGACCAAAAGTAATCCAGCGTTAATAAAAGCCCCACAAAAACTCAATCCTTTTCATACGAGTTCCAAAACCCTGCCCTTTCGGGTTCGGGGCTTAAGGCAGGCGGCGGGTTTATATTTCGAGGAGATTTACAAATCATCAGGCACAGAGAAATGTATAGATGCTAGACGGGTTAAGTTAAGCATAGTAATTTTTAAATATTCGTTTTACCTGTATACTACACTAAAAGTATACTAAAAGAAATATAACTATTAAAACGGATTATATCGCGTTTATTTAATTTATACTACATCCCGACCTTTATATAGCGTTTGTGGTTACCCGTTGACCACGAACGCAGTATTATAATTATACTAAAAGAGTTAACAAAGCAAAACTCTTTGGACAAACGGTACACGACACGATAAATATAAAACATTGTTTATGTAAAATAAACTTCCAATTTGGCTAGAAACACTTTAAATCACAGAGAAAGCTGAAAGATGCTTAGAATGAAATAATTATAATAACATTAATAACCGAGAATCTTAATTAATTAAGACAAGTAATCTTCTAAAAGTCTCATCAAGTTTATCCGCCTACTTTTATTATCTGTCATCTTTCGCTCCTCATTTTTGCAGATTTTCATTTACGTATTTTATTTTACTGTTACAATTATAACAATATTAACAATAATGTACGTAATAAGTACGTTATATTCAGGTTTTAGTGTTAATTAATTTCTTAATTACTTTGTTTTATAACCAATTGAAGAAGGCTCCGTCTCCATATACATACTATTAGTGCAAGTGTGATGAAAAATACTACTATCGCATCAGAGATAAGGATATAACCAGATAGATAATAAAATAAAGTAGGTATGTTCCTAATAGAAATGTTAATTTCAAAGTAACGTAATTCACTTCTAACCTTTCAATGTTAAATCCCTATACCTAGTTATTTATTGAATTTTCACCCAACCAAATGTACTTACTTCATAAAGGTCATCCAATCTTTTATTGTACTTTTTATAGACCCGAGTTTAACATATTTTCAGATTATCCGACTTAATTTCGCCCCGGATTTTCGTCGAGATAAAATTAACGTCCATTTTGATTATAAAAGGTTTGATAATAGAACGAATATTTTTTATTAATTATTATTATGCTCGTAAAACAAATATTGTTATATTTTAATAGGATCGGACCACCGATCAGACAGATTAGCGTTAGAAAAAACATAAAGTTGAAATTAAACAAATATATGGATACTTCTGTCGCGTTGATTCATCCGCTACTTACTAGGTAAAAACAATGAAATGATATAGCGGTAGACCCGTTTGTGTAATTAAATATGTATACAAAACGTGAGAGTTTAAAGTGTTATCATTCGCTACTATTGATGCTGCTATGATTACACCTACCTTCTACATTTTTTTACACTCCGTCAAAAACAATAGCTGTCACACGCCACGTCAACGTGTCGTCAACACGTTAATGTTGACATATTTTCATCTGCGGGCTTTGACGGATCACTCCGTCAATGATGTTGAAGCGATCCCGATGTCGGGAATTCTGGATAGAATTGGCCTATGGCTGGCCTATGGATATACTATATAAAATATTTTGAACCTCCTACTATTTTTTTGTACAATTTTAACCTAACCTAAACTACTGAACCGATTTAGATGGATATGAAGATAGTTTGAGCCTCGAGGAAGGACAGAGGATATTTTTATTATATAAATCGTGATTCTGCGCCGACGAATGTATGTATTTAACTATACGAACGGGTCTACCGAGATACGATTTGCGATAAAGATATAATATATCTTAAAATACGACGTTTAAGCAGAGTTGCAACAGCTGTGGTCACGGAAAGACCACATGTGGTCGGATTTAAGGTAAAAACATTAAAATGATATTTATTTATTTATTTCAATACAAGTCAAACAGCATAACAGTAAAAATACCAAACCACTGCTTATTTATACAATTCAAACAATATTAACATCTAAAAATAAACAATTAGTACATTTCGATATCGTGGTAGACCCGTTCGTATATTATATAAGTAGGTATAGTCCGGTTTTTTTTTTTAACTATCTTGACGTGTCTTTTTTTATTAAAACACACTTTTTTTAAATAAGTCACAGCAAATAAAACAATTATAAATCCTATGCGATTATTTATTATTTTTCTTTCATAAGTAATATACTGACTACCTGACGACTACTACGACGACTGGTCTGGCCTAGTGGGTAGTGACCCTGCCTGTGAAAACGTGGTCCTGGGTTCGAATCCCAGTAAGGGCATTTATGTGATGAGCACAGATATTTGTTCCTGAGTCTTGGTTGTTTTCCATGTATTTATGTATTTGTATATTATATACTCGTATATCGTTGTCTGATTACCCACAACACAAACCTTCTTGAGCTTACTGTGGGACTTAGTCAATCTGTGTAAGAATGTCCTATAATATTTATTTATTTATCTATTTATATAAACTAATTTATAAAAAGCGTTTTTCAATCAATCATTCACAATAAAAAGACACGTCAAGATTGTCAACCTTCTTTCTAAAGCTAAAAAAACGAACTATAGTAGAAATATATACAAAATACGAGAGTCAAAATAAAAACACTGGAAATTTTGTTAGCCAGCACTGAGCCGAGCCGGCCTGATTGCCGGCGCCGGGGCCGGGGGCTGTGTCGCAAACATTTGCCTTCAACAAATCAACTGGAAGCAAAACATTTGCTCCGTTCTGTTAAGTCTTTAGTTTGTTACTAAGTAAGTACCTAAAGTCTATTTTTTTATTCGGTAGACTAAAATGACATTTCATAGTATGAAATGACACATGATGTTCATACTATGAAATGTCATTTTAGTCTACCGAATAAAAAAATAGACTTTATACAGTGTTAAATCCGAGGGGCTGTTGTTGTGAACCATGAGAGTTTTGGTGGTAAGAATAATGCAATAATCTTTACACAACCGTGAATCAAACTAAAACCTATAAATACACTGGAAGTTTGTTTATTGGGAAATTGATAATTTAAGCCAGTTAAGGGCTGGATGTTATTACAGAACTATGTAGAGTGAAATAAGAAGAAATAATAATAACAAGAATGTAATAGGAAATAAGTACCTAAGCTTAGAGTGCCCCCTTCGTACAGTATGAGTTTTCTTACTTAATAATATGTGGTATAGGATAGACCATTAAATAAACATGAGTGAGGCGCACGCGCCAGTGACAAATACAATGAGATCAAATTGACAAAAAATTAAATCATACAGAAAACGTGCTCATATCTTATTTTATTTCGATCGAAATTGTGAAATCTAACAATTCGTACAATTTCGGTAGCGTCCGTATTTTCGGCAAAGCGTACCAATGATCCATTGCACTAAAATTACAGTTTCAGGCTAATAATGTATTCCGGACGCGGACTGAAGCCGTAATTCCGGCGCGATCTATTATGTAGAGCAACAATCAAGAGTGAAATACTAAAACGGACGGAAGGTTTAGTCTCAATAATTCATGAAATTATTTGATAACTTCAACATTTATAACATAACACCAATTTTTTATCCAGCAGATATTGCGAGCGATATTTAAAATTGTATAGGAAAAATATGAAAAATTACCGCTTGCGGCTGGACTTGAACTTGCGACCTTTAGAAATAACTGAGCTACGGAAGGCTACCAGAAGCGCGCGAATCTTTCCATTCCTTCCTTTATCTATACATGCCTCGGGGCTAACATACCTGATGGCTTGAAAATAAAAAAGTGATTCTCTCCAAACAGCGCATTAAAAAATGGCGCTGCGGCTTTGCAAATAGCATGATAAAGCGATGTCACTGTCAATCTCCTTCATAGAACGAGCCAGATCTGAACGTTTCATCGAGTCAGCCATGCGGCAACGACTGCAACTCAATTTGTCAAGAAAATTGACACTGACATAGGCGTTTCGTGCTGCTACAGTCGCAATAGGGATGTAACCTTTATACAGTATACTGTATAATACAAATACAAATACAAATACAAATAATTTATTGAGAAAAGTATAGTACAGTGGTTGCTCTTAAAGACTAAGAATTTAAAATCAAGTTTTGTTTTATTCTGCAGGAGTTCAAT